>NC_141875.1:208614252-208917282 GCF_056163025.1 Triticum urartu
TATTTTGATGATTGCTTAAGCAACCTTGATCGAGTTTTGCAGAGATGTGAAGAAACTAATCTTGTCTTGAATTGGGAGAAGTGCCACTTTATGGTTAATGAAGGCATTGTCTTGGGGCATAAAATTTCTGAAAGAGGTATTGAAGTTGATAAAGCTAAAGTTGATGCCATTGAAAAGATGCCGTGTCCTAAGGACATTAAAGGTATAAGAAGTTTCCGTGGTCATGCCAGTTTTTATAGGAGGTTCATTAAAGACTTCTCAAAAATTTCCAGGCCTCTGACTAATCTCTTACAAAAAGATATTCCTTTTGTCTTTGATGATGATTGTGTAGAAGCATTTGAAATACTTAAGAAAGCCTTGATTTATGCACCCATTGTTCAGCCACCTGATTGAAATTTACCCTTTGAAATTATGTGCAATGCTAGTGATTATGGTGTAGGTGTTGTTTTAGGACAAAGAGTTGATAAGAAATTAAATGTTATCCAATATGCTAGTAAAACTCTAGACAATGCCCTAATATGTCTCCAACGTATCTATAATTTTTTATTGTTCCATGCTATTATATTATCTGTTTTGGATGTTTAATGGGCTTTAATATACCTATTTATATTATTTTTGGGACTAACCTATTAACCAAAGGCCCAGTGCAAATTTTTGTTTTTTTTGCCTATTTCAGTGTTTCGCAGAAAAGGAATATCAAACGGAATCCAAACGGAATGAAACCTTCGAGAGAGTTATTTTTGGAACAAACGTGATACAAGAGACTTGGAGTGGACGTCAAGAAAGAAGTGAGGAGGCCATGAGGCAGGAGGGCCCGCCCAGGGGGGTAGGCGCGCCCCCACCCTCGGGCCCCTCGCAGCTCCACCGACGTACTTCTTCCTCCTATATATACCCATATACCCCGAAAACATCCAGGAGCACCACGAAACCCTATTTCCATCGTTGCAACCTTCTGTTCCCATGAGATCCCATCTTGGGGCCTTTTCCGGCGCTCTAGTGGAGGGGGAATCGATCACGGAGGGCTTCTACATCAACACCATAGCATCTCTGATGATGTGTGAGTAGTTTACCACAGACCTTCGTGTCCATAGTTATTAGCTAGATGGCTTATTCTCTCTCTTTGGATCTCAATACAAAGTTCTCCTTGATTCTCTTGGATATCTATTCGATGTGATTCTTTTGCGGTGTGTTTGTCGAGATCCGATGAATTGTGGGTTTATGATCAAGATTATCTATGAACAATATTTGATTCTTCTCTGAAATATTTTATGCATGATTTAATATCTTTGCAAGTCTCTTCGAATTATCAGTTTGGTTTGGTCTACTAGATTGATCTTTCTTGCAATGGGAGAAGTGCTTAGCTTTGGGTTCAATCTTGTGGTGTCCTTTCCCAGTGACAACAGGGGGACCAAGGCACGTATTGTATTGTTGTCATTGAGGATAAAAAGATGGGGTTTATATCATATTGCTTGAGTTTATCCCTCTACATCATGTCATGTTGCCTAATGCGTTACTCTGTTCTTATGAACTTAATACTCTAGATGCATGCTGGATAGCGGTCGATGTGTGGAGTAATAGTAGTAGATGCAGGAAGGAGTCGGCCTACTAATCTTGGACGTGATGCCTATGTAATGATCATTGCCTGGATATCGTCATGAGTATTTGAAGTTCTATCAATTGCCCTACAGTAATTTGTTCACCCACCGTAGAATTTGCTATCTTGAGAGAAGCCACTAGTGAAACCTATGGCCCCCGGGTCTATCTTCCATCATATTATTTTCTTATCAACTTGCTATTTTTATTACCGTTTATTTTGCAATCTTTATTTTCCAATCTATATCATAAAAATACCAAAAATATTTATCTTATTATCTCTATCAGATCTCACTTTCGTAAGTGATCGTGAAGGGATTGACAACCCCTTTATCGCGTTGGTCGCGAGGTTCTTGTTTGTTTGTGCAGGTACTAGGCGACTTGCGTGTTACCTCCTACTGGATTGATACCTTGGTTCTCAATAACTGAGGGAAATACTTACGCTACTTTGATGCATCACCCTTTCCTCTTCAAGGGAAAACCAACGCATGCTCAAGAGGTAGCAAGAAGGATTTCTGGCACCGTTGTCGGGGAGGTTGCACCAAGTCAAGTCAAAATTTCATCTACCAACAACTAGCCATTTTGACGCCGTCTACGCACAAGTCAAGACATACCAAGTGCCCATTACAAACACTTATCCCTCGTATTACATTATTTACCATTTGCCTCTCATTTTCCTCTCGCCCACTTCACCCTTGTCGTTTTATTCGCCCTCTTTTCCGCTCGCCTCTTTTTCGTTCGCCTCTTTTTGCTTGCCTCTTGTTTGCTTGTGTGTTGTACTGTTTGCCGCAATGGCTTTACCAAAAAAGTGTTGATCCTCACCTTAGAAGGTTGGAAGAAATTGAAAACAACGTTAGAAGTTTTATGTCCTTGCAGTTTGAGCATAATAATTTCTTCGGAAACGAGCTTAAAGAACAAAAAAGTTTTATGGGGTACATGATTATAGAGCTCGATGATTTGTCTAAAGAATTTTATGGTTTGAAATCTCAGTTTGCCCATCTTGAAAACATAATAGCCCAAATTTCGGATAAGCAGGCCACCTTAGTTAATAAGATGGCCGCCAAACCGGAAGAACTAGAGGATAATAAGGATGAAGATCTAAAAGTGATTGATGTGTCTCCTATTAAATCTTTGTTTTGCAATATGAGTCTTGATAATGATGGGACTGGAGATGAGTTATCTTTAGTTAAAAGGCGTCCCAATGATTCGGAGTTTTTAGATCTTGATGCAAAAATTGGTAAAAGTGGGATTGAAGAGGTCAAAACTTTACATAGCAATGAACCCACTATTTTGGATTTCAAGGAATTTAATTATGATAATTGCTCTTTGATAGATTGTATTTCCTTGTTCTAATCCGTGTTAAATTCTCTTCATGCTTATAGTCAAAATAAAGCTTTTACCAAACATATCGTTGATGCTTTAATGCAATCTTATGAACAAAAGATTGAATTAGAAGTTTCTATCCCTAGAAAACTTTATGATGAGTGGGAACCTACTACTAAAATTAAAATTAAAGATCATGAATTTTTTGCTTTATGTGATTTGGGTGCTAGTGTTTCCACGATTCCAAAAACTTTGTGTGATGTGTTAGGTTTCCATGAATTTGATGATTGTTCTTTAAATTTGCATCTTGCGGATTCCACTATTAAGAAACCTATGGGAAGGATTAATGATTTTATTATTTTTGCAAATAGGAATTATGTGCCCGTAGATTTCATTGTTCTTGATATAGATTGCAATCCTACATGTCCTATTATTCTTGGTAGACCTTTCCTTAGAACGATTGGTGTAATTATGGATATGAAAGAAGGAAATATTAGATTCCAATTTCCGTTAAGGAAAGGCATGGAACACTTTCCTAGGAAGAAAATTAAATTACCTTATGAATCTATTATGAGAGCCACTTATGGATTGCATACCAAAGATGATAACACCTAGATCTATTCTTGCTTTTATGCCTAGCTAGGGGCGTTAAACGATGGCGCTTGTTGGGAGGCAACCCAATTTTATTTTTGTTTTTTGTTCCTCTTTAGTAATAAATAATTCATCTAGATTTTGTTTAGGTGTTGTTTTATGTTTTTAATTAGTGTTTGTGCCAAGCAGAACCTTTGGGAAGACTTGGGGGAAGTCTTTGCGATCTTGCTGTAAAAAACAGAAACTTTAGCGCTCACGAGATTATGTCATTTTTAATGGAGAGTGCGATTAGGTTGATTATTTTTGAATATGATTAATATACAAATTCCTCACGTCCACCAATTTATTTCAAAATTTTTGGGGTTACAGAAGTATTTGAAACCTATAGATTACTACAGACTGTTCTGTTTTTGACAGATTCTGTTTTTTGTGTGTTGTTTGCTTATTTTGATGAATCTATGGCTAGTATTGGGGGTTATGAACCATAGAGAAGTTGGAATACAGTAGGTTTAACACCAATATACATAAATAATGAGTTCATTACAGTACCCTGAAGTGGTGGTTTGTTTTCTTATACTAACGAAGCTCATGAGATTTTCTGTTGAGTTTTCTGTTGTGAAGTTTTCAAGTTTTGGGTAAAGATTTGATGGATTTTGGAATAAGGAGTGGTAAGAGCCTAAGCTTGGGGATGCCCAAGGCACCCCAAGGTAAAATTCAAGGACAACCAAAAGCCTAAGCTTGGGGATGCCCCGGAAGGCATCCCCTCTTTCGTCTTCGTCCATCGGTAACTTTACTTGATGCTATATTTTTATTCACCACATGATATGTGTTTTGCTTGGAGCATCTTGTATCATTTGAGTCTTTGCTTTTTATTTTACCACAATCATCCTTTTCTACACACCTTTTTTAGAGACACACATGAATCAGAATTTATTAGAATACTCTATGTGCTTCACTTATATCTTTTGAGCTAGATAATTTTGCTCTAGTGCTTCACTTATATCATTTTAGAGCACGGTGGTGGTTTTATTTTATAGAAATCATTGATCTATCATGCTTCACTTATATTATTTTGAGAGTATTTTAGAACAACATGGTAATTTTCTTTGGGTATAAAATTAGTCCTAATATGATAGGCATCCAAGATGGGTATAATAAAAACTATCATAAAAAGTGCATTGAATACTATGAGAAGTTTGATACTTGATGATTGTTTTGAGATATGAAGATGGTGATATTAGAGTCATGCTAGTTGAGTAGTTGTGAATTTGAGAAATACTCATTCTAAAGTTTGTGATTCCCGTAGCATGCACGTATGGTGAACCGTTATGTGATGAAGTCGGAGCATGATTTATTTATTGATTGTCTTCCTTATGAGTGGCGGTCGGGGACGAGCGATGGTATTTTCCTACCAATCTATCCCCCTAGGAGCATGCGTGTAGTAATTTGTTTCGATAGCTAATAGATTTTTGCAATAAGTATGTGAGTTCTTATGACTAATGTTGAGTCCATGGATTATACTCACTCTCACCCTTCCACCAATGCTAGCCTCTCTAGTACCGCGCAACTTTCGCCGGTACCATACACCCACCATATACCTTCCTCAAAACAGCCACCATGCCTACCTATTATGGCATTTCCATAGCCATTCTGAGATATATTTCCATGCAACTTACCATCATTCCGTTCGTTATGACATGTTACATCATTGTCATATTGCTTTGCATGATCATGTAGTTGACATCGTATTTGTGGCAAAGCCACCGTTCATAATTCTTTCTTACATGTCACTCTTGATTCATTGCACATCCCGGCACCGCCGGAGGCATTCACATAGAGTCATATTTTGTTCTAGTATCGAGTTGTAATTTTTGAGTTGTAAGTAAATAAAAGTGTGACGATCATCATTATTAGAGCATTGTCCCAAGTGAGGAAAGGATGATGGAGACTATGATTCCCCCACAAGTCGGGATGAGACTCCGGATGAAAAAAAGAGAAAAAAGAGGCCATAAAAAAAGAAGGCCCAATTAAAAAAATGAGAGAAAAAGAGAGAAGGGACAATGTTTCTATCCTTTTACCACACTTGTGCTTCAAAGTAGCACCATGATCTTCATGATAGAGAGTGTCCTATGTTGTCACTTTCATATACTAGTGGGAATTTTACATTATAGAACTTGGCTTGTATATTCCAATGATGGGCTTCCTCAAAATGACCTAGGTCTTCATGAGCAAGCGAGTTGGATGCACACCCACTTAGTTCTTTTGTTGAGCTTTCATACACTTATAGCTCTAGTGCATCCTTTGCACGGCAATCCCTACTCACTCACATTGATATCCATTGATGGGCATCTCCATAGCCCGTTGATACGCCTAGTTGATGTGAGACTATTTTCTCCTTTTTGTCTTCTCCACAACCACCATTCTATTCCACTAATAGTGCTATGTCCATGGCTCACGCTCATATATTGTGTGAAGATTGAAAAAGTTTGAGAACATCAAAAGTATGAAACAATTGCTTGGCTTGTCATCGGGGTTGTGCATGATTTAAATACTTTGTGTGGTGAAGATAGAGCATAGCCAGACTATATGATTTTGTAGGGATAACTTTCTTTTGCCATGTTATTTTGAGAAGACATGATTGCTTTGTTAGTATTCTTGAAGTATTGTTTATGTCAATATTAAACTTTTGTCTTGAATCTTTCGGATCTGAACATTCATGCCACAATAAAGAAAATTACATTGAGAATTATGCTAGGTAGCATTCCACATCAAAAATTCTGTTTTTATCATTTACCTACTCGAGGACGATCATGAATTAAGCTTGGGGATGCTTGATACGTCTCCAACGTATCTATAATTTTTGATTGTTCCATGCTACCATATTATCTATTTTGGATGTTTAATGCGCTTTCATATACCTTTTTATATTATTTTTGGGACTAACCTATTAACCAAAGGCCCAGTGCAAATTGTTGTTTTTTTGCCTATTTCAGTGTTTCGCAGAAAAGGAATATCAAACAGAATCCAAACGGAATGAAACCTTCGGAAGAGTTATTTTTGGAACAAACGTGATCCAGGAGATTTGGAGTGGACGTCAAGAAAGAAGCGAGGAGGCCACGAGGGAGGAGGGCGCGCCCCCACTCTCATGGGCCCCTCGTAGCTCCACAGACGTACTTCTTCCTCTTATATATACCCATATACCCCGAAAACATCCAGGAGCACCATGAAACCCTATTTCCACCGCCGCAACCTTCTGTACCCATGAGATCGCATCTTGGGGCCTTTTCCGGCGCTCCGCCGGAGGGGGAATCGATCATGGAGGGCTTCTACCTCAACACCATAGCCTTTCCGATGATGTGTGAGTAGTTTACCACAGACCTTCAGGTCCATAGTTATTAGCTAGATGGCTTGTTCTTTCTCTTTGGATTCAATACAAAGTTCTCCTCGACTCTCTTGGAGATCTATTTGATGTAATTCTTTTGCGGTGTGTTTGTCAAGATCTGATGAATTGTGGGTTTATGATCAAGATTATCTATGAACAATATTTGTTTCTTCTCTAAAATCTTTTATGCATGATTTAATATATTTGCAAGTCTCTTCAAATTATCAGTTTGGTTTGGCCTACTAGATTGATCTTTCTTGCAATGGGAGAAGTGCTTAGCTTTGGGTTCAATCTTGCGGTGTCCTTTCCCAGTGACAGCAGGGGCAGCAAGGCACGTATTTTATTGTTGCCATCGAGGATAAAAAGATGGGGTTTATATCATATTGCTTGATTTTATCCCTCTACATCATGCCATGTTGCCTAATGCGTTACTCTGTTCTTATGAACTTAATACTCTAGATGCATGCTGGATAGCGGTTGATGTGTGGAGTAATAGTAGTAGATGCAGAATCATTTTGGTCTACTTGTCGTAGAGGTGATGCCTATATACATGATCATGCCTAGATATTCTCATAATTATTCGCTTTTCTATCAGTTGCTCGACAGTAATTTGTTCACCCACCGTAGAATTTGCTATCTTGAGAGAAGTCACTAGTGAAACCTATGGCCCCCGGGTCTATTTCCATTATATTATTTTCCTACCAACTTGCTATTTCTATTACCGTTTATTTTGCAATCTTTATTTTCCAATCTATATCATAAAAATACAAAAAATATTTATCTTATTATCTCTATCAGATCTCACTTTCGCAAGTGACCTGAAGGGATTGACAACCCCTTTATCGCGTTGGTTGTGAGGTTCTTGTTTGTTTGTGCAGGTACTAGGCGACTTGCGTGTTACCTCCTACTGGATTGATACCTTGGTTCTCAAAAAATGAGGGAAATACTTACACTACTTTGCTGCATCACCCTTTCCTCTTCAAGGGAAAACCAACGCATGCTCAAGAGGTAGCATGCCCAGAGAAATTATGCTACTACTGAAAAAGAATTTTTAGCAGTTGTATTTGCTTGTGATAAGTTCAGGCCTTATATTGTTGATTCTAAAGTAACTGTTCACACTGATCATGCTGCTATTAAATATCTTATGGAAAAGAAAGATGCTAAACCTAGACTTATTAGATGGGTTCTGCTACTACAAGAATTTGATTTGCATATTATTGATAGAAAAGGAGCTGAGAACCCCGTTGCAGACAACTTGTCTAGGTTAGAGAATGTTCTTGATGACCCACTACCTATAGATCATAGCTTTCCCAATGAACAATTAACTGCCATAAATGCTTCTCGTACTGCTCCATGGTATGCTGATTATGCCAATTACATTGTTGCTAAATTTATACCACCTAGTTTCACATATCAGCAAAAGAAAAAGTTTTTCTATGATTTAAGACATTACTTCCGGGATGACCCACACCTATATAAAGAAGGAGCAGATGGTGTTATTAGACATTGTGTACCTGAGCATGAACAGGAGTAGATCTTACGCAAGTGTCACTCCGAGGCTTACGGAGGACACCATGCTGGAGATAGAACTGCACATAAGGTATTTCAATCCGGTTTTTATTGGCCTACTCTCTTCAAGGATGCCCGTAAGTTTGTCTTGTCTTGTGATGAATGTCAAAGAATTGGTAATATTAGTAGACGTCAAGAAATGCCTATGAATTATTCACTTGTTATTGAACCATTTGATGTTTGAGGCTTTGATTATATGGGACCGTTTCCTTCCTCTAATGGGTTTACACATATTTTAGTTGCTGTTGATTACGCTACTAAGTGGGTAGAAGCTATTCCAACTAGTAGTTCTGATCATAACACCTCCATTAAGATGCTTAAAGAAGTTATTTTTCCGAGGTTTGGAGTCCCTGGATACTTAATGACTGATGGTGGTTCACATTTTATTCACGGTGCTTTTCGTAAAATGCTTGCTAAGTATGATGTTAATCATAGAATTGCATCCCCATATCACCCACAGTCTAGTGGTCAAGTAGAACTAAGAGATAGAGAGCTTAAATTAATTTTGCAAAAGACTGTTAATAGATCTAGAAAGAATTGGTCCAAGAAACTTGATGATGCATTATGGGCCTATAGAACTGCATAGAAAAATCCTATGGGTATGTCTCCATATAATATGGTTTATGGTAAAGCATGTCACTACCTCTCGAACTAGAACATAAGGCATATTGGGCCATTAAAGAGCTCAACTATGACTTCAAAGTTGCTGGTGAGAAGAGACTATTTGACATTAGCGCACTTGATGAGTGGAGAACCCAGGACTATGAGAATGCCAAACTGTTTAAGGAAAAAAGTTAAAAGATGGCATGACAAAAGGATACAAAAACGTGAGTTTAATGTAGGTGACTATGTATTGTTATACAACTCTTATTTAAGATTTTTTTGCAGGAAAACTCCTCTTTAAATGGGAAGGTCCTTACGTTATCGAGGAGGTCTATCGTTCTGGTGCCATAAAAATCAACAACTTCGAAGGCACAAATCCCAGGGTGGTGAACGGTCAAAGAATCAAACATTATATCTCAGGCAATCCTATAAATGTTGAAACTAATGTTATTGAAACCGTAACCCTGGAGGAGTATATAAGGGACACCCTCCAGAACATTTCAGTCTCCAAAAAGGAAGAGGTATGTGGTACGGTAAGTAACCAACTCCAAAGCAGTTCTAATAGCAATTTTCTCTATTTGGAATATTTAAGAAAATAGGAAAATAAGAAGCAGTACGGAAAGGACACGAGGCGTCCACGAGGGTGGAGGGCGCGCCCCTGCCTCGCAGGCACCTCGTGTGCCCTTCGGACTCCATTTTCTTGCATGATACTTCTTTTGGTCGGTAAAAATTCATTATATAATCTCGTGAAGGTTTTGATCATCGTACCACGCCATTATCCTCTGTTTTTGTTTCGAGCTGTTTTCTGCTAGAGTTGTCAAGGCTAGGCATCATGTCGTCCCCCTCCTCCAACAATGAGGGCAACGATGCTTGGCTAATGTATATAGAGCTGAAGAGAGAAGAACCCGGGGAGATCAACAAGGATGATGGGATCAAGAAGGCCACGGAGGATCAAGCTCTGGCAGCAGGAGAAGAAGACATCCTTCAACCTCATTACAATCTTCTTACCCCTACCAAAATTGAAGCTTTCAAGATGATTGAAATAGTTCGGGTGCAGAACAAGTATCTAACTCGTGAAAATATTCTGTTGCAAGAGCATATCATCGCATTCAAGGGCATTATTCGTAAGTTGGAGCATCTCCTGCGCTCGATGCTGGACGACAAGCCAACATCATCAACAATCACTTCTTCACCACCAAAGGAGAACTGAGTATCGGGTATGGGCACTCCCCTTGGCAACTGCCAAGCTTGGGGGAGTGCCCCGGTATCGTATCACCATCACACTTTTATCTTTATCATTTTTCTTAGTTTGATCTTTTTGGTAATATCTTGACCTAGTAGAATAAAGTTTTAGTATGATTCAGTTTTGAGTTTTTCTTTATGACCCTTCTATGTAATCGAGTCCGTGAGCTATATATAATAAAGATTAGTTTTGAGTCAAGGGCTTGGTTATCTTGCTATGATCTTGAGGGAATAAAAGTAAGAATAAAAAGAAATAAAGAGATCATATTGATTTTATGGAGAGTAATGACTTCACATATAAAGAGTATGATGAATAAAAGTTGTTGAGAGTTGGCAAACATAGTTTTGGTCATCATTGCAATTAATAGGAAGTAATAAAGAAAGATAGGTTTTCACAAATAAATATACTATCTTGGACATCTTTTATGATTGTGAGAACTCATTAAAATATGACATGCTAAAAATTTGATGTTGGACAAGGAAGACAACGTAATGGGTTATGCTTTCTTACATCCGAAATAAATTATATTGTCATGGATCATCCAACATGTTGAGCTTGCCTTTCCCCCTCAGGCTAGCCAAATTCTTTGCACCAAGTAGAGATACTACTTGTGCTTCCAAATATCCTTAAACCCAGTTTTGCCATGAGAGTGCACCATATCTACCTATGGATTGAGTAAGATCCTTCATGTAAGATGTCATTGTTGCAAGCAATAAAAATTGCTCTATAAATATGCATGATTTATTAGTGTGGAGAAAATAAGCTTTATATGATCTTGTGATGTGGACGAAATAAAAGCGAGATACTGCATAATAAAGGTCCATATCACAAGTGGCAATATAAAGTGACGTTCTTTTGCATTAAGATTTTGTGCATCCAACCATAAAAACAGATGACAACCTTTGCTTCCCTCTGTGAAGGGCCTATCTTTTATTTTTGTCTTATGTTTTATGCAAGAGTCGCGGTGATCTTCACCTCTCCTTTTTATACTTTATCCTTTGGCAAGCACTGTGTGTTGGAAAGATCCTGATATATATAGCTAATTGGATGTGGGTTTTCAGAAATTATTATTGTTGCCATTACCCTTGAGGTAAAAGGTTGGGAGGCAAAACTATAAGCCCCTATCTTTCTCTGTGTCCGATTAAAACTTCATACCCATCAGTATTGCGTGAGTGTTAGCAATTGTGAAAGACTAAATGATAGTTGAGTATGTGGACTTGCTGAAAAGCTCTTATATTGACTCTTTCCGATGTTATGATAAATTGCAATTGCTTCAATGATTGAGATTATAGTTTGTTAGTTTTCAATGAAGTTTACGATTCATACTTGACATTGTGAATAAATTGTTACTTTAGCATAATAAATCATATGACAATATATATGTTGCTATTATAAGAATGATCATGATGCCCTCATGTCCGTATTTTATTTTATCGACACCTCTATCTCTAAACATGTGGACATATTTTTCGATATCGGCTTCCGCTTGAGGACAAGCGGGGCCTAAGCTTGGGGTAATTGATACGTCCATTTTACATCATGCTTTTATATTGATATTTATTGCATTATGGGATGTTATTACACATTATGTCACAATACTTATGCCTATTCTCTCTTATTTTACAAGGTTTACACGAAGAGGGAGAATGCCGGCAGCTGGAATTCTTGGATGGAAAAGGAGCAAATATTAGAGACCTATTCCGCACAACTCCGAAAGTCCTGAAACTCCAAGGAACTCAGTATTAGAATATATAAAAAATATTGGGCGAAGAAAGCACTAGAGGGGGGCCACCCACCATCCACGAGGGTGGGGGCGTGCCCTACCCCCTGGGCGCGCCCCCTGTCTCGTGGGCCCCCTGGCAGGCCTCTGGTGCCCATCTTTGGCTATATGAAGACTTTTGCCCTGGAAAAAATCATAAGCAAGTGTCGGTGTACTAGAGTAGGGGTACCCTAGTATCCCGAACTTGTGCACGGGCAGTCGCAGCATCCCGCGGCAAGGCTTGCCGGGTGACCGCCAAGGTCCTCCGTGGTTCCTTTGGAGCCATTCAAGAACAAAGTATCCAAACCAAGGCATTTCAAGACCCCGGCAAGAGGAGCTTGCCGGGAAGGCCAACCAGGGCATCCCAAGACCCCGGCAAGAGGAGCTTGCCGGGAAGGCCAACCAAGGCATCTCGAGGAACTTGCCGCGACGCGCCGCGCGTTCCGGCAAGGCCCGGTGAGCGACAAGCTCCCGGACGCGACAAGACAACGACCGCGGCAAGCCACCACCCCGTGCCCGCGCTCCAGCACATCCACCGACGTGTCGCTCTGGGACCCTTCCAGGCGTGCGTGGTGGGAGGCTGTGTAGCCAGCGGTGCGCGGTGGCAAGCGGCGCTGATAAGATTGCCATCGTGGCGAGCGGTGGCGTCCCTGACGGTCCCTTTTTGCACTGTTTAGGCGACACAGACGGGCATTTAATGCCCTTGTCCCCTGCCGTCAGGGTTAGGTATGATACACTGTAGTAGGTAGCTGTACCTACCGCAGCTCCTTTACATTTTTACCCTTGTCTACGTTGCCACCTGTCGGTGACCCCTTGAGCATATAAAAGGAGGCCCATGCGCAATGTAGAGGAGGCGAGCGCAGAGAACACTCACGCTCGGTCTCGTTAGCTGCTGGTGTGTACTGTAGCACTCCGCGCTCCCGAGCAAGAAATCAATACAAACCACAAAGCAGGAGTAGGGTTTTACGCATCCGAGCGGCCCGAACCTGGGTAAACCGCTCGTGTGCTTTGCCTCGATCCGCTCTTTGCACGATCTCCGCCCCCGCCGAACCGAAAGGGACCCGGTCCGCCGGTCCCATAGGTGCCCGTGGATCAGTACCCCGGCATCTTTGGCGCGCCAGGTAGGGGGCGTCGAGGTTGTGTGAACCAGATTCGGCGTTCATGCGAGCTAGATCTTCATCATCTTCATCGACATGCCGCCGAAGAAGAAGACTTCAGAGGCGGCTGCTCCGTCCGCGCCGAGCCCACCACCGCCGGAGCAAACGGCTGATGGGGCATGCGCCGGCGGAAGAACGGGCGTCGATGAGGGAGCTCATGGTGCTGCCAGGTCCAAGGACAAGGCTGCGCTGCCCATCGGCGGCGTAGCCGGCTCCCACAACGACCGGGTGCACTCCAAGACCTCGGCGTCCGTACATGCACCGCGCCCATCTCAGGAGGCGCGGGATCGGCAGCGTCATGGTACTCACGGTACCATGCGTTTGCTGGACCAAGATCGAGCTGGTGGATCTCGGGGCGCTCAAGACCAGCATGCACGCCAACATGCTGGCATGAGCGAGGCACGGTCGCTTGGACAGGACACTGCTCCTTCTAACATATTTAGAAGTCCGAGCATATCCCGCTCCTCGCACCGTTCGCCACCACCACCCGCCACTGCAGCAGAAGCTTTGGCACGAGCTCAACTGCTCCTAGACTACCCTCCAACAGCAGACAAGATCGACGACTGGAGGGCTACCATTCAGGGTCTCATCGGCTTCGCCAACGGCGACACTCAACGGTAGCCGAGCATGTCGCAGCCGCAGCCGGTCAGCCAGGCACGAGCCGGTGGCGACAAGACCGGTGGGGGTGCAACCACTGTGCACTCTCCGCCCCGAAGGCCAAGATCGCCGACTCGCCGGATCCACCTTGACAGCGAATCCACCGCGTCATCAGATCCGTGAGCTCGTCGCGATCAGTGCCAAGTTCTTCAAGAACGACAACAAGAAGACGCTCGTACTCGCATCGAGCGCCGAAGAGAAGCATGACGTCAATCAGACCAGCGCGCTGGGCCCTCTGTCGACATGCATGCGCCAGGGGAACCAGGCGACTTGCCGTACGCGGTAGGTTGCCCTGCGTTCACTCGTGAGTTGCGGCAAGTCTAGTGGCCCAGCACAAAGAATTTCAAACCAGACGTACCAGAGAAGTACGACGGCAAGACGCATCCGTCGGAGTTCCTCAGCATCTACACCATCGCGGTGCAGGCTGCTGGGCGGCGGGACGACAAGATCCTTGCCAACTACTTCCCGCTGGTGCTCAAGCCCAACGTCAGGTCCTGGCTCATGCACTTGCCGGACAACTCCATATCCTCCTGGGCAGGCCTATGCCATCAGTTTGTCGGCGCCTTTACAGGCGGCCACAAACCGCATGGCCAAGAGAGTGACCTTCATCTGCTCGCCCAGAAGGAAGGAGAGCCCCTGCGCAAGTACATTCAGAGGTTCAGCCGTGTACAGTACAACATCCCAGACGTCCACCCCGCCACGGTCATCAGCGCGTTCCATCAGAACGTGCGTAACCGCAGGATGCGGGAGGAGATGGCGATGTGCAGGATCAGAGACGTCAGTGAGCTGTATGCCCTGGCCGACAAGTGTGCACGCGCTGAGGAAGGAAGGAAACTCCCCGGAGAGAATACCGGAGCAGAAGGATCTGACAGCGAGGATGCTGCCCCGGCAAAGAAAAACCGGCAGCGGAACAGGAAGAAGAAAGGCAAAGATGTGCTAGTCGTTGAGCAGTCCAGCAACGAAGGTGGCGCCAAGAAAGCCAAAGTTGGTAGCTCCGGCAAGGAGATTGCCGCATGCACCAACTGCCAGGCTGTGGCAGTCGCCGACAAGCAGGACGGCACCGACAAGCAGTACTGCAAGATTCACCGCACCAAGGGCCATGACCTCCAGAGCTGCAAGAAAGTCGAGCAGCTTGTTCAGCAGCAAAAGGCTGAATACGAGCGACGCGACAAGGAGAGGGCCCAAGGAGGTGCTGGAGAATCCGGCAAGAAGCGCGCCGGCCGGGGAGGACACCGCGGCAAGGCCAAGCAGCGGCAAGGAGACAGACCTCCCTGCGGCCGCGACAACGATGAAGACGACGACGACGACGAAGACATGGATGATGTCGAGACCAGTGAGCAGGAGTTCCAGAAAGCCACAGAAGTCTTGTGCGTTGACGGCGGTGCTTCTCTGCATACTTCGCACCGCCAACTCAAGTAGTGGGCGCGGGAAGTCAATGCAGCAGAACCACCCGTCGAGTCACGCAAGCTTCTGAAATGGTCCAGCACGCCTATCATCTTTGATATTGAGGACCACCCTGATCGCACAACTGCGAGCAGGTGCTTGCCGATGTTGGTTTCACCAACTATCCGCAACCTCAAGGTCACTAAGATGTTAGTTGACGGCAGGGCCGGCTTGAACCTGATCTCCTCCGCTGTACTCCAGAAACTCCAGATCCCTGACAGCGAGCTTGAAGAAACCGGCACATTCCAAGGAATCAACCCGGGAAGGAGCAAGCCGACGGGGAAGGTCACGTTGCCAGTAACATTTGGCAGCGAGCTGAACTTCAGGACTGAGAGGGTCACTTTTGACGTTGCCGATATTCCATTGCCTTACAATGGGATACTTGGCCGTCCAGCACTCGCCAAGTTCATGGCGGCCTCTCACTACGCATACAACATGCTGAAGATGCCAGGCCCAATAAGCGTCATCTCTGTCCCTGGCGACAAGAAGGATGCTCTTATCTGCGCCGACAAGATCTACCGGGAAGCAGCAGCCGCAGCAGATCACAAGTCACTTGCCGCTGAAGCTCCCCGGGGGAAGAAGAAGACCAAGTCCCGCAAGAGTTCTGATGCCCACTCCGGCAAGCGCACCTCTTCAGAGTGCTGCGCTGCCGTCGAGGACGCACCATCGAGCTCCACCAGCAAGTGTAAGAAGACAATGGCAGCTCCGCCAGACACGAAGAAGGTGTCCGCCAAGGAGGACGGCACTGGTGGTACCTTCACCATCAGTGCCACTCTCGACCCTAAATAGGAAAGCGCGCTCATTGCTTTCCTGCGGGCGAATGTCGACGTGTTTGCGTGGCAACCGTCTGACATCCCCGGTGTTCCCAGGAAAGTAATTGAGCACCACCTTGCCGTGTGTCCTCATTCGCGGCCCGTCAAGCAGAAGGTCAGGAAGCAAGCAGTGGAGCGCCAAGAATTCATCGCAGAAGAGATCAAGAAGTTGGAAGCAGCAGGCCTTGTCAGAGGAGTGCTCCATCCTATGTGGTTGGCCAATCCTGTAGTCGTGCGCAAGGCGAATGGGAAATGGAGACTTTGTATCGATTTTACCGATGTTAACAAAGCTTGTCCCAAAGACCCATTTCCTTTGTCGCGCATTGACCAGATTGTTGACTCCACAGCCGGATGTGATTTGCTTTCATTTCTTGACGCATACTCAGGATACCATCAGATCTTCATGGCAGAAGAGGATGAGGAGAAGACCGCATTTATTACTCCATGTGGCACGTACTGTTTCATACGGATGCCTTTCGGATTAAAAAATGCTGGTTCAACATTTGCAAGAGTAGTCCATGTCGCTCTCGAGCCACAAATACACAGAAATGTGGAAGCCTACATGGATGACATAGTGGTCAAGAGCAAGGACAAGGCAACTCTGATTCAAGATTTAGACGAGACCTTTGCAAATTTGCGCAAGATCAGCCTCAAGCTCAACCCAGAGAAGTGTGTGTTTGGAGTTCCCTCCGGCAAGCTTCTCGGGTTCTTCGTGTCTCAGCGGGGAATTGAAGCCAATCCCGACAAGATCAAGGCCATTGAGCAGATTGAAGCACCAAAGCGCGTCAAGGATGTACAAAGACTTGCCGGTTGCGTGGCTGCTCTCAGCAGGTTTATCTCTAGGTTTGCTGAGCGCGCCCTGCCATTTTTCAAACTATTGAAAAAGGCAGGTCCAATGAAATGGACTCCGGAAGCGGAGGCTGCGCTGCAAGACTTGAAGAGATACCTGTCCTCCCCTCCAATACTTGTCGCACCTAAGCCACAAGAGAAGTTGCTGCTGTATATAGCGGCAACCAATCAAGTGGTTAGTGCTGCGTTACTAGCAGAGAGGGAGGCAGATGACGAGCCCGCAACCACGGCAAGCACATCCAGCGACAAGCAAGGGGCTTCCCCGACAAGCTCTGGTCCCGACAAAGATGGATCTGCGCAGATGCGTGAGGAAATACAGAAGAAAATGGTGTAGCGCCCAGTTTACTTTGTCAGCTCCCTTCTGCAGGGGGCTAGGTCAAGGTACTCTG
Organism: Triticum urartu; assembly: GCF_056163025.1. NCBI lineage: Eukaryota > Viridiplantae > Streptophyta > Magnoliopsida > Poales > Poaceae > Triticum > Triticum urartu. The sequence continues at coordinate 208,631,623 of NC_141875.1, forward strand.
GCGTGCAGAAATTGCTTTTCGGCCTTCTCATGGCCTCGAGAAAGCTGCGCCATTACTTCCAAGCACATGAGATCACAGTTGTCACCCGCTTTCCGCTGAAAAGGATACTGCAGAATCCAGAAGCGACAGGCAGGATTGTTTAGTGGGCACTGGAACTGTCAAGCTTTGGCCTTAAGTTTGAGAGTACTTCAACTATCCAAAGCAGAGCATTGGCAAAATTTATAGAAGAATGGACGCCAACACCAGATGAAGAAATTCCAGAAACGAGAATCCCCGTCAAGGAAGCAAGCAAAGAGTGGCTGATGTACTTTAATGGTGCCTTTTCGCTGCAAGGTGCCGGCGCTGGTGTGCTGCTTGTCGCGCCCACCGGAGAGCACCTCAAGTACGTAGTCCAGATGCACTTTCCCATGGAGCAAGCAACAAACAATACCACAGAGTATGAAGGCTTGCTTGCCGGTCTCAGGATCACGGCAGACCTTGGGATCAAGAAGCTCATTGTCAGGGGTGACTCACAGCTTGTCATCCGCCAAGTAAACGAGAACTATCAGAGTCCGTTGATGGAAACTTACGTCGACGAAGTGAGAAAGCTAGAAGAGCACTTTGACGGCCTGCAGATGGAGCATGTTCCAAGAGCTCAGAACGCCATTGCTGATAGCCTATCAAAGTGCGCCGCACTTAAGTTACCTGTGGAACCAGGGATCTTTGTGCTCAAGCTGACTCAACCGCCCGTAACGCCACCGACTGGACAGAGCAAGAAGAGGAAGTTGATTTTTGGTGACTATTTGCCGGCAGAGCTTCCCGAAGCCGCCGCCGAGAAGGTCCCCAAGATCAACGCCAAGAGCGCTGAGGAGCAGTCTGCTCCGACAAGCCCTAGGGTTTGTTCCGTTGAAGTAGAAGCTCTCGGCAAGTTTTGCTCCGGCAAGCTTGCCGGGGAACGTCAAGCTCCGGCAGAGCCGCAGGTTCTCGCCGTAGAAGCGGACGTTCCCGCTGCACCAGATTTGCCTTGCGCTGAGGAGCAATCTGCTCCGGCAAACCCTAGGGTTTGTTCCGTCGAAGCAGAAGCTCCCGACAAGTTTTGCTCCGGCAAACTTGCCGGGGAACGTCAAGCTCCGGCGGAGCCGCAGGTTCTCGCCGTGGAAGCGGATGTTCCCGCAGCAGCAAATTTGCCTTTAGTCCTTGTTGTCGAGCCACAAGCTCCAGCATGGACACAGCAGATTGTCCGTTTCCTTCAGACAGGAGAACTTCCCGAAGAGCAAGAAGAAGCAGAAAGAGTAGCTCGGCAGTCAAGTATGTACCAGTTTGTCGACAAGACACTGTACAGAAGAAGACTCAACGGTGTGAAATTGAAGTGTATTCACCGGGAAGACGGACAAAAGCTGTTGGCAGAGATACATGGAGGCATATGCGGTCACCACATTGGCGCAAGAGCACTTGTCGGCAAAGCATTCCGGCAAGGTTTCTTTTGGCCGACAGCCCTCCAGGATGCAACTGCACAAGTAACCAAGTGTGAAGCGTGCCAGTTCCATTCCAAGCAGATACACCAACCAGCTCAAGCTCTCCAGACGATCCCTTTATCCTGGCCATTTTCGGTCTGGGGGCTCGACATCCTCGGCCCCTTTCCCCGAGCAGTCGGGGGCTTTGAGTACTTGTACGTAGCAATCGACAAGTTCACAAAGTGGCCGGAAGTGGAACCAGTGAGGAAGGTGATAGCACAGTCAGCAGTCAAGTTCTTCAGGTCGATTGTTTGCCGCTTCAGGGTCCCTAACAGGATAATCACCAACAACGGTACACAATTTACGAGCCGCACCTTCATGCAGTACGTCCAAGACCTTGGCGCCAAGGTCTGCTTCGCTTCTGTTGCTCACCCGAGAAGCAACGGTCAAGCGGAGAGGGCAAATGCTGAAGTGCTGCGCGGGCTCAAGACCAGGACTTTCGACAGACTGCACAAGTGCGGAAAAAACTGGATCGAGGAGCTGCCGGTGGTTCTTTGGTCGATCAGGACGACGCCAAATCGAGCCACTGGCCAGACACCTTTCGCTCTAGTCTATGGAGCAGAGGCAGTTATCCCCACGGAACTCGTATACGGGTCACCTCGAGTGCTCGCTTATGATGAGCTTGAGCAAGAGCAGCTGCGACAAGATGACGCGCTGCTCCTTGAGGAAGACCGTCTTCAGGCTGCTGTGCGAGCTGCTCGCTACCAGCAAGCTTTGCGCCGCTACCATAGCCGCAAAGTTAACGCCAGAAGTCTCGAGGAAGGCGACCTTGTTCTTCGGCGTGTTCAGTCCACCAAGAATTCCAACAAGTTGACGCCGAAGTGGGAAGGCCCTTACCGAGTGAAACGAGTCACTAGGCCTGGCGCTATCCACCTTGAGACTGAAGATGGCATTCCGGTGAGCAACTCCTGGAACATTGAGCATCTTCGTAAGTTTTACCCGTAAGGCGTGGTTGCCGGAACCTGTTCCGGCAACCACCTTTTGTACAAGTCTTGCCGCTGTTGCATGTAATCCTTTGTACAAAGCCGGGCGCAGACCCCGTGCATAAGTAAAGCTCATGTGCTCCGCACATTTTGTCAATTTCATGCTTTCTATTTTTTTGCATATATGATCTGACACTTTGTGCAGCACCTACTCCATGGTAAGCAATAACGAGCCGTAAGGCTCCGTATCTTTATTTTCTCTTCTTTCTTTTTTCTCAAGGAAAGAAAGGTTCCCTCGCCCACAAGTTTGCCGGGGGGGGAAGAAGAAGATAATGGTATGGACCAGGCGTCGTTCAAGAAAGTTTTGCCTTGCCGGGAAGCAAACAACAGAAAAGCTAAGTTGCCAAAATTTGAGCAATCAGATTTTTAAAATTTTTAAGTTATCTCCCTTGAACGACCGCACTTTGTATGGAAAACCTGTGCGCGGAGGAACCAACTCATAGCTAGTTGCGCCCTTACTTTGTTTCGAGTCCGCTCAACAACTTAAGTGAGCTACAACTAGTTGCGACAAGGTTTCTTGTCGGTAGCGGCACCGCCAGCAGGCTGCTGACGTCCCGCACTCAGCGCTCGCGGCTCGGGTGCCTGCACCAGCAAGTTCCTTAAAAGCATAGGGCAAAACATACAAAGGGAGGAATCAAGTAAAGGGAATAACATTGCAATCATTACCCAGAATAGACTTATATTACAAAGATAGCTTGTCGCGGCTCTAACAGATTGTTTTCATAACATGACAAACAGCGACAAGAAAAGAAGAAACGGGCGGCCTAATCTACGCGATTGCCCTCGATCCTCTTGATCCCGCTCACCTTGTCCACAGTGGGTGCGACAAGGGCCTTGAGCGCCTCCAGATCAGCATCCGGCGGCAGGGTCTTGAGGACGTTGGTGAGGTTGAGGCCCGGGTTTCGGAAGACCACCTTCACCAACACCTTATGAAGGGCTCCCGCGCAGATCTTGCGCGACTCGTCGGCCAGCTGCTTTGGGATCCTCTCCCGGAGTCGCTGGAGGGCCGTCGCCACGCCCTTGAAGAACAAGACGAGCTTGGCGCTGGGTTGGAGGTTCTCGTCGGAGGGATACCCAAGGTCCTCCATCCCCAGCTGCGCCAGCTCCTTGTCAATGTCTGTGGCGGCATTCACAAGACTCTTCGTCCAGTGCTCCACGGTTTCCCTAAAGGCATTTTGGGTGGCGGCAACACTCTCTAGCAGCGCCTTGTCGGCCTTGATCTCCTCTCTCAAGGCCGCCTCCTGCTTCTTGGCGCTGTCCAACGTCTTGGTCAAAGCGGTCAGCTTCAACTCAAGACCCGTGTTGGAGTCCTTGGCGGCGCTGAGCTCTTTGCTCTTCTCGGCGAGAGCGGCCTCCAGCTGCGCCACCTTCGTCTCCAACTCCTTCTTGGCGGCCTCGGCGGCGGCAGCAGCATCCTCTGCTTGCTTGAGGGCTCCGCCGAGTTTTTCCCCGCGCACGGCAAGCTCCTCCTCGTGGGCGTCAAGATTAACCTTCCGCTGCGCCAGCTCGCCCTCCTCCGCGGATAGCTTCACGGCGGCAAGCCACTGTTGCTCTTCGATTTCAGCTTTTTCGAGGAGGAAGGCCTTCTGCGCTTCATCGAGTTGCTCCCGCTCCTCTGCCAAGGACCGACGAGCTTCCTGGTGGAAGCCCCGGAGCTCCTCCGCGCGCTTCTCGATGTCTGCTCCCGCCTTCGCGACAAGCGCCTCGCGGGACTCCAGCTTGGCTTGCCGCGCGCGGTAGAGCGACACCAGCTTCCGCAGCAGCCGCTCCTCCTCAGGCTCGTTGCTGCTGCTTGGCGCCTCAACCACCATCAACCCAGCGGAGGCGAGCACCTCCCCGTCAAAGGTCTCTCCCTCGACCGGCGCCCTGGAGCTTGACGCCCAGGGGAGGTTGATGAAGACGTCATCGCCGGCCTTCAAGTAGACGCCCGGCTGGGGCTCCTCAGAGCTTGGCGCTGCGGCTTCGCCGGACGGGTCAGCGGTCGCCGTAGCGCCTGGCGCTCCTGCGGCCCCTGGGCCGTCAGTACGATCGCCAGACCCCTCCCCAGTTGCTGCGGCGGCAACCTTGGCGGCCTCGGCGCCGGTGGGATCGCCAGCGCCGGCTGCTTCTTCGGCGGCGATCTCGGTCTCCATCTGCTCCGCAGAAGATGGGTCTGACAGCCGGCAAGGGGAGAAGAGTCAAGCAAAATCCAGCAAAAACCCAGTAAGATCAAGAGAAGAAGGACCCAAGGGAAGCTTTGCAGCAAAAGGATTACCTGTGCCAGTTTCTGCAGTCAGGTTCTCCGCCGTCGGAGGGCCGCTGGCGCTGTCCCTTGCCGGAGAACCCTCCCTTGCCGAAGACTTCTCCCTTACCGGAAAGCCCTCCCTCGCCGGAGGACTCTCCCTTGGCTCCTGGTGGGGCTGCTCGGCTCCTACACAAATCAACAAGCAGATATCAGCAAAGACAAGTACCCATGCGCGCCTCGCGGCAGAAAGTAAATCATACACTTACGCTGGGGGCTGCTCTGGAGAAAAGTCACCGGGTCCGGCAAGGTTGTCTCGGGCGCGCCACCTGCTGTCGCAGTGGGCTCGTCCTCGATGACGATCACCGGGACCTTAGCTCTCTTTGCCGCTCTCTGGGCCAGAGTCCTAAAGAGGAACAAGTTCAGGAAGAAAAGCAAATGAGATACAAGAAAAACAGCAAGAATTGAAGAACTGCAAGTACAGCAAGAGAAGCTTACTCTTCTTCTTCTCCCTCGTCGGAGCTGAACGCAGAGAAGTCGAAGTCCGGCGCGCGCCCGGCGCGAGGAGGCGGAGGAGAAGCTTCCCTTGGCCGCTTGGCGGGAGCAGTGGCGGTGGTCTGAGACGACCCCGCTCCGGCTGCCGGCGCGGCGTGAGCAGCGGCAGGAACTGAAGCGGTGGTCCGGCTAGACCCCGCTCCAGTTGCCGTCGCAGCATGAGGCGCTCCCGCAGCAACGGTGTTTGCCGCGGTGGAGCGTGTCACGCGGCGTGGCGACTGTTGACCCGCTTGCCGCTCCGCCACGTCACCGGCCTTGCGGAGACGCCTTCTTGGTGGGGATGGAGGCTCTGCTTGTGGCGAGCTATCTGAAGACGAGGTGGAAGATGAGTTGATTTCCAGCGAGCCGCTCGTGTCCTTGGCGGGCTCGCTCGGCTCGGCGTCACGCCCGGCAAGCTCCTTCTTGCCGGCGGGCTCCCCTCGCTGGGCACGGCTTGCCGCTTCTGCTGCATCTGCCTCCTCCACGGTGAATCCAAACTCGCCCGCGGCTGCGGCTGCCGCCGCCTCTTCCAGCCTAGTGGCGATGAGTGCCATCTCCGCATCCATGGTGTCGCGGGTGAGGCTGTCCTTCTCGTCGGAGCGGATCGGCACTTCCACCAAGTCATCGAAGAACTGCTGCACGACGTCGTCTGCAGGCTCCTGCCAAGTTGGCACAATTCCATGCGAGTCGCACAGCGGCATCATTGCACGGATGCGGTCGAGCGAGGAATTGTTGCACAGCGGAACGACGCCCCCCGGCAACCTGAACACTTCGGGATGTTGGGGGTCATACTTGAAGAGCTCCTGTAGCATCGCGTTGAGCTCCAAAACAGTGAAGTTGAAGTTGAGGCCCGGACGCAGCCTCATGATGTCTGCCGCGTTCTTGAACTCCCAAGTGAGCCTCCCCCGTTCCTGCAGGGGGCGATGCGACGGCGAAGGAAATCTGCGCCAACAGCACCTATAGTGAGCCCGGCAAGCCTGAGGTGTAGGATCCTGGTGACGGCAATCTTCAGCCTGTCATCTTCCGGGGCCACGTCACTCCAATCGCTGCCGCGTGCTACTGGGGTTTGGCGCCGGGTGGTGAATGGCTGCGGGTTCTCCTCGTCAATCCAGCACCAGTCTGCTCTCCACTCCTCCCACTTGCCGCGGAATTCTCCCTCCAGATAGGTTTCCTTCTTGCCGGCCCTCGAGATCCAGGCGATTCCGCCGGATAGAGGCTCTCCTCTCTCTACTCGGGGTATGAAGAAGTGGCGAAAGAGGGCTACGTTGGGATGGACTCCGACAAAGTTTTCGCAGAGATGTGCGAAAACTGCCATGGTCAGAACGGCATTGGGGGTGAAGTCAAGGAGGTGGAATCCGTAGGTATTCATGATGTCGCAGAAGAATTCGGAGAAAGGCGGGTAGAGCCCGCAGTAGAAGAACAATGCGAAGAAAGGGTATCCGTTTGGGGCCTTCTTCCAAGCGGCGGCGGGGAGTACCTTCGTGCGCGGATGCGCGCGCGTCTCCATCGACCAGAAGAGTTAGTAGTTCTCCCTCAGCTCCTTCGCGGCCAGCTTGGGGGGGAAGACGGCCCGCTCCTTCCGCAGCGCCGCAAGCCGCTGCGCCTCGGTCGACTTCACGACCTTCCCTTTGTCGGCTTTCGGAGCCATGGCGGAGGTGGTGGAGGAGGTCGACGGTGTTGGTGGTGCTGGTGGCGATGGGGGGCGGAGCGCTGCTCTCTTTCGGCTTTGGGAAGATGGGGGAGCGGCGGAGATTTCTGAGATTGGAAGCAGCAACAGGCGAATGGGCAGACGGCCCTTGTTTCCCCTGCTTATAAAGAGGGAGGGGGCAGACGTTCCGCATTTCCGAATAAAGAAACCACCCACAATCTCTCCCACGACACCGCATTCAACGCGTGCCGTTCGGGGAGGGCGCGGTGGATACGGAGAGAGATACGGCGTAACCTAGGCCGTGCGTGCCCGTGCCCTGTTTTGGGCCTGGCCCAACAGCGCTCGGCACCGTGTATGGCCCAGGCCCAGGGGCTCCTGTCGGTGTACTAGAGTAGGGGTACCCTAGTATCCCGAACTTGTGCACGGGCAGTCGCAGCATCCCGCGGCAAGGCTTGCCGGGTGACCGCCAAGGTCCTCCGTGGTTCCTTTGGAGCCATTCAAGAACAAAGTATCCAAACCAAGGCATTTCAAGACCCCGGCAAGAGGAGCTTGCCGGGAAGGCCAACCAGGGCATCCCAATACCCCGGCAAGAGGAGCTTGCCGGGAAGGCCAACCAAGGCATCTCGAGGAACTTGCCGCGACGCGCCACGCGTCCCGGCAAGGCCCGGTGAGCGACAAGCTCCCGGACGCGACAAGACAACGACCGCGGCAAGGTGCTTTGCTGCGGCAAGCCACCACCCCGTGCCCGCGCTCCAGCACATCCACCGACGTGTCGCTCTGGGACCCTTCCAGGCGTGCGTGGCGGGAGGCTGTGTAGCCAGCGGTGCACGGTGGCAAGCGGCGCTGATAAGATTGCCATCGTGGCGAGCGGTGGCGTCCCTGACGGTCCCTTTTTGCACTGTTTAGGCGACACAGACGGGCATTTAATGCCCTTGTCCCCTGCCATCAGGGTTAGGTATGATACACTGTAGTAGGTAGCTGTACCTACCGCAGCACCTTTACATTTTTACCCTTGTCTATGTTGCCACCTGTCGGTGACCCCTTGAGCATATAAAAGGAGGCCCATGCGCAATGTAGAGGAGGCGAGCGCAGAGAACACTCACGCTCGGTCTCGTTAGCTGCTGGTGTGTACTGTAGCACTCCGTGCTCCCGAGCAAGAAATCAATACAAACCACAAATCAGGAGTAGGGTTTTATGCATCCGAGCGGCCCGAACCTGGGTAAACCGCTCGTGTGGTTCGCCTCGATCCGCTCTTTGCATGATCTCCGCCCCCGCCGAACCGAAAGGGACCCGGTCCACCAGTCCCATAGGTGCCCGTGGATCAGTACCCCGGCAGCAAGCTTTCGGAACGAAGCGCCGCCTCCACGAGGCGAAACCTTGGCGGAACCAATCTAGGGCTCCGGTGGAGCTGTTCTGCCGGGGAAACATCCCTCCGGGAGGGGGAAATCATCACCATCGTCATCACCATAGATCCTCTCATCGGAAGGGGATCAATCTCCATCAACATCTTCACCAGCACCATCTCATCTCAAACCCTAGTTCATCTCTTGTATCAAATCTTTGTCTCAAAACCTCAGATTGGTACCTGTGGGTTACTAGTAGTGTTGATTACTCCTTGTAGTTGATGCTAGTTGGTTTATTTGGTGGAAGATGATATGTTCAGATCCTTTATGCATATTAATACCCCTCTGATTACAAACATGAATATGATTTGTGAGTAGTTACGTTTGTTCCTGAGGACATGGGAGAAGTCTTGCTATAAGTAGTCATGTGAATTTGGTATTCGTTCGATATTTTGATGAGATGTATGTTGTCTCTCCTCTAGTGGTGTCATGTGAATGTCGACTACATGACACTTCACCATTGTTTGGGCCTAGGGGAAGGCATTGGGAAGTAATAAGTAGATGATGGATTGCTAGAGTGACAGAAGCTTAAACCCTAGTTTATGCGTTCCTTCGTAAGGGGCTGATTTGGATCCATATGTTTCATGCTATGGTTAGGTTTACCTTAATACTTATTTTGTAGTTGCGGATGCTTGCATGAGGGGTTAATCATAAGTGGTATGCTTTTCCAAGTAAGGGCAGTATCCAAGCACCGGTCCACCCACATATCAAATTATCAAAGTACCGAACGCGAATCACATGAGCATGATGAAAACTAGCTTGACGATAATTCCCATGTGTCCTCAGGAGCGTTTTCCTTTATATAAGAGTTTGTCCAGGCTTGTCCTTTGCTACAAAAAGGATTGGGCCATCTTGCTGCACCTTATTTACTTTTATTACTTGTTACCCATTACAAATTACATTATCACAAAACTATCTCTTACCGATAATTTCAGTGCTTGCAGAGAATACCTTACTGAAAACTGCTTGTCATTTCCTTCTGCTCCTCATTGGGTTCGACACTCTTACTTATCGAAAGGACTATGATAGATCCCCTATACTTGTGGGTCATCAGCGCTCGCCGCGAGGCGCCTCACCCTGCAAGAATTCGTCAGCCTACACATCCACGCGTACGAGCAAATCATGTACATAGGTATCTACAAGGCCGGTGAGGACGCTACGACGTTGGCCTTCCTCAACCGGCTGGAAGCCTTGGATGCCTTTGCTGAGAAGCACCTTGACCTCGCCACAAAATTCGTCGCTCCTTAGCCACCGATCGGTGGCCCGGCGCACTAAGTTAAGGAGGAGGAGGCCGTACGTTGATGGATGCATCTTTCTTCTTGCCTCTTGTAACCACCACTGCGATCGCATCATCGTGGCCTTAATTCTTATTGTGCTATTGCATTCTCATTCCAGTCAATTCGACTTGTGTGATCCCTTTGCTTAATTATATGCATCACTGTAACTAGTACTCCATCTGTCAATTTATAAGTTGTGCTTACCTTTTCCATCAACTTCGTGCAACGCACATGCATCTTGCTAGAAACACTAGAACATGGCGGACCGCATGTGACCAAATCGACGATGCGCCAACCTAGCTACTACGTACCCTGCTTATCTGGCGGAAATAGCCCCGCCCTAGTGTTTCCAATCATTATTTCTATCTATCGATCGTTGGCAGGGCACAACATCGTACGAACAAAAACGGAAAGATCTTGTTTTGGGTGATTTATCTTTTTTCCAGCCAACGTAGTATGAATAATATGATGTGGGGGGCACCCATGAAGCTTAGTGGCTTGGTTGCATGGCTACGAAAGGTTAGAGAAAAATAAATAGATAATGTGTTTAGAGTGCACTCCACTAAATAGATATACTTTGTTTCCATTGCAATGCACGGGCCGGCACATCTATACCCCTATATAGTGTGTGAATAACTTTGAAAGTTGGTCGTTGGATGAAGCCGATCTGACGGTACAAAGATGGAAAATCCGAGCACTACTGGCCGTTGGATATCATCTACATTCCACCAGATTCTGCCACATGTAGAATCTAGAAGACCCCATGGTTGAACTTAAGCATAATGCACAAACCTCAAAACACAAGCACTTCTCCTTTGTTCTAGAATCTTCCATATCTTAAGTGCCCAAACTTCTTTTTAAATGAATTGTCACTATTAGTTTTTACTTTATTCTTTACAATGCACAATTTCATGAATCTTAAAATAGATTTTTTTATAAACTAATTGATTTTGAACTAGATGAACTATAAGAATTAAACGAACATCTACATCATGCATATATGACTCGAAGCTTACATGCTATAGTGTGTTATTTATTCATAATTTGGTTACCAAATCTCATGCGTGCAATGCACGTGTACCTTACTAGTTGGTAGTAGTAAGAAACAAATTCCGGGTTTGGCACGAGCTCATACCGCGGGAGCACCACAAGGCCTGTCGTAGGAGTTACATTTCCCTCTCGGGGCCCACAGGACCGAGCTTTAGTGTCTTATTGCACCGGCCTATGAGTCAATGACACACGGACCTTAAATGTGGCTGGCCCACATGTCATTCTCATGGTGGTGGCGTGGTTCGCGACTCACTTGTTCGAGATGAACCAGCCGATGGTGGCGTGGTCGTGGCGAGGGTGCCACAACTGGGCGTTGGGGCATTACGAGGCGTAGATGGCCACACCGGCGGGTACTACCTATAGTACAGAAGTACTCCAGCTAAGGATTGATGCCCGGGATGAAATGTGTCACAGCCGCTGGATGAAAATTTGATGGTGCGGGAGTACGGATCGGAGCATAGGAGCGGATCAGGCAAACCGCGTCCAATCGGGTGTGGCTGTGGTAGAAAGTTGATGGTCACCGCAGTTCAGCTGGCCCGCATATCATGCACACAAAGGCAGAGAAGCGGCGGGGCCGAGAGGGATGAGGCGCACATCGGGGGACGTCGTGCCATGGGTTGGAGCGGCGTCGTGCGAATCGTGTGTGGGTGTGGCAGTGGTAGAAACAAGAAACGTGATGGTCGTCGTGGTTCAACTTCCATGGACAAGCTATCATGTCTGCTGACACATGCATTGCATACTGCTCACTGCAAGGAGCAGTAGTGGAGAAAACTTGTTCCAAAGACACCATTTTCTGATAAAATTCTCGAGATATCATTAGTTTTTACACATGGGATTACTCCTGCAAGGGTCAATCACAATAGGTGTTCTGTAAAAAAAATACATCTTGATGTTCCCTACAATGCACGGGCATCTTGCTAGTTATAGAAGAAGCCCACACGGGCATCTTGCCGCAGGGCGTGCCACCGACCCAAACTCAACTTTTTTAGATGCTTAGATGCATCGGATGTCATGCCACGCTACAAAACATAAACAAAATAGCTCCAATTTTCTTAAACCTGTTATTGATGCCGCTTGAAGCTACATCGGTATTTCCCCAAAGAGGAAGGGATGATGCAGCACAACGGCGGTAGGTATTTCCCTCAGATATGAAACCAAGATTATCGAACCAGTAGGAGAACCAAGCAACACAACGTAAACAGCCCCTGCACACAGATAACAAATCCTCGCAACCCGACGTGTTAAAGGGGTTGTCAATCTCTTTCGGGTAACGGTGCTAGAAATTGGTGCGTGATGGGAGAAAGTTGTAGTAGATTGAATAAATAGATCACAAATAAAATAAAGTGCAGCAAAGTATTTTTGGATTTTTGGATTAATAGATCTGAAAATAAAAGCAAACAAAAGTAGATCGCAAAGGCAAATAATATGAGAAAGAGACCCGGGCGGCCGTAGGTTTCACTAGTGGCTTCTCTCGAGAAAAATAGCAAACGGTGGGTGAACAAATTACTGTTGGGCAATTGATAGAACTTCAAATAATCATGACGATATCCAGGCAATGATCATTACATAGGCATCACGTCCAAGATTAGTAGACCGACTCCTGCCTGCATCTACTACTATTACTCCACACATCGACCGCTATCCAGCATGCATCTAGTGTATTAAGTTCATGGAGAAACGAAGTAATGCAGTAAGAACGATGACATGATGTAGACAAGATCTACCTATGTAGAGATAGACCCCATCATTTTATCCTTAGTAGCAATGATACATACGTGTCGGTTCCCCTTCGGTCACTGGATCAAGCACCGTAAGATTGAACCCACTACAAAGCACCTCTTCCCATTGCAAGATAAATAGATCAAGTTGGCCAAATAAAAGCCAAATATCGGAGAGTAAATATAAGGCTATAAGAAATCATGCATAAAAGAGATCAAATAAACTCAAATACTTTCATGGATATAAAAAGAGACCATTGTATTGAGAATCAAGAGAGAGAGAGAGAGATGAAGCCATCTAGCTACTAACTACGGACCCGAAGGTCTACAAAGAACTACTCACGCATCATCGGTGAGGCACCAATGGAGGTAGTGAACCCCATCCGAGATGGTGTCTAGATTGGATCTGGTGGTTCTGGACTCTACGGTGGCTGGATCAATATTTCGTCGACTCCCCTAGGGTTTTGGGAATATTGGGGTATTTATAGAGAAAAGAGGTGGTCCAGGGGGCACCCGAGGTGGGCACAACCCACCAGGGCGTGCCTGGGCCTCCTGGCGCGCCCTGGTGGGTTGTGCCCCCCTCGGGGCACCCCCAGGCGTAGTCAGGGCCCGTCGTGTTCCTTTTGGCCCATAAAAATTCTTTGTAAAGTTTTTTGGCATTTGGACTCCGTTTGATATTGATTTTCTGTGATGTAAAAACATGGAAAAAACAGCAACTCGCACTTGGCACTATGTCAATAGGTTAGTACCAAGAAAGATATAAAATGACTATAAAATGATTATAAAACATCCAAGATTGATAATATAATAGCATGGATCAATAAAAAATTATAGATAAGTTGAAGACATATCGGAATCCCCAAGCTTAACTCCTACTCGTCCTCGAGTAGGGAAGTGATAAAACAGAATTTTTGATGTGGAATGCTGCCTAACATGTCATATCATATTTCTTTCTTTATAGCATGGACATTTGGACTTTTATATTGTTCAAAGCAATAGTCTAGTTTTGACATGATAATTTAAATACTCATGCATATCAACAAGCAACCATGTCTTTCAAAATATCAACGCTAAAATAAGATATCCCTAGCCCATCATGCTTAACCATTGATCCATTCATGAAACACACTCACATATTAGCTACATCCAATACTCAAGTACTATCATATTGCCTCCTAGTTGGTGCTTTTATAAGAGAAGATGGAGACTCAAATTCAAAATAAAAATTGCATAAAGTAAAATAAAGGCCCTTCGCAGAGGGAAGTAGGGATTTGTAGAGGTGCCAAAGCTCAAAGCGAAAAACTTAGAGATAAAAACATTTTGGGAGGTGTATCCATCCCACCAACGAAAATGACTTAGAGTTCCAATACTTTCCATGCTTAGATATATCATAGGCGATTCCCAAACAGAAAATAAAGTTTATTCCTTTCTCCACCATACTTTCACTTTCCATGGCTAGCCGTATCCACGGTTGCCCTCCATACCAACACTTTCCAAGGAATTTATTATTTGATAACATAAAGTAAATTCATTATTTTTTCATTTCGAGACTAGGCATCCCTAATACCTTTGCCTTACTCTCGTGCAATGACAAGTGAATAAACACTCATCTTGAGAATAACACATCTAGCATGGAAAATATTAGCCACCCCTCACCGCTCTGCGAGCGAAACAAACACACAAAAGAGAAGCTTATTTTTGAAAATTAGATATGGCACATGCAAATTTGCTTAGAACGACAAAAGAATACTGCATATAGGTAGATATAGTGGACTCATGTGGCAAAACTAGTTTAAAGGATTTTGGATGCACAAGTAGAGATCATACTTAGTGCAAAATGAAGGCTAGCAAAAGATTGAGAAGCGACCAACCAAGAAATGAATATTCTCATAAGAGAGCATTAAGCATAATTAGCACCTAATAATGCACCGTAAGTAGGATATAATTTCATTGCATGACTATTGACTTTCGTCCTTGCATAGGGAATCACAAACCTTCACACCAATATTCTTACTAAAGCATAATTACTCATCAAGATGACTCACATATCACATCATCAAATCTCAAAACTATTACTAAGAATCAAGTTTATTTTGTCCAATGATCTTGATGAAAGTTTTTATTATATCCTTCTTGGATATCTATCACTTTGGGACTAATTCTCATGTGTTGCTTTTGACAAGCTCAAACAAATATAGTGAAGACCATGAGCATAATATTTCTTTCTCCCAAATTAACTTAAGTGAAGCAAGAGAGAATTTCTTGAAAATTTTACTAACCCTCAAATAAATCTAAGTGATGCAAGAGAGCATTTCTTCAAAAATACTAAGCACACCGTGCTCAAAAAGATATAAGTGAAGCACTAGAGTAAGTCCATAACTCATAAAAATTTAAGTGCAGCATAGAGAGCAATTCTAACAAGTCATGACATAATTTTGGCTCTCTCAAATAGGTGTGTCCAGCAAGGGATCAAGACTTAAAACACAAAATAAAACAAGCAAAGACTCATATCATACAAGACGCTCCAAGCAAAACACATAGTATGTGACGAATAAAAATATAGTTTCGAGTTACCGATGGTCGTTAGAAGAAAGAAGGGATGCCACTCGGGGGTATCCCCAAGCTTAGTTGGTTTCTCATTTTTGGATAATAGCTTGGGATGCCGGGGCATCCCCAAGCTTAGGCTCTTCTACTCCTTATCACTTCATCCATCGTAAGATAACCCAAAACTTGAAAACTTCAATCACACAAAACTCAACAAAACCTTTGTGAGATCCGTTAGTATAAGAATAATAAATCACTACTATAAGTGTTGTATCAAACCAATTCATATTTTGTTCTTACATTATATGTATTCTATTCCAACTTTTCTATGGCAAAAACTCATCAAAGAAAATCATAGAGCCATCAAAATAAGCACACAACACAAAGAAAACAGAATCTATCAAAACAGAACAGTCTGTAGCAATCTGACTATTTCTAATACTTCTGTAACTCCAAAAAATCTGAAAAATTAGGTCGACATGAGAAATTTGTATATTGATCTACTGCCAGTGGAATGGGTATTTTATCGCTCTTTGGTAAAAAACGATAATTATTCTCGTGAGCGCAAAACTTTCTGTTTTTTAGCAAGATCAAACAACTATCACCCAAGAAGATCCTAAAGGCTTTACTTGTCACAAACACTAATTTAAACATAAAAAACACAATCGTCACATTAGCATAATTGTGCTAATACTCAAAAATAGGAAGCAAAAAGCAAAAATAAATTTTATTCATTGGGTTGCCTCCCAACAAGCGCTATAGTTTTACGCCCTTAGCTAGGCATTGTAGCGACCCGACCTCAGACGGTCAAGTCTCTGTGCTTAAGTGTCATCCCTGGATCGGTATGCTGACACACACAATACTCGAGGATTTATAACAGAGGTAAATCACATGTATAAAGTGATGTAAATACTATTACCTCAATCCAAATAGCGGAAGTAACAACAAGGTTGTGGATTCCCATCAACACCAACGGCAAAGTTGAGTGTAGAAATCGTAACCCTAACGTATCACTTACTCGTCGTAAGATTCCTGCAACATGAGACGTTGCAGCCACAAAGGGTCAGTACATTGAATGTACTGGCAAATTCACACCATAGGATAAAGATGAAATAGCTATCACTACATGCATATTTGGCTGGTGGAAAGCTCTAAGTTTATTTTTCATAAAGCCAATTTTTTCCTACCTCAAAGGAATATATCTTATTTAACTACAAAGTTGTATGAAAAATATTGAGAAGGTTCCTCCAACTCAATCCCAATTAAAAGTTAACAACCCAACAAATTAATTAAGTAAAGTGATGAGATCAACATGATAATCCAAGAACCAGATACTCAAGATGTCCATAACCGCGGACACGGCTAACCATGATTAGTTTGTACACTCTGCAGAGGTTTGTGCACTTTTCCCCACAAGATTTGATCTCCTCCGTTGGATTTCTCGCACTACATGGTGTTTGAGAAACGGCTGATCGAGACACAGTTTTTCAAAAGCAATAACTCTAACCCCGGGTAGACCGGACCAACCTACATCCCCTACATCTGCTAGCCTACCACTGGAAGAGGTCATGCAACTTACTCCACTATGCTAGAGCCCATAATAGCTTGTGGCTGCACACGGAAGTTTCTAGCATGAATAATCTTATGATCCCATTGAGCCTGGGTGGCATTCCATGGGATGATCACACGGGTCCTCCGGGATCCCCTTGGGCAAGCACTCGGTTCTCCAGGTGCCCAGACAACCACTGGGTGCTCCAGGGTGCCTCAACGAATCCACCCAGATGTGTGTTAAAGTAGCCACCTTAAGTTAACCATTAATTAACAACTTTCACATCTGTCATGGATACACTCAACCAAACCACGTCTACGAGCATAGCATGGTAGTATAAGCATAACGTAGAAGTAACTCCGAAGGGTTTGATATAAAAGGGCAATAGGTTCCTACCTCATGAACACATGTTATCAATTCCTAACCATGCAATGTTTGGGGATGAAACTAATGCATAAAAACTGGGTAATGAAAAGTATGATCAAAATGTGAACTTGCCTTGTACAGTTGACGAAGATGATTCGCACTCATAACTCCTGATAGTTCTACTCATCACACTCCTTTCAATCTATCATGAGCCCTGTTCAAGAATTCATCCGATTAACTAGTTAACTTGCCGATTAATCCCTACTCATAGGGTCCCCAAATAGTCGATTACCCGATAAATTCCGATTAATTGATTAAATGGTCGATTAACTTGCTGATTAGCCTATTAATCCCCTACTCACCAGCCGATCGAGCAGCTACCATTTAACGATTTCCTCAACAATGATCGTGAACAAGCAATAGTAACCACACATAAGCAATCACTCAAAAGATCGGGAAGAACGAAGAAGACAGTTCGGAAAACATCAAAACCAAGCGAATAACTCTTGCAACATAAAACAATTTCTAACATTATCAAAATTATGTGAATTTGGCCTTATCAGAAAGTTTAGGTCAAGAACTTCGATTTGCAAAAAGAATCAATTAAATCGGAGTTATAAAACTCAAGTTATAATCAAAAGAAATTTGAATATGAATCTGAACAAATTTCGAAAATTGAAAATTTCAAAAAGTTGATGTGACATGTTCACTGGATAGGTGAAAACAAGACGAAACTATAGGCGCTGGTTTCATCTAATTTGAATGAACGAGTAAAAAGTTATGTCTATTTGAAAAATCAGGCCAAGCTATTTTACGGAAAAAAAAATAGTTACGGCTAAAAAAATGAGAAAATTCTTTATTTGACACCTCTGCTTCCTTATTTGACACTGGAAAAGTTTTTCTTCCCTATTTAACACAAGTTTAAAATTTTATTCCTTATATGACATTTCCTTTCATTTTGAGCCTAAATGACACCTGAAAAGACTCTTTTGCCCCTCATGTGGTATGTGTGTGGGGGTTATAGCGCACACACGCAGCATCAGTGCGAGGCAGGAGCACACACGCAGCAAAACATACACATGCACCAAAACACACACACGCAACAACACACATGCACGCGCACACACACGCAACAACAGACACGCACGCAACACACACACGCAGCAGCAGCACACACGCAGGCAGCACATAGGCACGCAACAGCACACACACGCGTGCGCACGTACACACGCAGTAGCAAACACACACGCAGCAGCACACATGCACACACACACACATGCAGCAGCAGCACACATGTGCGCGTGCACCCACACACGCAACAGCACACACGCGCGCGCACACAGACATACCGCATGAGGGGCAAAATCATCTTTTCAGGTTTCATTTAGTCTCAAAATGGATGGAAGCGTCGTATAAGGAATAAAATTTAGGACTAGTGTCAAATAGGGAAGAAAAACTTTTCCAATGTCAAATAAGGAACCAGATTTTAAGACAGTGTCAAATAAGGAATTTTCTCTAAAAAAATCTAGGTCTAATGTATAAATATATAGACTAATTGATAATCTAATTATTCTATCATACTAGTTTAGAAATAATAAACTACGAAATTATAAAAGGAAAAAAAGAAAAAAAAGATATCCTTATAAGGCAAAGAAAAGACGACTTCAGAGGGAGGACAATTTTCAGAAGTCACGCCGGAGAAGAGAAAAAAATATTTTTCTTTAATAAATCTAGTCAAACCAAAATATTGATTTAATCCGAATTGGATGATTTTTGGAGGCTCTATTGGTCTATATTTATAGGTGAAAAAGAGGTTTAGGGGTTAAAGGCTAGACAATGTGCGACTAAACATATACGTACGTAGATGAAATTTGAAAAAGATCATGGGCTAAAAGTTCGGCCCTGCCGCGCGCTGTAGTTTTTTAAACAAAATTCAGTCAAAGTGAAAAAAAAGGCTGGCTAGGCTTGACCCATGTAGGAAAGAAAATAAAAATGATGGGGCGCCCGATGCCACTATACTGCCCACGTGGGCGACAGTTAATTCCAAGCGCACGTGGAGTTTTCTTTTTTTAATAGAAACAGAAAAAGGAAAAATAAAGTAACGAAAATAAATGTAAAATTATATATAGGCATATTATATATCTGAATTTTCAGAAAAAGATTTTCCACGACTTGAACATTTTTCTAGCAACACATAAAATCCACAAAAATTCAAATAAATCAAATAGTGCTACTGCTCTAATAGAATCCAATAAAAATCATTTTAAAAATACCAAAATGATTTCAAATTTATTTCGCTCCAATTTTCTAATGTAGGGAATCATTTTACCCTATTTTCTATATATTTTATTTTTGGAGAAAAATAATTTGAATAAAATCCAAATAACTCCAAATTGAAAATAATTTCGTAGGGACTTTAAAATTTGATTCTTTGAAACTCCCAATTCATATTTCATATGATTTGAAGAAGTCGTTTTATCTTCTCTCATGAAAATCATTGAGTTGCATAAAGTTTCTGAATTTGAAATATTTCCAAATGAAATTCAAATATTTTCTAAACCCTTTTCATTTTAAATGGAAGAAGTCATGTCATCTTCTTTCTAGGGTTTTGTAATGAAATAAATTTGAATTCTTGGAGATCAAAAAGCGAAGGTGAAAGTTTGGGAAAGTCATTTCATTCCCTCTCATTTAATTTTCAAAAAGTTTCGAATTTCACTCAATTTCACACAAGCAACCACACCACAATCAAACAAATCTATTTATTTAATATAACATTCCAAAATTTAGAATTTTGGGATGTTACAAACCTACCACCCTTAAAATGAATCTCGCCCACGAGATTCGGAGAGGCTAGCAAGAAATAGGTTAGGTTCGGGGTCTTCTCAAAATCCATCGATCGTCACACGGGGTCTGGGGTGCTACCACCCTTAGAAACATCGTTACGGTTCCATCAATACTCATATACTCCATTCTTATTGTTGACAGTGTCAGTCTCCTCGATTCTCGGGAAATTTCCTACTCTAGCTCTTTCGGTAGTGGCACAACCATTTTTACTCAATTCTTGTGTCCTTTCATCTGGGTAAGGTTCTTCCGAGACTGGGTCTTCTTAGCCGACGGGTCTGGCGCCAATACTAAACAACTATCGATATCTCATGGTGGTCAACCATTTATGGTTTCTCCTGCAGGAAATGGGTCTGGGTTGAACCTCACCGGATGTCCTGCGATTGGCAACGGTTGCCTAGTACAAGGGAAAATTGCCATACCATTCTAAGGTTTAAACAAGGTTTTGATCGTCGTCACTCTACTATGGGTAAGTCACTCAGATTTACCATCCCATACAACAAGGCGAATAAAAAGAGTAAGTCGGTATGGTGATCAATCCATCCCGCACCCAAATCATTACCTTGTATATGGTTTAGCAAATCTCGCGTTCTAACACTCGGCCATTGATGTCTACTACACAACCTTCTTCTTGTAGACGTTGTTGGGCCTCCAAGTGCAGAGGTTTGTAGGACAGTAGCAAATTTACCTCAAGTGGACGACCTAAGGTTTATCAATCCGTAAGAGGCGTAGGATGAAGATGGTCTCTCTCAAGCAACCTTGCAACCAAATAACAAAGAGTCTCTTGTGTCCCCAACACACCCAATACAATGGTAAATTGTATAGGTGCACTAGTTCGGCGAAGAGATGGTGATACAAGTGGTATATGGATGATAGATATAGGTTTTTGTAATTTGAAAATATAAAAACAGCAAGGTAACTAATGATAAAAGTGAGCGTAAACGGTATTGCAATGTGTTGAAACAAGGCCTAGGGTTCATACTTTCACTAGTGCAAGTCCTCTCAACAATAATAACATAATTGGATCACATAACTATCCCTCAACATGCAACAAAGAGTCACTCGGAAGTCACTAATAGCGGAGAACGAATGAAGAGATTATGGTAGGGTATGAAATCACCTCAAAGTTATTCTTTCCAATCAATCCGTTGGGCTATTCCTATAAGTGTCACAAACATCCCTAGAGTTCGTACTAGAATAACACCTTAAGACACAAATCAACCAAAACCCTAATGTCACCTAGATACTCCAATGTCACCTCAAGTATCCGTGGGTATGATTATATGATATGCATCACACAATCTCAGATTCATCTATTCAACCAACACATAGGACCTCAAAGAGTGCCCCAAAGTTCCTACCAGAGAATCACGACGAAAACGTGTGCCAACCCCTATGCATAGGTTCATGGGCGGAACCCGCAAGTTGATCACCAAAACATACATCAAGTGAATCACGTGATATCCCATTGTCACCACAGATATCCATGGCAAGACATACATCAAGTGTTCTCAAATCTTTAAAGACTCGATCAGATAAGATAACTTCAAAGCGGAAACTCAATTCATTACAAGAGAGTAGAGGGGGAGGAGAAACATAAGATCCAAATATAATAGCAAAGCTCACCATACATCAAGATCGTGCCAAATCAAGAACACGAGAGAGAGAGAGAGATCAAACACATAGCTACTGGTACATACCCTCAGCCCCGAGGGGGAACTACTCCCTCCTCGTCATGGAGAGCACCGGGATGATGAAGATGGCCTCCGGAGAGGGATTTCCCCCTCCGGCAGCGTGCCGGAACAGGGTCCCGATTGACTTTTGGTATATATGGGTGAAAGGAGTACGTCGGTGGACCGAGGGGGGGCACGAGGTAGGGGGGCGCGCCCCTACCCTCGTGAGCACCTCCTTCATCTTCTGACGTAGGGTCCAAGTCTATCCGGTAGGTTTCCTTCCAAAAATAACTTCTCTAGTTGATTTCATTCCGTTTTGACTCCGTTTGATATTCCTTTTCTTCGAAACACTGAAATAGGCATAAAACAGCAAATCTGGGCTGGGCCTCCGGTTAATAGGTTAGTCCGAAAAGTAATATAAAAGTGGATAATAAAGCCCAATATTGCCCAAAATAGTAGATAATATAGCATGGAGCAATCAAAAATTAGAGATACGTTGGAGACGTATCAAGCATCCCCAAGCTTAATTCCTGCTCGTCGTCGAGTAGGTAAATGATAAAAAAGATAATTTTTGATGTGGAATGCTAGTTGGCATAATTTAAATGTAATTCTTCCTACTTGTGATATGAATATTCAGATCCAAAAGATTCAAGACAAAAGTTCATTTTGACACAAAAATAATAATACTTCAGGCATAATAACTAAGCAATTATGTCTTCTCAAAATAACATGGCCAAAGAAAGTTCATCCCTACAAAATCATATAGTTTAGTCATGCTCCATTTTCATCACACAAAAATTCTCTCATCATGCACAACCCCGATGACAAGCCAAGCAATTGTTTCATACTTTAATAATCTCAAACTTATAAACCTTCATGCAATACATGAGCGCGAGCCATGGATATAGCACTATGGGTGGAATAGAATATGATGATGGGGGTTATGTGGAGAAGACAAAAAGGAGAAAGTCTCACATCAACGAGGCTAATCAATGGGCTATGGAGATGCCCATCGATTGATGTTAATGCAAGGATTAGGGATTGCCATGCAACAGATGCACTAGAGCTATAAATGTATGAAAGATCAACAAAAGAAACTAAGTGGGTGTGCATCCAACTTGCTTGCTCACGAAGACCTAGGGCACTTGAGGAGGCCCATTATTGGAATATACAAGCCAAGTTCTATAATGAAAATTCCCACTAGTATATGAAAGTGATAACTCAAGAGACTCTCTATATGAGGAACATGGTGCTACTTTGAAGCACAAGTGTGGAAAAAAAGATAGTAGCATTGCCCCTTTTTATTTATTTTCTTTTTTTGGGCCTTATTTTTTTTTCTTTGGCCTTTATCTTTTTTTGGGACAATGCTCTATTAAATGATGATCATCACACTTTTATTTATTTACAACTCAATGATTACAACTCGATACTAGAACAAAAGTATGACTCTATATGGATGCCTTCGGCAGTTTACCGGGATATGCAATGAATCAATAGTGACAAGTATGAAAAAAAATTATGAACGGTGGCTTTGCCACAAATACTATGTCAACTACATGATCATGCTAAGCAATATGACAATGATGAATGTGTCATGATAAACTGGATGGTGGAAAGTTGCATGGCAATATATCTCGGAATGGCTATGGAAATGCCATAATAGGTAGGTATGGTGGCTGTTTTGAGGAAGATATAAGGAGGTTTATGTGTGAAAGAGCGTATCATATCACGGGGTTTGGATGCACCGGCGAAGTTTGCACCAACTCTCAATGTGAGAAAGGGCAATGCATGGTACCGAAGAGGCTAGCCATGATGGAAGGGTGAGAGTGCGTATAATCCATGGACTCAACATTAGTCATAAAGAACTCATATACTTATTGAAAAAATCTACAAGCCATCAAAAACCAAAGTACTACGCGCATGCTCCTAGGGGGATAGATTGGTAGGAAAAGACTATCGCTCATCCCCGACCGCCACTCATAAGGAGGACAATCAAATAACACCTCATGTTTCAAATTTGTTACATAATGTTTACCATACGTGCATGCTACGGGACTTGCAAACTTAAACACAAGTATTTCTCAAATTCACAACTACTCAACTAGCACAACTTGGATATTACTACCTCCATATCTCAAACCAATCATCAATCATCAAAATTCTCTTAGTATTCAACACACTCATAAGAATTCTTACAAATATTTTATGCTTAGCATATTAGGATTTTAAGCAAATTACCATGCTATTTAAGACTCTCAAAATAATATAAGTGAAGCATGAGAGTTCATCTATTTCTTCAAAATAATACTACCACCATGCTCTAAAAGATATAAGTGAAGCACTAGAGCAAACAACAAACTACTCCAAAAGATATAAGTCAAGATCAATGAGTAGTCAAATAATTATGCAGCTATGTGAAGACTATACCATTTAATAATTTCATATCTTGGTATTTTATTCAAACAGCAAGCAAAGCAAAATAAAATAAAAAGACGCTCCAAGCAGAACACATATCATGTGGCGAATAAAAATATAGCTCCAAGTAAAGTTACCGCTGAACGAAGACGAAAGAGGGGATGCCTTCCGAGGCATCCCCAATCTTAGGCTCTTGTCTATCCTTGAATATTACCTTGGGGTGACTTGGGAATCCCCAATATTAGGCTCTTGCCACTCCTTATTCCATAGTCCATCGAATCCTTACCCAAAACTTGAAAACTTCATAACACAAAACTTAACAGAAAACTCGTAAGCTCCGTTAGTATAAGAAAATAAATCACCACTTCAAGGTACTGTAATGAACTCATTATTTATTTATATTGGTGTTATATCTACTGTATTCCAACTTCTCTATGGTTTATAAACTATTTTACTAGCCATAGATTCATCAAAATAAGCAAACAACACAATGAAGACAGAATCTGTCAAAAACAGAACAGTCTGTAGTAATCTGGATCAAACGTATACTTCTGGAACTCATAAAATTCTCAAATAAATTTCTGGACCTTAGGAATTTATCTATTAATCATATTCAAAAAGAATTAACTAAATATCACTCTCCAAATAAAAATGGAAGCAATTCCCGTGAGCGCTAAAGTTTCTGTTTTTGACAGCATGATCAACAAGACTTTCCCCAAGTCTTCCCAAAGGTTCTACTTGGCACAAGCACTAATTAAAACATAAAAACACATCTAAACATATGCTAGATGAATTATTTATTACTAAACAGGAGCAAAAAGCAAGGAACAAAAATAAAGTTGGGTTGCCTCCCAACAAGCGCTATCGTTTAATGCCACTAGCTAGGCATGATGATTTCAATGATGCTCACATAAAGGATAAGAATTGAAACATAAAGAGAGCATCATGAAGAATATGACTAACACATTTAAGTCTAACCCACTTCCTATGCATAGGGATTTTGTGAGCAAACAACTTATGGGAGCAATAATCAACTAGCATAGGAAGGCAAAACAAGCATAACTTCAAAACTTTAAGCACATAGAGAGGAAACTTGATATTATTGCAATTCCTACAAGCATATATTCCTCCATCATAATAATTTTCAGTAGCATCATGAATGAATTTAACAATATAACCAGTACCTAAAGCATTCTTTTCATGATCTACAAGCATAGAAAATTTATTACTCTCCACATAAGCACAATTCTTCTTATTCGGAATAGTGGGAGTATCATAGGAAACTTGAATACTATAAATTGTTTCCACATTAAAAGAGTAATGTTCAGAGAAGGGGTAATCATAACCATGACAAGTTTTATAAATATAATCACTACTTTTTATAGCATAAGTATCATCACAATAATCATCATAAGTAGGAGGCATGCTATCATCATTATAAACTTGCATATCAAAACTTGGGAGACTAAAAATATCATCTTCATTAATCATAGCTTCCCCAAGCTTGGGACAAACATTAATTGCAGAAATATATTCTCAAATATGTCATCCTCATCAAACATAGCTTCCCCAAGCTTGGGCCTTTTCATATCACAAGCATAATCACTCTCATCATTAATAGTACAGATAGCACCGATAGTATAGCAATTATTATATTCTTCCAAGCAAGTACCAAAAAGATTTTCAAGATCATAAGAAGTATCATTATCTTCCCAATCATAATCATCACAAAAAGCAATAGGCATAACGAGATCATCATCAAGTGTATCATCTTCATTTTCATGAGGCACAGCAATAATAGGAGCAACTTTATTTGGGAGAGATACCTTTTTACCTCTCTTCCTTTTTCTTTTATTCTTATTCCTCACCACATCATGTGTGGGTTTAATCCTCTTTTTGGAGCTCCTTATTAATGAGATTGGTTGGATAGAAAGCTCCTCCTCGTTACCTGATTCATCATAAGAAATAATAGGAGGATATTGGGAAGTCTCTTCCCTTTCATTAGTATTCTCTTCATCCTCTATTTGTTTTCTTTTCTTTATGTAATTGCCAATATAAGGATTTTCAATGCAATTCACCGCACAATACATATAAATTTCTTCTAGATTAAAATTAAGAACTTTTTCAAGGACAAATTCTGGAATATCCTTAGTTCTATGTTTAATTTCTTCATAACCCAAGAGCAAACTAAGTTCATTGTGATGTGCAAGGGAAATCAAGTCATCACAATTTTTGGACACGATACGCTCATGAAACAATTTGCATTGGGTACTAAAATGATCACGTTCATTGCAAAGTTCACAAGTAGGGCTAAGAAAAGATAAATTTTTAGCACATTCATCTAGCTCTTCTTGCAACAATTTGGTTTCTAAGTACTTATGCCTCTTACAATATCTATCTTCCCTATTTCGTGTGTACTTGCAAACCCAATCTACTCCACAAAAATTGACATGTTTATAGGAGGCATTTTCATCATAACTAGTGCAATCATCATTAGCATCATGGATATTCAAAGAATTCGTACTAACAACATTGCAATCATGCTCATCATTCAAAGATTTAGTGCCAAACATTTTAATGCATTCTTATTCTAGCACTTGAGCACAATTATCCTTTCCATCATACTCATGAAAGATATTAAAAAGGTGAAGCGTATGAGACAAACTCAATTCCATTTTTTTGTAATTTTATTTTATAAACTAAACTAGTGATAAAACAAGAAACTAAAAGACTCGATTGCAAGATCTAAAGATATACCTTCAAGCACTCACCTCCCCGGCAACGGCGCCAGAAAAGAGCTTGATGTCTACTACACAACCTTCTTCTTGTAGACGTTGTTGGGCCTCCAAGTGCAGAGGTTTGTAGGACAGTAGCAAATTCCCCTCAAGTGGATGACTTAAGGTTTATCAATCCGTAGGAGGCGTAGGATGAAGATGGTCTCTCTCAAGCAACACCGCAACCAAATAACAAAGAGTCTCTTGTGTCCCCAACACACCCAATACAATGGTAAATTGTATAGGTGCACTAGTTCGACGAAGAGATGGTGATACAAGTGGTATATGGATGATAGATATAGGTTTTTGTAATCTGAAAATATAAAAACAGCAAGGTAACTAATGATAAAAGTGAGCGTAAACGGTATTGCAGTGTGTTGAAACAAGACCTAGGGTTCATACTTTCACTAGTGCAAGTCCTCTCAACAATAATAACATAATTGGATCACATAACTATCCCTCAACATGCAACAAAGAGTCACTCCAAAGTCACTAATAGCGGAGAACGAACGAAGAGATTATGTTAGGGTATGAAACCACCTCAAAGTTATTCTTTCCAATCAATCCGTTGGGCTATTCCTATAAGTGTCACAAACAACCCTAGAGTTCGTACTAGAATAACACCTTAAGACACAAATCAACCAAAACCCTAATGTCACCTAGATACTCCAATGTCACCTCAAGTATCTGTGGGTATGATTATACGATATGCATCACACAATCTCAGATTCACCTATTCAACCAACACACAGGACCTCAAAGAGTGCCCCAAAGTTCCTACCGGAGAATCACGACGAAAACGTGTGCCAACCCCTATGCATAGGTTCATGGGCGGAACCCGCAAGTTGATCACCAAAACATACATCAAGTCAATCACGTGATATCCCATTGTCACCACGGATATCCACGGCAAGACATACATCAAGTGTTCTCAAATCTTTAAAGACTCAATCCGATAAGATAACTTCAAAGGGGAAACTCAATTCATTACAAGAGAGTAGAGGGGGAGGAGAAACATAAGATCCAACTATAATAGCAAAGCTCGCGATACATCAAGATCGTGCCAAATCAAGAACACAGGAGAGAGAGAGAGATCAAACACATAGCTACTGGTACATACCCTCAGCCCCGAGGGGGAACTACTCCCTCCTCGTCATGTCGTCATGGAGAGCACCAGGATGATGAAGATGGCCACTGGAGAGGGATTTCCCCCTCCGGCAGGGTGCCGGAACAGGGTCCTGATTGACTTTTGGTGGCTACAGAGGCTTGCAGCGGCGGAACTCCCGATCTAATATCTGTTCTGGAAGTTTTACGATACGTAGGTATATATGGGTGAAAGGAGTACGTCGGTGGACCGAAGGGGGGCCACGAGGCAGGGGGCGCGCCCCTACCCTCGTGAGTACCTCCTTCATATTCTAACATAGGGTCCAAGTCTATCCGGTAGGTTTCCTTCCAAAAATAACTTCTCCAGTTGATTTCGTTCCGTTTCGACTCCGTTTGATATTCCTTTTCTTGGAAACACTGAAATAGGCATAAAACAGCAAATCTGGGCTGGGCGTCCGGTTAATAGGTTAGTCCGAAAAGTAATATAAAAGTGGATAATAAAGCCCAATATTGCCCAAAACAGTAGATAATATAGCATGGAGCAATCAAAAATTATAGATACGTTGGAGACGTATCAGCCATCCTCAGAAGCATTGCAGAATTTCTCTTGTCAACGAACCAAGTTCGGATAAATCCATGGATTCTGCAAGCCAAACAAACATCTATCGTTCCTTCACATCTCTCAGGTTTTGCATAAACTCCTATAAGATCGTCTATTGATAAAGTCATAAGTTCTTCCAGGGTTTTTCCTTCATCAAGAGTGTGCTTGCTTCTTGGCAGGTCCTGGGGCCTGTGGGTTATGGCCCATCTCATCACTTGTAAACCTTAAACTCATCATCGGGACAATTGATCATTACTCCAACATCCAGCTTCCCAGCATTCTTAAATCCATCCAATTGTACTGTCTTCCTTCCTTCTATTTGTACCAAACTGAGGCGTGATTACTCAGACTCATCATGGAGTTACAATTGCTCCATATTACCAACATTATACCTCCTTTATATCCAATAGTACTTCATCCCTCCATATTCTTGGGGTATACCACATATCGAGATAAAACTCATACTTATTTTGCCCAAGATTTTCACCCTCCGAAATATTGGGACGCCTTCTACCTAAAGTTGACTCTTCTCCAGTCCCTTTTTTCACCAATTTTAACTTTACTAAACAAGGAATCAATAGAAGAAACACCAATCATTTTAAGATCTTCATCACTTTTGCGAAAGAAATCACTAGAAAACGCTTTTTTCTTCTAAAAAAATCACTTTTAGCTCTAAGCATAGCGGTTATTTTCTTACTTTCATCCATAGAAACATAAAGATCTTTAATTGATTCATCAACCTTGGGCACAAAAATTTTCATCTTGAGATTTTCCACATCATGAGCAATTCTATTAACACTTGTAGACAAATCATCAATCTTACTAAACTTTTCTTCTATGGAAGTGTTGAAAACTTTTTGTGTATTGATGAATTCTTTAATATTGTTCTCAAGATCAGAGGTGTTCCGATTATTATTATAAGATTGATTTCCATAGGAATTACCATAATTATTATAGGAATTACTAGGAAAAGGCCTAGGATTAAAATTACCTCTATAATCATTGTTGTTGATATTATTTCGAGAGATAAAATTCACATCTATGGCATCACTATTTTGCTTAATCAAAGTAGACAAAGGCTTACCATTAAGATCAATAGAAGCACTTCTACTAGCAACCAATTTCACAAGAGCATCAACTTTTTCACTCAAAGAAGAAATTTCTTCAACCAAATTAACTTTTTTACTAGTAAGAGATCTTTCGGTATGACATTGCGAATAATTTGCCATAATGTTATCAAGAAATTTGGTGGCATCACCCAGAGTAATTTCCATAAAAGTACCACCCACGGCGGAATCTAAAAGATTACGAGAAACAAAATTCAACCCCGCATAAATTTTTTGTATGATCATCCAAAGATTTAACCCATGAGTTGGGCAATTCCTTAGCATCATTTTCATCATTTCCCAATATTGTGTAACATGCTCATGTTCAAGTTGCTTGAATTTCATGATCTGGGTTCTAAGGGAAATAATTTTTGCGGGCAGAAAATACTTAGTGATAAAAGCATCTTTGCACTTATTCCAAGAATCAATACTATTACACGGCAAAGAAGAGAACCAAATTTTTGCAGAATCATGCAAAGATAACGGAAATAATTTCATCTTGACCACATAATTGTCCACATTTGTTTATTTTGCATATCGCATAATTCCACGAAGGTATTAAGATGGGACACGATATCCTCATTAGGAGTACCGGAAAATTGGTCTTTCATAACAAGATTCAGCAAAGCAATATTAATATCACAAGTGTCCGCACTAGTGGTCGGAGGAGCAAGCGGAGTGCCGATAAAATCATTGTTGTTGGTATTTGAGAAATCACATAACTTGGTCTTCTCTTGAGTCATGATGACCACACAATAAGATTGCACTCAAAAAAACAGATCTGACAAGAAAACGATGAACAAAAAGAGGGGAAAATAAAAATAGTAAATTTTTGTGAAGTTGGGGAGAGGAAAATGAGGGGCAAATGGCAAATAATGTAAATTGCAAGGAGATGAGATTTGTGATTAGGAACCTGGTATATGTTTAAGATCCTCCCCGGCAACGACGCCAGAAATTCCTTTTGATGTCGCTTGAAGCTACGTCGGTATTTCCCCAAAGAGGAAGGGATGATGCAGCACAGCGGCGCTAGGTATTTCCCTCAGATATGAAACCAAGGTTATCGAACCAGTAGGAGAACCAAGCAACACAACGTAAACAACCCCTGCACACAGATAACAAATCCTCGCAATCCGACGTGTTAAAGGGGTTGTCAATCCCTTTCGGGTAACGGTGTCAGAAATTGGTGTGTGACGAGAGAAAGTTGTAATATATTGAATAAATAGATCGCAAATAAAATAAAGTGCAGCAAAGTATTTTTGGGTTTTTGGATTAATAGATCTGAAAATAAAAGCAAATAAAAGTAGATCGCAAAGGCAAATACTATGAGAAAGAGACCCAGGGGCCATAGGTTTCACTAGTGGCTTCTCTCAAGAAAAATAGCAAATGGTGGGTGAACAATTTACTGTTGGGCAATTGATAGAACTTCAAATACTCATGACGATATCCAGGCAATGATCATTACATAGGCATCACGTCCAAGATTAGTAGGCCGACTCCTGCCTGCATCTACTACTATTACTCCACACATCGACCGCTATCCAGCATGCATCTAGTGTATTAAGTTCATGGAGAAATGGAGTATTGCAATAACAACAATGACATGATGTAGACAAGATCTAGCTATGTAGAGATAGACCCCATCGTTTTATCCATAGTAGCAATGATACATACATGTCGGTTCCCCTTCTGTCACTAGGATCAAGGACCGTAAGATCGAACCCACCACGAAGCACCTCTTCCCGTTGCAAGATAAATAGATCAAGTTTGCCAAACAAAACCCAAATATCGGACAAGAAATACGAGGCTATAAGCAATCATGCATAAAAGAGATCAAAGAAACTCAAACACTTTCATGGATATAAAACGATAGATCTGATCATAAACTGAAAGTTCATCGATCCCAACAAACACACCGCAAAAGAGTTACATCATATGGATCTCCAGGAGACCATTGTGTTGAGAATCAAGAGAGAGAGAGAGAGAGATGAAGTCATCTAGCTACTATACATACCCGAAGGTCTACAAAGAACTACTCACGCATCATCGAAGAGGCACCAACGAAGGTGGTGAACCCCATCCGAGATGGTGTCTAGATTGGATCTGGTGGTTCTGGACTCTACGGCAGCTGGATCAATATTTTGTCGACTCCCCTAGGGTTTTGGGAATATTGGGGTATTTATAGAGCAAAGAGGCGGTCCAGGGGGCACTGATACATCTCCAACGTATCTACTTTTTCTCACGCTTTTCCTCATGTTTTGGACTCTAATTCGCATGATTTGAATGAAACTAACCCCGGACTGATGCTGTTTTCAATAGAACTACCATAGTGTTGTTTTTGTGCAGAAATAAAAGTTCTCGAAATGGAACAAAACTTTTCGAGGAATTTTTATATAATATAGAAGAATTTCTGGAGCAAATACCTACGGAGAGGGGCCCCTGGGTGGGCATAACCCACCAGGGCGCGCCCCCTCTCCTGGCGCGCCCAGGTGGGTTGTACCCACCTGGTGGACCCATAGACCTCAACCCTGACACTATAAATTCCTATTTTTGGAGAAAAATCAAGGAGAAAGAATTATCTCGATCCACGAGACGGAGCCGCCACCAAGCCCTGTTCTTCCTCAGGAGGGCAGATCTGGAGTCCGTTTGGGGCTCCGGAGAGGGGGGTCTTCGTTCTTCGTCATCACCAACCCATCTCCATCGCCAATTCCATGATGCTCCCCACCGGGAGTGAGTAATTCCTTCGGAGGCTCGCTGGTCGGTGAGGAGTTGGATGAGATTCATCATGTAATCGAGTTAGTTTTGTTAGGACTTGATCCCTAGTATCCACCGTGTTCTTAGATTGATGTTGCTATGACTTTGCTATGCTTAATGCTTGTCACTTTGGGCCCGGGTGCCATGATTTCAGATCTGAACCGTTTATGTTATCACCATTATATCCATGTTCTAGATCCGATCTTGCAAGTTATAGTCACCTACTACGTGTTATGATCCGGCAACCCCGGAGTGACAACAACCGGGCCCACTCCCAGTGATGACCGCAGTTTGAGGAGTTCTTGTATTCACTATGTGTTAATGCTTTGTTCCAGTTCTCTATTAAAAGGAGGCCTTAATATCCCTTAGTTTCCAATATGGACCCCGCTGCCACGGGAGGGTAGGACAAAAGATGTCATGCAAGTTCTTTTAATAAAGCACGTATGACTATTTATGGAATACATGCCTACATTATATCAATTAACTGGAGCTAGTACCGTATCGCCCTAGGTTATAACTGTCACATGATGAATATCATCCAACAAGTCACCGATCCAATGCCTACGAACTTTTCCATATTGTTTCTGCTAAGTTACTACTGCTATCATCACTATTACACTTACTACAAAATTACCGCTATCACTGTTACTGTTACTATTGTTGCTACTACTATCAAAACTATCAAACACTTTGCTACTAATCACTTTGCTGTAGATAATTAATCTCCAGGTGTGGTTGAATTGACAACTCAGCTGCTAATACCTTCAAATATTCTTTGGCTCCCCTTGTGTCGAATCTATAAATTTGGGTTGAATACTTTACCTTCGAAAACTGTTGCGATTCCCTATACTTGTGGGTTACCAAGACCTATTTCTGGCGCCGCTGTTGGGGAGCATAGCTATATTTGTCGAGTCACTTGGGATTATTATCATATTATCACTATGAAGAATCTGAAGGATCCTAAGACTAAGATATTTCCCTCAAAGACGAGGGGAGGTAAGGAACTGCCATCCAGTTCTGCTTTAGATTCACCTTCTGTTATGAATAAACTTGCAACACCACCACATGCTATTAATTCTGATATGTCACAAGTTATTGATGATGCTACTTCTACTATGAATGATGCTTATGATGATGCTAGTACCTTGCTTGATAATGATGATGTGCCACTTGGTGAATTTCTTGATAAACAAATTGCTAGAGTTATACAACATGATGTTGTTGAATCTGATGATGAGCTTGAAACTGAATCTCCTGAAACACCTGCTAGAACTAGCCTTCCTAGATATGAATTGCCTAAGGTACCGGAAGGTTATGTTATGAGTGAAGAAACAACTAGAGATATTCTTGCTTGCAATGATAGAGATGATCTAGAGAAATTACTACACAAGTATAAAGAAAAATCTATGAATGCTAGAATGAAATGTGATCCTAAGTTTGCTACTTCACCTATCTTTATTGATGACAAGGATTATGAATTCTCTGTCGACCCAGAGTTAATAACTCTGGTTGAATCTGATCCTTTCCATGGTTATGAAACTGAAACTGTTGTGGCACATCTTACTAAGTTGAATAATATAGCCACCCTTTTTACTCATGATGAGAAAACTAATTATTACTTTATTCTCAAATTATTTCCTTTCTCATTAAAGGGTGATGCTAAAGCTTGGTACAATACTCTTGCTCCTCGTTGTGTGCGTAGTCCCCAGGATATGATTTACTACTTCTCTGAAAAATATTTTCCTGCTCATATGAAACAAGCTTCCTTACAGGAAATATTTAACTTTGTGCAAACTAAAGAATAGAGTCTCCCACAAGCTTGGGGGAGGCTTTGCTAGTTACTTAATACTTTGCCTGATCATCCTCTTAAGAAAAATGAAATACTTGATATCTTCTATAATGGGCTAACCGATACTTCTAGGGACTTCCTAAATAGTTGTGCTGGTTGTGTTTTCAGGGAACGAACTGTTGGACAAGCTGAAGAATTATTGAATAACATATTGAAAAATTATGATGATTGGACTATTCTTGAACCACCGCCTAAACCTACTCTGAAGAAGAAGGGTATATTATATCTCAGTCCTGAAGATATGCAAGAGGCAAAGAAATCTATGAAGGAAAAAGGTATTAAAGCTGAGGATGTTAAAAATTTATCTCCTATTGAAGAAATACATGGGCTTAATACACCACCAATGCCTAAGGTGGTAGAGGTAAATTCTCTTATGAAGTTTAATGATAATGATAATCCTCACAATATTCATCCTAGTCAATGCCTTTATGAGTTTGAAAACTACATTAGAAAATAAGATCACTTCAATGCAAATGTTATGAAACAATTGAAATATAATTCTGATATGATTGCTCGCTTGAGTGACTTGTTATTTCGAATATCAAATGATGTTAGAGGTGTTGGAAAGCATGCTTCTATGGTTCAAACTCAATTAGAGCAAGTTGCTAAATCTCAAAGAGAATTGCTTGATGAAATGCATAATAATATGAATGACTTTGCTGTTAGAGTTGCAACTAGAGGAGGTAAAATGACTCAGGAACCACTTTATCCTGAGGGACACCCTAAAAGAATTGAACAAGATTCACAAAGATCTAACACTAGTGCACCTAGTCCTTCTAGGAAGAAAAATAAAAATGATAGGACTTTGCACACTCCTAGTGAACCTGAAACAGAGAAACCTCCTGATAATGATAATGAAGTTTCTATCTCAGATGTTGAAACTCAATCTAGTAATGAACACTCATCTAATGATAATGAAAAAGATAATGATGAGGTTCATGAAGACTCTCAACCAAACAATGAAAAAGTACCAAATAATGATGTTGAGATAGAACCACCTGTTGATCTTGCTAACCCACAAGCTAAAAATAAAAGATATGACAAAAGAGACTCTGTTGCTAGAAAACACGGTAAAGAAAGAGAACCGTGGGTTCAAAAACCTATGCCTTTTCCACCCAAGTCAACTAAAAAGAATGATGATGAAGAATTTGAACGCTTTGCTGAAATGCTGAGGCCAGTCGTTTTGCGTACTCGCTTGACTAATATCTTGAAAATGCCTCCTTATGCAAAATATATGAAAGACATCATCACAAATAAGAGAAAAATACCGGAAGCTGAAATCTCCAGTATGCTTGCTAATTACACTTTTAAAGATGGAGTACCTAAAAAACTTGGAGAACCAGAATACCAACTATACCTTGCTCTATCAAAAAGAATTATGTGAAAACTGCTATGTGTGATTTAGGAGCTGATGTTAGTGTTATGCCTTTCTCTTTATATAAAAGACTTGACTTGAATAAAATCACACCTACTGAAATATCTTTGCAAATGGTTGATAATTCAACTGCCATACCTATCGGTATATGTGAGGATGTGCCCGTTGTTGTTGCTAATGTTACTATTTTGACTGATTTTGTTATACTTGAGATGCCCGAGGACGACAACATGTCGATTATCCTTGGTAGACCATTCTTGAATACTGCGGGGGTTGTTGTTGATTGCAATAAAAGCAAGATCACTTTTCATATTAATGGTAATGAGCATACGCTGCACTTTCCGAAGAAACAATTCCAAGTGAATGGTATTAATGTTATTGAAAAATCTCCGACAATCACTATTGGAAGTTTTCAAATACCTCTACCTACTGTCAAAAAGAAATATGAAATACTTATAGTTGGGGAAATGCATATCCGCATTGATGTAACTTAGTGATTTACGAAAGTTCTTTGGTTTCATGCTAATCGAAAGTGGTTGTTAATAAGACTTGACCAACCTTATTAATGGATCATTTTTGAACAGTATGAAGTTGATGAATTTATAAGCACTACTTTCTGTCCCTACTTGTTATTCTCTGTTTTTATCAGTTAAATAAAATAAAATGCCATGTTTTGCCTGTTTTCTGAATTTCCCATGCAATAAAAAATGACCCAAAAATAAAAGTTCTCAGAATGCCCTGAAAATTCAATATGATTTTTTTCTAAATATTTGAGAATTTTTTGGTGCAATAAACATCAGAGGGAGGAGCACCGGGTGGGCACAACCCACCTGGGCGCGCCGGCACCCCCAGGCGTGCCCTGGTGGGTTGTGGTCCCCACGTGGGCCCCCTCACTTATATCTTTAGCCCACATCATCACTTACCTCCAGAAAAAAAAATCCCCATTGCTCTCTCTCCCGTGTTCTTGAGCTCAAACCCACGGATTTCGATCTCTTTGCTCGAAGCTCCGTTTCCGAAACTATTTTGGGGGATTGTTGCTTGGTATGTGACTCCACCATTTTTCCAATTAGTTTTTGTTTTAGTGGTTTATACTTTGAATAATTAGCTACTCTTGGTGCTGCTGTAGATGTGCTTGCATGTTGAATTCTTAGTGTTCTAAGTAGTTTGAATGCTTGCTATGGCTTCTATGTATCCCTATGAGTAGTTGCTATCAAATTTGTGAAGTTTTGTTGAGAAAATTTTGTGGACAAAAAATTCAGATTTTTGTTCATAGGAAAAATTGTACGTGGACATGAATATCTCCAGGAAGTTTGTCTCTAAGAAGAACTCCAAGGGTGTTATTGGGGAGTCTTCTGACAGTGATCTCCACTCTCAGAGGTTGGAGGAGGTACGACCATGCGAATGGCCGCACACCCTGTTCCTGCAAGAGGCTGGAATTCTTGAGGAGTTCATGCAATATGTTGCAAACGCCGGCCTCACCGACTTCATCGCAGATGAGTGTGACCAGCACCACATCCTCACAAACAACTTTGTTTTACTTTCTTGCTTAGAAATAATCCTCCTGAAGTGAGCTTTGATTTATATGCTGAAAACCATCAGATACCCCTTACTGAGTTTTGTGACATATGAACGATCCCGTCTGATGGGAGCTTGGCCGAGCCTAGGCCGGCCGAGTTTGAGGCCTTTTATCGCACTCTGATAGTGGGTGATGAGAGAGGAGTGTCAGCCATCACTGCCGCTGGCTTACATTTTCCTGCTGTTCGTTACTTTGCAATTTTTATTACCAAATGCTTGCTTGCTAGGGAGAAGGTAGGTGCACTTAGTTCACCAGACCTTGCTGTTTTACGTCATGCACTGGAAGGCGACAACACGCATAGCTTGGGAGCTATCGTGGCTCGTCGCCTGCATCTTAATAAATTTCAGGGTAAATACATGGTTGGATTTTTGCCACTCGTTTGGCAGCTCATTTCGAGGTTGCGATACGCCCTCATGATTACCCTCTAACTAAGGTTTACCTAGACCGTGAAGCCATGGATCACCATCACTTTCTTGCACATGATCGTCCTGACATTGCCATTCCTTACAACATCTATAGCATTGAAACTCGTGATGTTATTCCATTACCCGCACCTGCTTTGTTTGATTCTGCTGCCAGGACAGATACCGGATTATGCCTGCAGATTTCATCGCCTACTAGAACGCTCATGCTGCTGAAGAGGCTACAGAGGAGCCTCAACAGTGGGATGAGTGGATGCCTGCTCCTCAGGATACATACTACCATCCAGGCTACTGATCGACTACCAAGTTAGGCCAAAAGCCTAAGCTTGGGGGAGTACGTGTCTCTCACCAACATTACAGTCATGTCCACTTATTCCATTTGTCGGTGTTCACACTTTTTCATTGTATCATCCATGCTTAGATTTATTTTCTTGCTTTATTCTTGTGTGTTTGAAAAACTTTAGAAATACCAAAAAATAATTAGTTGTAGTTAATTTACTTTCTATGCATGCTTAGTTGAAATACTAAAAAGAAGAAAACCCAAAAAGATTTCCTTGTTCTTCTTTTGCTTGTTGGGATCTTTCTCGTGTAAATACTTTTCTCGATTTTCTTTTTCCTTTTATTTGCTTGCTAAAGAAAATCAAAACCTCCAAAAATATTTCATGTGTTTCTCTAAATTTATTTTCCTTTTATTCGAGTTGTACCGAGGGGAAGACCATGATGAAAATGTTGAGTGGCTCTCATTTGAATAATTGTTGAACTAATAAAGAGCACATTTCACCTTGTCTTCTCCTATTGAATAAAATGTTTTGCAGATTCTAGCATAGTCCATGGTACTCTTGCACTATTATTTGTAGCGACCCGACCTTAGACGGTCAAGTCTCTGTGCTTCAGTGTCATTCCTAGATCGGTAATGCTGACACACACAGTACTCGAAGGATTTATAACAGAGCAGTAATCACACACTTATTACATCGAATGTCTCCAAAAGAGAACTTATTACAATAAATATGGCTTAAGGCCATCTAAGTAAGATAACAATGGAAGGCTTGGAAGATAAAGTGAGTCCATCAACTCCAACGGCATAGGTGAGCTGCACGGCAATGACCTAGCGCACCTTACTCTTCGTCTGAAAAGTCTGCAACAAGATATGTTGCAGCCCGAAATGGGCCAGCACATGGAATATGTTGGCAATATAACACAGTAGAGCAATGAATAGATAAATGCTATCACTACATGCATATATAGTTGGTGGAGGCTCTATGGTTATAATGTTTTGCGAAAAGCCAATTTTTTCCTACAACAAAGGAATATATTTTATTTAACTATCATGGTAGTTGAAACATCATTTAGAAGGTTCCTCCAACTCAATCCCAATTAAAGTAGTCATTAACATCCCAACAAATTAATTTAGAGTGATGAGATCAAGTCAATAACTCAAGTACCAGATACTCAAGATGTCCATAACCGGGGACACGGCTAACCATGATTAGTTTATACACTCTGTAGAGGTATGCGCACTTTTCCCCACACTTTCGCTCTACATCTGCTAGCCTACCACTGAAAGAGGTCACACAACATACTCAACTATGCCAGAGCCCATAATGGCTTGTTGGTGCACACAGAAGTTTCTAGCATGAATAATCTTATGATCCCTTTGAGCCTGGGTGGCGGACTGTAGGATGATCACACGGGTACTCCGGGATATCCTAGGACAACACTGGATTCTCCAGGTGCCCACAAGCAATCCACCCAGATGTGTATTAAAGTTGCCACCTTAAGTTAAACCATTAATTAACAACTCACATCTGTCATGGATACACTCAAACCCAAACCACGCCTACAAGCATAGCGTGGCAATATAAGCATATCGTAGAAGTAACTCCCAAGGGTTTGATAATAAAAGGGCAATAGGTTCTATCTCATCAACTACTTCCCAAATCCCACATGTTAAGAGATCCTACTCATGCAATGTGTGAGGATTGTAACTAATGCATAAAAACTGGGTAATAAAGGGGTATGATCAATGTGTTACTTGCCTTGCTGACGATCTACAAATCCTAGAGACTCGTAGTAGCACGCTTCGCACTCCGGGAATTCTATCGCAACAAACAATAGCATACATAAGCACTCAACTAGAAGCACGGATAAAACTAGAATAAAAAGATCTAACCAAAAATTTCAACTCAAGAACTCCGGTTTGCAAAAAGAATCAAATCAAATGGAGCAACGAAACTCAAACCACGAAAGAAACAAGATCCATTTACTAATCTAAACTAAAGTCAAATTTTACAGTACCAAAACCTTGTTCAAGTTGGATAACCAGAAATAGGGTTTCGAGACGAAGATCTAGGCGCTTGTTTCACCTGATTTGGATAAACGAGCGAAAAGATAAAATAAAACGAAGATCAGGGCAGAAATCACGATCGAAAATAATCGCGGAAAAACCCTGGAAAATAAAACGAAACAAACAGGCTAAGGAAGGAACGTTCGCTGTCTGCAGCTAACTGATGAACAGCGTTCGTTAAAACGAACGAACGGACGAACTTCCGCTAAAAACTGAACCGAGAAAACCAAACCAAACAAAATAAAAAAATGCACCTAGGGTTTAAAAAAACCGATCGGTTTTACCTACACCGAAAAAACCGGGCATCGGATTCTGGCGAGATCCGGCTAACGGTGGCGGCTCCGGCGGGCTTGCACGGGCGGGATGGCGAGACGAGGCGCGGGGTTCACGGCGGCGCGGCTCGGCAGCAGCAGCGGCGGGCGGCGGCGGCATGCGTTGGCGGGGTTTGCGGCGGCGGCGCGGCTTGGGGCGGCGGCGCTGCTATCACACCCACGATGCGGCTATATCTCCCACGTGCCGGAGCACAACTTAGGGCCTGTTTGGAACTGCTTCGCTTCACCAAAATTAATTTCGCTCCACTAAATTCACTTTGGAGCAGTTTTATCCAGAAGTTGTAGCACTACCAAAGAGAATGTTTGGCTTCCATCTAGCTCCAGCTTCAAGAATGAGAAATTTGGTGGAAAGGATCTATTTGATTGGTCGAGGGGGGAGAAACGAATGGGTATCCACTTACTGGTGGTAGTGGTGGGTAATTTCCACCCAACTCCAGCTTCTAGAGTTCTTTGGAGCACCCCCTGAAGAGCTTCATAAAAAACTGGGAGTTGTGCCCCAGATTCTAGTTTTTTTGTGAAGCGGCATATCGTGGAGCTACCCCGTTTGGCTTGTGTTTTCTGAAGCGGAGCTGAATTTTAAGGAGCAGAGCAGTCCCAAACAAGCTCTTAGAGGCATAACCACATTGTAGGCATGTCGCAAGAGGGGTAATCTTTACACATCCATTGTACTGAATATGAAAGGGATAAAGAGTTGGCTAACAATCGCCACTTCACACAATACATGAATATAGCATTACATCATCCAGAATACAAACAAGGTCCCACTACGGAACCAAAATAAAAGAAGACCACCCCTAATGCTAGATCCCCGATCGCCCCGACTGGGCTCCACTACTGATCAACTGGAAACGAAACAACACAACGAACACGATCTTCATCGAGCTCCTCCTTGAGCTCGGTTGCGTCACCTGCACGATTATCATCGGCACCTGCAACTGTTTGAAGTAATCTGTGGGTCACGGGGACTCAGCAATCTCACACCCTCGTGATGAAGACTATTTAAGCTTATGGGTAGGGAAAAAGGTAGTGAGGTGGAGCGGCAGCAAGCACTAAGCAAATATGGTGGCTAACTTACGCAAATGAGAGCGAGAAGAGAAGCAAAGCACGGTCGTGAACTAGAAGTGATCAAGAAGTGATCCTGAAACTACTTACGTTCAAACATAACACAAGAACCGTGTTCACTTCCCGGACTCCGCCGAGAAGAGACCATCACGGCTACACACGCGGTTGATTAATTTTAATTAAGTTAAGTGTCAAGTTCTCTACAACCGGATATTAACAAATTCCCATTAGCCCATAACCGCGGGCACGACTTTCGAAAGTTCAAACCCTGCAGGGGTGTCCCAACTTAGCCCATCACAAGCTCTCACGGACAACGAAGGATATTCCTTCTCCCAGGAAGACCCGATCAGACTCGGAATCCTGGTTACAAGACATTTCGACAATGGTAAAACAAGTCCAGCAAGACCGCCCGATGTGCCGACAAATCCCGATAGGAGCTGCACATATCTCATTCTCAGGGAACGCCGGATGAACACTACGTACAACTAAAACCAACCCTCAAGTTTCCCCGAGGTGGCGCTGCAAGTAGCTCTGTTTTCGACCAACACTCAGAGGAGCACTGGCCTGGGGGGTTAAACTAAAGATGACCCTTGAGTCTGCAGAACCCAAGGGAAAAAGGCTTAGGTGGCAAATGGTAAAACCAAGGTTGGGCCTTGCTGGAGGAGTTTTATTCAAAGCAAACTGTCAAGGGGTTCCCATTATAACCCAACCGCATAAGGAACGCAAAATCAAGGAACATAACACTGGTATGACGGAAACTAGGGCGGCAAGAGTGGAACAAAACACCAGGCATAAGGCCGAGCCTTCCACCCTTTACCAAGTGTATAGATGCATTAATGTAAACAAGATATAATAATAATGATATCCCAAACAATATCCATGTTCCAACATGGAAAAAACTTCATCTTCACCTGCAACTAGCGACACTATAAGAGGGGCTGAGCAAAGCGGTAACAGAGCCAAACAATGGTTTGCTAGGACAAGGTGGGTTAGAGGCTGGAACTGCAATGTGGGAGGCATGATAAAGCATGTGGTAGGTATCGCGGCATAGCAAAAGAGCGAGCAACTAGCAAGCAAATATAGAAGTGATTTCGAGGGTATGGTCATCTTGCCTAAGATCCCGCAAGGAAGAAGAATGAGTCCATGAAGAAGACAAACGGGCGAAGTCGAACGAATCATTGAAACTAACCCGAAGAAGCATCACCGGAAATAAGCAAACAACATGGTAAACAACCATCACATAATCATGGCATGATGCACAAGCAAGTATGATGCATGTCCGGTTTAATGAATCAAGGCATGGCAAAGTGCAACAAACAACACTACAAATTAAGTGGAGCTCAATATGCAACGAGTTGCATATTGACGAAAAATCACAACAAGTTATTTAGTTCGATCTCGTTTATGTACCCAACAATATTAAATGTTGATTAACATGGCAAGAGGTGAAGCAAATGAAAACTACCTATCTAGGCAAGTTTAAATGAGGCTGGAACAACAAACAACAAGTCCGGAAACTCCTCATATGCATATTTTCGGTTTGGTATTGTTTTTGCCATAAACCATATTTTAGAGTTATTAAATATGCAAAGTAAATCCACCATGTTAAACTAGGCATTTTTCCACCCCATTTACATATAAAGTTTGTTAAATTTGGAGCTACGGTTAATTAGTTATGAAATAAAGCATTTTAGCATGTCATAGAGCAAAAATTAATCAAACAACATTTTAAACATGTTAAACATGTATGAAAGTGGCATATTATTAATCTACACATAATTCTAAGAGTTTTTGATATAAATTTTGTTTTAATACAATGCACCGTTTGTGAGCTATTAAATGAATGAAACTAAGGTGGTTTTCTGCAAAACAGGTCTTCTCTGGATAATAGATAAATACGCAGGCAGGAAAAAAACATCAACATGCCGAATCCGGTGCAAGTTGGGCCAACAGAGAGGAGGTTGTGGGGAGCTCACCCTGGGCTGAGGCCCACAATGAAGAGGATAGGGGCGCGCTGGGCCTTGGGGAGGCGCTAGCCTCACGCGTGCGCGCTGGGCCTAGCAAGGAGAAGACGCGGTCAACGCGAGTGGTCGTCTCGCTCGTTTTCCTCGCGCACAGAGATGAGCAAGAGGAGCAGAAGCACGGCATGACGGCGGCAGGGAACTTGGCGCACGGCGGAGCGACGGGAACGGGAGGCGGTCAACGGGCGCAAGCGATCGAAGGCAAAGTTGACTTGGCGCTCGGGTCATCCTTGACCTCGCGTGGGCTACACACGCAGAAGCAGGGGAGGCCGAGGCGAGATGCAGAGGAGCGGCGGGGATGGCGGAGCTCGGCGCGGATCCATGGCGTCGAGGCGCGAGGGTCGCCGGACAGAGTGGATCTGGATGACCCCGTCCTGATCAAGTGGTAGAGCAGCTCGCCGGCGGAAGCTCGAGGTCGGGCGTTCATGGCGGGACTTGGGG
Source organism: Triticum urartu (assembly GCF_056163025.1). Classification (NCBI taxonomy): domain Eukaryota; kingdom Viridiplantae; phylum Streptophyta; class Magnoliopsida; order Poales; family Poaceae; genus Triticum; species Triticum urartu. The sequence continues at coordinate 208,675,099 of NC_141875.1, forward strand.
CATTGTTGAAGGCTCCGGCGACGGGGACGACGGGAGGCATTAGATCCGGGGTTGGGGAATCTATTCCCGGTGACAAGGTGGCCTGGCACAGCGCGAGCTTGGAGATCCAGGCGGCGACGATGAGGCCCAAGGCGGCAGGGGTTGATTCCCTAGACGCAACAGAGAGAGGGAATCGAGTGAGAGAGATGAGTTCGAGAAGAAGGGAAGGAAGAAGGATAGGGACACGATGGGGAGTCCGGCCTGGCCTGCTGGTGGCTGTCGGCAACGGCGCCGGTCGTCGGACGGCGGGGCGACGGGGAGGCCAGAGACGAGGCCGTGCACGGGCAAGAGAAAGAGGGGCGCTGTGCTATGGTGGTTGGCTCACTGGGGAAAACGAGGGAGAGGGTGGAGGCTTGGCTGGTGGTTTGGATCGGGAGGAATCCCGAGGAGGATTTGGAAAGCGGCGGCGCGAGGGGGAAGGATGGGACAGCTCTCCTAGATTTTAGGGTTGCGCCGTTTATATATGCTGGTGGATTAGGTTAGGGGGGTATTGGGCCCATCCGATCGTTATCAGGCGGTCGAGAAAATATAGGTTAGGAAGCCCAATTAACAAAACGAAGATGTTTTGTAGATGTTTGGGGATGATCTGAGTCCAACGGTGGCAACTGTCCAGGTCGGGTTCGGGACAGCTTTCGGACGCGCACGTGAGGGGGGCGATGCACTGTTTAAGGAGGGGTTTCGGGGCCTGGCGGTTGATAGCGGACTGTGCAGAAAGCTTTGGGCTAAGAGAAGAGAAGAGAGAGAGAGACCCGGCGACTGTTTCCGGAGACCGAAAACGTGCGACGTTTGACCGATTATATTGTCGCTATAGTTATCCGTTGGGGCATCAAATGGACTCCGAACGCGATGAAATTTGACAGGCGGTCTACCTACACTAAAATAAGATCGCACGCCAACTTTCAACCCAATCCGAGGACATTTTACGGCCACTTATAAAATACTATTTCGGACATGCCGCGGGCGCGTGCAAGTGTGTCTGGCTCAGAACGGACAACAGACAGAACTGGGGGAACCCGGACGGATGCAAGTTTCGAAAAACATGATGATGCAATGCGGATGATGACATGGCAAGATGCAACATGCAAACAAATGACAAGGCAACAACACGAATAACTGGAAGACACCTGGCGCAACGGTCTCGGGGCATCACAACACGGTGAGGGGCGGTGGCGGCAGCGACTTGGGCGTCCAGGGGGTGCGGGCGACGCTATTTAAAAAGGGGGGCTCAGCCTCGGGAGGAGTCCCGGGGGGCGACGGCGGCTCGCCCATGTCCCGGCCGGACTCGGGCACGGCGGCGGAGGCGGTGGCGTGGTGCGGGCCAGCCTGGCTCGGCTGGGCCTTCGGCCCAGTCGGGCGTTGACTTTTTTTTAAACCAATTTCGCTGGACAAATCCTAGAAAATAAAATAAAAATCTAAAAATACCAAAACAAATTTTCGCCATCTAAATAGAATATTTAGAACAAAGTGAACATTTTCTTGGCCTAAAAATGCAATTTTGAAAAATGCATATTTTTCTAATTCAAATAAAATAGCAATAAAATCCAAATAAAATTATTTATTTGATTTTAATATTTTTCCTCCAATATTTCATTTATTTTGGAGAAGTCATATTATTTCCTCTCATATATTTTAATATGAAATATTTTCGGAGAAAAAAATAATTAAAACCGAAAATGATCCCTGTTTCAATATTTGATAAAATTTTCAAATATGAAAATCGTGAAATCCCCAACTCCCTCTGTGGATCCTTGAGTTGCTTAGGATTTTTGGGATCGCAAAACAAAATGCAATAAAATATGATATGCATGAATGATCTATGTATAACATTCCAAATTGAAAATTTGGGATGTTACGAACCTACCCCCCTTAAGATGAATCTCGCCCTCGAGATTCGGGTTGGCTAGGAAATAGGTGTAGGTGGTATTTCCGTAGATCATCCTCTCGTTCCCAGGTTGCTTCATCCTCGGTATGGTGGATCCACTGAACTTTGCAAAACTTGATAACCTTACTACACGTAACTCGGCTGGCAAACTTGAGAATCTTGACAGGTTTCTCCTCATAGGTCAGATCACTTCCCAACTGAATTGCTTCCAGGGGCACTGTGTCTCTCAGAGGAATATCGGCCATTTCTGCATGCCACTTCTTCAACCGGGAAACATGAAACACATCATGAACTCCTGACAGTCCTTCGGGTAACTCCAACTTGTAGGCTACTTCTCCCATGCGTTCCAAAACATGGTATGGACCTACAAATCTTGGGGCTAACTTTCCCTTAACTCCAAAATGTTTAACTCCTCGCAGAGGTGACACACGAAGATGTGCTCTGTCTCCGATTTCATAGACTACCTCCTTGCGTTTTGAGTCTACATAGCTCTTCTGTCTAGACTGGGCTACCTTTAGTCTGTCTCGGATCAACTTAACCTTTTCTTCTGACTCTTTAATCAAATCCGGTCCAAACAAATGATGGTCTCCAACTTCATCCCACATCAACGGTGTTCTGCACCTTCGTCCGTACAAAGCTTCAAAATGTTCCATCTTCAAACTGGCCTGGTAGCTATTGTTGTATGAGAACTCCGCGTAGGGCAAGTTATCATCCCAACTAGATCCATAATCTAGCACACAAGCTCTCAACATGTCCTCTAGAATCTGATTGACTCTCTCGGCCTGTCCATCTTTCTGCAGATGAAAAGCTGTACTGAAATCTAGCCTGGTACCCAAAGTCTGGTGCAGCTGGTGCCAAAACTTTGAAGTAAACTGGGTTCCTCTATCTGGTACAATAGTCCTTGGAACTCCATGCAGACATACGATCCTGGTCATATATATCTTGGCCAACTTTGCGCTTGTATAAGTGGTTTTCACTGGGATAAAGTGTGCTACTTTGGTCAAGTGATGCACTACTACCCAGATAGAGTCATATCCCGATCGGGTCCTGGGTAATCCGGTGATGAAATCCATGCCAAGCTTGTCCCACTTCCATTTGGGTATCGGCATAGGCTGCAGTAATCCTGCTAGCTTCTGATGTTCTGCCTTCACTCTCTGACATACATCACATACGGCTACATACTCGTCAATATCCTTCTTCTTTCCAGTCCACCAGAAACGCTCCTTCAAACCAAATACATCTTGGTGTTTCCGGGGTGTATCGAGTATGGCGAGTCGTGAGCTTCCTGAAGTATCAACTTCCTGATTTCTGTGAGTCGTGAGCTTCCTGAAGTATCAACTTCCTGATTTCTACATTATTGGGCACGTAAACACGGTCCTCAAACCACAAGGTGTCGTTCTCATCCTCATGAAAACCTTTGGCTTTTCCTTCACTCATCTTCTCCTTTATCTTGGCAATTTCTTTGTCATCCTTCTGAGCTTCTCGAATTTTTCCCAATAATGTCGAATGAACTTCCATTGTCGCAACAAAACCTCTAGGGACTATCTCCAAATGAAGCTCCATGAGATCTTCAGCTAACTCCTTTGGCAATCCTCTGCTCACGAGGGTATTGGCGTAACTTTTCCGGCTCAGAGCATCTGCTACGACATTGGCCTTGCCTGGATGATAGTGCAACTTCATATCATAATCCTTTATGAGCTCCAACCATCTCCTTTGCCTAAGATTTAACTCCTTCTGTGTGAAAATGTACTTCAAACTCTTATGGTCCATGTACACATCACAATGGTTTCCAATAAGAAAATGTCTCCAGGTTTTGAGTGCATGCACTACAGCTGCTAACTCCAAATCATGCGTAGCATAATTCAACTCATGGGGTCGAAGCTGACGTGAGGCATAAGAGACAACTCTTCCGTCTTGCATAAGTACTCCTCCGAGTCCTAAACGATATGCGTCGCAATACACTTGGAAATCTTTACGTATATCCGGTAGAATCAGCACTGGGGCTATAACCAAACGTTTCTTCAACTCCTGAAAACTTGCTTCACATTCCTCCGTCCAATGGAACTTGGTGTCCTTTTTCAACAACGCCGTCATAGGATTCGCAATATTAGAGAAATTATCAATGAATCTCCGATAATATCCCTCGAGTCCCAGAAAACTACGGATCTCTCCAACTGAGGTGGGTGCCAATCACTCGGTGACTGACTAAACCTTGGTAGGGTCTACTGCTATACCTTCTCCTGATATAACATGTCCAAGAAATCCAACTCCCTTCAACCAAAACTCACATTTGCTGAATTTGGCATACAACTGATGTTCTCTGAGCTTCCTGAGAACTAAACGCAAATGCTCCTTGTGTTCCTCTTCATTCTTCGAGTACACCAAAATATAATCAATGAACACCATGACAAACTTATCCAAGAACTCCATGAATACCTTGTTCATCATGCTCATGAAATAGGCGGGGCATTAGTTAATCCAAATGACATAACCGTATACTCATATAACCCGTACCTCATGGTGAAAGCTAATTTTGGTATATCCTTTTCTCGTATCTTCAGCTGGTGATATCCTGATCGCAGATCGATCTTGGAAAAGACTTTAGCTCCTTGCAGCTGGTTAAGCAAATCATTAATCATCGACAGTGGGTACTTGTTCTTGATCGTCACTTCATTCAATGCCCAATAATCAACAACCATTCTCAGAGACTTATCCTTCTTCTCAACCAAGAGCATTGAGGCTCCCCATGGTGACGAACTTCGTGGAATGTAACCTTTCTCCAATAACTCCTTAATCTGTTTCTTAATCTCCTCCAGATCATTTGCGGGCATCCGGTATGGTCTCTTTGATATTGGTTCGGTGCCTGGCAATAACTCTATCAAAAACTCAATGTCTCAATCCGGGGGCATGCCTGGTAGTTCCTCTGGAAATACATCTGGGTAATCCTTTACTACAAGCACTTCTTCCTGAACAACTCCCATGAGGGAATTTACGTGAGTCCTCTTAGGGGTATATCTGGATACATACTTAATCCTTTTCCCTCCGGTGTGGTGAGCAGAATTGACTTACTGGCGCAATCGATGTTTCCTCCATACATCGATAGCCAATCCATACCGAGTATCACATCCAATCCTTGGGATTCCAAAATTATCAAGTCTGAGGGGAAAACATGGCTTCCAATGGTCAATGGCATCTGAAAACATCCTTGACATGCCATATACTCTGCTCCAGGTGAGCTTACTAACATAGGTGTTCTAAGTACTTTAGTGGGCAACTTATATTTATCCACGAATCCCCTTGAAATGTATGAATGCGATGCACCAGTATCAAAAAGAACTATTGCAGTAAATGACTTAACCAAAAACTTACCGATAATTGCATCTGGCTGCTCCTCAACCTCCTCCACGTTCACGTGGTTCACTTGTCCCTTGTTGAAAGGGTTGGGCTTCTACCCAGAGCTTCCATTGCCATTTCCGTTCTTCGCTTCAGGGCACTTAGTGGCATAGTGTCTAGTTTTCCCGCACTTGAAACAAGTAATGTGACTTAGGTCCTTCTTGGCGGGTGTGGCCGGATTAGAGCGGGTCTGGTTGATGCTTGCTCCATTCCCATTTCCACTCCTAGAGCCATTGTGGTTATGCGGAATTCCTCCATGGTGGTTATGGCCTCCATGGTTATGGGTAAATCCTCCCGGGTTCGAGGTGAAATGGGGTTTCTGCTGAGCTCCTGAATTGTACTTCCCTTGTCCATACTTCCTCTTGCGGCTCTCAATCTGCTGCTGCTTCCCTTCAATCATAAGAGCTTTATCTACCAACTCCTGGTAGTTGTTGAATATTGCCACCATCAACTGCATACTCATCTCATCATTCAGCCCTTCCATAAACTTCTCCTGTTTTGCGGCATCGGTGGCCACGTCATCTGGGGCGTAACGAGCTAGCTTGCTAAACTCCTCCACGTACTGCCCTACAGTACGGTTGCCTGGTGTAAGTTGTGAAACTCATGCTTCTTCATACTCATAGCTCCAGTTGAGACATGAGCAGTGCAAAATGCTTGCTGAAACTGCTCCCAAGTAACATTGGCTATAGGGAAAGTGGCTGTGTAATTTTCCCACCATGCGGCTGCGGGTCCATCCAATTGGTGTGCGGCAAAACGCACCTTCTCAGCATTTGTGCAACTAGCAGTGGTTAACTCCCTTCCAATCTTGCGTAGCCAGTCATCCACAACTATGGGCTCAGTGCTACTGGAAAACACCGGTGGTGGCGGTGGGTTGTTGTTGTTGCCCTGATTCTGAACTAACAACTGCATCAGTGTATTCTGCTACTGGATCAACTGAGTGAGCTCTGGTGAGAAATCAAATCTGGGGTCACGTCTCGGAGGCATCTGATGGGTTTAGAGGGGAGAGATTAGAATAGAATCAGGTCTAGTGAGAAAGCACTACACATATGCACATGAGAAAAACACAATCAATATCACTCCAAAACAATATCAAGCAAGGGCATACAATCGATCTAACTATTGTTACAGTGCTCGGACTACTAGTATATACATGGGGGAATTACTAATCATATGGTGGCCATCTAGAAATTTTGATCGGTGGAGGACTCCATGATATCCACTCCAACTTTGTCTTCATAATCATCATCACTACCATCAGGGTCGGAGTTGGTGTCGTCGATGATGATGTAGTCTTCAGAAAGAATCTCCTTGGGTTCGTCATCTTCTCCTCCTGGCGCAGGGTCTCCCATAAATACTCCAAGCTTCCTTGTCAGTTCGTCATTCATCTCGACAAGTATTGCGATTTCCTCCTCATATCCATCGCGTGTAGACTTGAGTTCCTCTTCTAGCTCCATGTTCCTGGTCATCGCCTTCTTAAAATCTATCATGCTTGCGCACATCTGGTTCTCCTGTCGACGAATGTGCTGGTTTAACTCCTGGATGAAAGCTGCAATGGACCGGTCTCTCATGGTGCTGATCATCTCCCATTGCTCATCTCGGCGCCCACATATCTGATAGATAGTGTCTTTGAGATCCTTTCTGTAGACTTCGCCGATGCGTCCCATGGCGATATGGGATGCCATGCTCTTTCCTAAACTCCAGGTTGGTGCATCAAAGGAAAACTCTATGGGCTCAGTTACTGGCGTGAATGTCATTCCTGGAACTTGAACTCAAATCATCCAACGCTCCTCTTCTGGTAGTGTGGCGGTGTAGGTCCCGGTGAAGCTTGGTATTCCAATGTTCAGGTACCTAGTGACTTCCTTTAAGTGTCATCCAAAGGGTGTGTCTTCATCCGGTTGAGCAAACTTGTTCCTTGAGTCCACCATCCTAAAGAGTAGAAAATGGAGAGGGGTCAGAAATGAGTAGAGAAGAGTGACCTATGGCTCATCTTAGTGGTCGTGTCCTACATTCTGCGTGTGCTCTGATACCATCTTGTAGCGACTCGACCACAGACGGTCAAGTCTCCGTGCTTCAGTGTCATCCCTGGATCGGTAATGCTGACACACACAGTACTCAAAGGATTTATAACAGAGTAGCAATCACACACTTATTACATCGAATGTCTCCAAAATAGAACTTATTACAATAAATATGGCTTAAGGCCATCTAAATAAGATAAAAGCGGAAGGCTTGGAAGATAAAGTGAGTCCATCGACTCCAACGGCATAGCTGAGTGCTTGACAAACGACCTAGTGCACCTTACTCTTCGTCTGAAAAGTCTGCAACATGATATGTTGCAGCCCGAAATGGGTCAGCACATGGAATATGCTGGCAATATAACACAGTAGAGCAATGAATAGATAAATGCTATCACTACATGCATATATAGCTGGTGGAGGCTCTATGGTTATAATGTTTTGTGAAAAGCCAATTTTTCCCTACAACAAAGGAATATATTTTATTTAACTATCATGGTAGTTGAAACATCATTGAGAAGGTTGCTCCAACTCAATCCCAATTAAACTAGTCATTAACATCCTAACAAATTAATTTAGAGTGATGAGATCAAATCAATAACTCAAGTAGCAGATACTCAAGATGTCCATAACCGGGGATACGACTAACCATGATTAGTTTATACACTCTGTAGAGGTTTGCGCACTTTTTCCCACAAGAATCGATCGCCTCTATTGGATATCTCGCACTACATGGTGTTTGAGAAATGGATGACCGAGGCACAATCTTTCAGAAGCATTTACTCAATCCTCTGGGTAGACAGTTACACCTACTTTACCTCTACATCTGCTAGCCTACCACTGAAAGAGGTCACACAACATACTCAACTATGCCAGAGCCCATAATGGCTTGTGGCTGCACACGGAAGTTTCTAGCATGAATAATCTTATGATCCCTTTGAGCCTGGGTGGCAGACCGTAGGATGATCACACGGGTACTCCGGGATATCCTAGGACAACACTGGATTCTCGAGGTGCCCACAAGCAATCCACCCAGATGTGTATTAAAGTTGCCACCTTAAGTTGAACCATTAATTAACAACTCACATCTGTCATGGATACACTCAAACCCAAGCCACGTCTACAAGCATAGCATGGCAATATAAGCATAGCGTAGAAGTAACTCCCAAGGGTTTGATAATAGAAGGGCAATAGGTTCTATCTCATCAACTACTTCCCAAATCCCACATGTTAAGAGATCCTACTCATGCAATGTGTGCGGATTGTAATTAATGCATAAAAACTGGGTAATAAAGCGGTATGATCAATGTGTTACTTGCCTTGCTGACGATCTGCAAATCCTAGAGACTCGTAGTAGCACGCTTCGCACTCCGGGAATTCTATCGCAACAAACAATAGCATACATAAGCACTCAACTAGGAGCACAGATAAAACTAGAATAAAAAGATCTAACCAAAAAGTTCAACTTAAGAACTCCGGTTTGCAAAAAGAATCAAATCAAACGAAGAAACCAAACTCAAACCACGAAAGAAACAAGATCTGTTTACTAATCTGAACTAAAGTCAAATTTTACAGTACCAAAATATTGTTCAAGTTGGTTAAATAGAAAGAGGGCTTCGAGACGAAGATCTAGGCGCTTGTTTCACCTGACTTGGATAAACGAGCGAAAAGATAAACTAAAATGAAGATCAGGGCAGAAATCACGATCGAAAATAATTATGGAAAAACCGTGGAAAATAAAACGAGACGAACAGGCTAACGAACGAACGTTCGCTGTCTGCGGCTAACTGACGAACATAGTTCGTTGAAACGAATGAACGGATGAACATCCGCTAAAAACTGAACCGAGAAAACCGAACCAAACAAAAAAATGCATCTAGGGTTTTAAAAAAACCAACCGGTTTTACCTAAATCGAAAAAAACCGGGCATTGGATTCCAGCGAGATCTGGCGAACGCCGGCGGCTCCGGTGGGCTTGCGCGGGCGGCGCGACGAGGCGAGTCGCAGGGTTCGCGGAGGCGCGGCTCGGCAGCAGCAGCGGCGGGCGGTGGCGGAGCGAGGCGTCGGGATTTGTGGCGGCGGCGCGACTTGGGGCGGCGGCGTTGCGGCGAGGGGGGTGGCGGCGGCGACTTGGGGGTCCAGAGGGGGGGTGCGGGCGGCGCTATTTAAAGAGGGGGAGGCTCGGTCTCGGGAGGAGTCCCGGGCGGTGACGGCGGCTCGCCCGTGTCCCGGCGGACTCGGGCACAGCGGCGGAGGCGGTGGCACACTGCAGGCCGGCCTGGCTCGGCTAGGCCTTCGGCCCAGTCTGGTGTTGACTCTTTTTTGATAAAACCGATTTCGTCGGAAAAATCCTAGAAAATAAAATAAAAATCTAAAAATACCAAAACAAAATTTCATCATCTAAATAGTATATTTAAAACAAAGTGAACATTTTCTTGGCCTAAAAATGCAATTTTGAAAAATGCATATTTTTCTAATTCAAATAAAATAGCAATAAAATTATTTATTTAATTTTAATATTTTTCCTCCAATATTTCATTTATTTTGGAGAAGTCATATTATCTCCTCTCATATATTTTAATATGAAATATTTTTGGAGGGAAAAATAATTAAAACTGAAAATGATCCCCATTTCAATATTTGATAAAAAAATTCAAATATGAAAATCGTGAAATCCCCAACTCTCTCCGTGGGTCCTTGAGTTGCTTAGGATTTTTAGGATCGCAAAACAAAATGCCATAAAATATGATATGCATGAATGATCTATGTATAACATTCCTAATTGAAAATCTGGGATGTTACATTATTATTTTCATATCATTCGGTCGTGCAAGTGAAAGGCAATAATGCGACATTCGATGAAGTAGCCGTGGCAAAGAGAAACTGGTATGAACTCAACTTGTCATGTCTGTGTAAATATGTTTAACCTAGGATCCATGCTTCAACCCATTATGATCAAACATGTTTGCAATGACAATTAGAGATTATAGTTTCTCATGCCATGCATAAGTAGCTGCGAGTTAATAATGATTTATCTGGGATATCAACATAGCGTTAAGATGATTGTGATGTAGTATGATGAATGGTATCCTCCTTTGAATGTTCAATTGGCTTGACTTGGTACATGTTCATGCATGTAGTTGAATCAAAACCAACATAGCCTCTATAATGTTTATGTTCATGGTGTTCATATCCTACTCATGCTAGTGTCCAATGTTACTTATGGATAATGCATGGTTATGATCGTTGTTGCTCTCTAGCTGGCCGCTTCTCAAACTAAATTGCTAGCCTTCGCCTGTACTAAGTGGGGATTTTGCTTGTATATCAAAAACCTTGAACCCAAAGTTATTCGAGATGAGTCCACCATACCTACCTATATATGGTATTACCCTGCCGTCCCAAGTAAATTTGCATGTGCCACCTCTAAAAACTTCTAAAAAAAATTATCCGTTTTGTGTGCGTGGATCGTTCATGGAAAGATAGGAGGTGGTCGATATCTTCCATGCTAAGCGGGTTATTCTCAGGTCGAGTGTTTATTCACTCGCCATCGCATGAGAAAATGGGCGGTAATAGGGATTCCCAGTCCCGAACTCAAAAATGCAAATAATTAAACAAAACTCCCCCGGGACTGATGTTGGTACGGATGGCACCCGTTGTTTCGGACAAGCCGTGGAGTGTGATTGATGGTGGAGGTGGAGTAAACCTTTACTTTTATCGCTTGGGAACCACCACTAGCGTGCTTAGCGTGGAAGATGTTGATAACTGATGGTCGTGAAGTAAATGAGAAGGGTGCATGCCACAAAATATCGTTTATCTCTGTTTTTAAAATTGAGCTCTGACACCTCTGCAAATCACTGCTTCCCTCTGCGAAGGGACTTTCTATTTACTTTTATGTTGTGTCATCACCCGCTAAAACAAGCGCCAGAAACTAAGTAGAGCACAACGGTCATGATTTATGCATTGTGTGTAGCTAATGTTGGGTGCATCATGACTGGATCTTTTCTACCATGAATTACAATGTTTAGTTGCTGCTTGAACTTTGGAGGTGCTCTGCATTTATGCTTTGCGGTCTCAGAAAGGGCTAGTGAGATACCACTATTGTCATATTATATCATGGTTGTTTTGACAACGTGTTGCTATTTGAGATATCTTATTATTGCTCGCTAGCTGATTATGTTATTGATATGAGTCATTATAATCTTTAAGAGTTATTGTCCACATGGTTAGTTATAATGCTGGCTGAAAACCTGGGTGCTGTTTAAGCTTATTTATGCAAACAAGAGCAAAAGAGTTCGTAAAAGTTTTTCTTTCTCACTTTCAATTTATCAATTGAATTGCTTGAGGACAAGCAAAGGTTTAAGCTTGGGGGAGTTGATATGTCTCCAATGTATCTACTTTTTCTCACGCTTTTCCTCTTGTTTTGGACTGTAATTTGCATGATTTGAATGAAACTAACCCCCGATTGATGCTGTTTTCAGCAGAACTACCATGGTGTCGTTTTTGTGCAGAAATAAAAGTTCTTGGAATGGAACAAAACTTTTTGAGGAATTTTTATATAATATATAAGAATTTCTGGAGCCAAGACCTACCAGAGAGGGGCCCCTGGGTGGGCACAACCCACCAGGGTGCGCCCCCCTCTCCTGGCGCACCCAGGTGGGTTGTACCCACCTGGTGGCCCCGCAGACCTCAACCCTGACACTATAAATTCCCATTTTCAGAGAAAAAATCAAGGAGAAAGAATTATCGCGATCCACGAGACGGAGCCGCCGCCAAGACCTGTTCTACCTCGGGAGGACTGATCTGGAGTCCGTTTGGGGCTCCGGAGTGGGGGATCTTCGTTCTTCGTCATCACCAACCCATTTCCATCGCCAATTCCATGATGCTCCCCACCGGGAATGAGTAATTCCTTCGTAGGCTCGCTGGTCGGTGAGGAGTTGGATGAGATTCATCATGTAATCGAGTTAGTTTTGTTAGGGCTTGATCCCTAGTATCCACTATGTTCTTAGATTGATGTTGCTACGACTTTGCTATGCTTAATGCTTGTCACTTTGGGCCCGGGTGCCATGATTTCAGATCTGAACCGTTTATGTTATCACCATTATATCCATGTTCTAGATCCGATCTTGCAAGTTATAATCACCTACTACATGTTATGATCTAGCAACCCCGGAGTGACAACAACCAGGCCCACTCCCGGTGATGACCGCAGTTTGAGGAGTTCATGTATTCACTATGTGTTAATGCTTTGTTCCGGTTCTCTATTAAAAGGAGGCCTTAATATCCCTTAGTTTCCAATATGGACCCCGCTGCCACGGGAGGGTAGGACAAAAGATGTCATGCAAGTTCTTTTAATAAAGCACGTATGACTATTTACGGAATACATGCCTACATTATATTGATGAACTGGAGCTAGTGCTCTATCGCCCTAGGTTATAACTGTCACATGATGAATATCATCCAACAAGTCACTGATCCAATGCCTACGAACTTTTCCATATTGTTTCTGCTAAGTTACTACTGCTATCAACTATTACACTTGCTACAAAATTACTGCTATCACTGTTACTATTGTTGCTTCTACTACTATCAAAACTATCAAACTACTTTGCTACTGATCACTTTGCTGCAGATAATTAATCTCCAAGTGTGGTTGAATTGACAACTCAGCTGCTAATACCTTCAAATGTTCTTTGGCTCCCCTTGTGTCGAATCTATAAATTTGGGTTGAATGTTTTATTTAGCGTTCGATCTATCAATTTAATACAAATTATCTCACGTCCGTTTGCCACTTGAGGCGCCGTACCCCGAAAGGGATTGACAACCCCTTTAATACGTCGGGTTGCGAGGATTTGTTATCTGTGTGCAAGGGCTGTTTACATTGTGTTGCTTGGTCCTCCTACTGGTTCGTTAACCTTGGTTTCATATCTGAGGGAAATACCTACCACCGTTGTGTTGCATCATCCCTTCCTCTTTGGGGAAATACTGACGTAGCTTCAAGCGACATCATGGTAGCACCACAAGGCCTGGCGCAGGAGTTACATTTCCCTCCCGGGGCCCTCAGGACCGAGCTTCAGCGCCTTACTATGCCTACCTTTGAGTGAATAACATGTGGACCCGATAGGTGGTTGGTCCACATGTAATGCTCCCGAAGGCAGAGGGGCAGTGGGGCCGAGAGGGGTGAGCCGCGGGTCGGGGGACGTGTGGTGTCATGGGTTTGAGCAGCGTCGTGGAGATCGTGGGTGGCTGTGGTAGAAACTTTATGCTCGCCGCATTTTAGGTGGCCCACATGTCATGCACACAAATGCAAAGGGGCGGTGCGGCCGAGAGGGGCGAGGCACACGTCGGGGGACGTGGTGCTATGGGTTGGAGCAGCGTCGTGGGAATCACGAGTGGCCTTGGATGAAACATGATGGTCGCCATAGTTGAACTTCCATGGACAAGATGTCATGTCTACGGAGACATGCATTGCATACCGATCACTGGAAGGAGTAGTCGAGAAAGCTAGGCAGATAAATAGTTCCTTATAGTCAAGCGGACCCATGCTACTACTTGTTCCAAAGACATGCACACCATCGAAATAGTCCATCTATATCAATATACACAGAGAGGGAATAATTTTTTTACAAGAGAGGAAATACTTCATCCATCCATAATGCCCTGCTGCTGGTGCAGCTTCTTCTTCTTCTTCTTATTCTTCTTCTTCTTCTTCTTCTTCTTCTTCTCATTTTCTATGGGAGACGGCTTCACAACAAGCTCTCCGGACCTTGCAGCTATCTCTAAACTCACGCGGGCATCGAGGGCAGCATATTTTATCCACTCGTACGTCAAGGGATAATTCTCCCATCTAGACGACCTTAATGCCAGCGTCTTGTCACCCTTCTGAAGATTTGTTCCGAGCACAAAATTTTCTACGTCGAATAGGGATGGTGTCAGTTTATCACAATGTTCTACATGAATTTTTATTTTGGTTTGTACGTCAGCGAGGCTTTTCAAATCAAGGTTGTATGGCTCCAACTTCTGTTTGTCCCCTGCGATGGCTGCCCCACAGAAGTATATGTCCTCCCGAGACAAGAAATCATGAAGCTCACCTGGTATGGAGGGCGCGTGTATGATGCGGTACAAAAAAACATTGTAACGACCCGAGACCGACGCTCCAGATGCCTTCCATGTTTTGCATGACTGCCGTGTGTTTTATTTGTATGTTGCATTTCATCATCGCATCATTCGCATTACATTGGCACTCGTTGCCGTCATTGCTTTCAAAACTTGCATCCGTTCCTATTCGATGCTTCTCCTCGTGGTCTTCGTTGACTTTTCTCAGACCAAGCGTGTTTTTGATTCCCTCTTGTTAAACCAGCTAACCTCTCTTGACAGCCCGCAGCCCCCTCGCGTGCGCGTCCGAAAACTCCCCTGAACCCGACCCGAGCAGTCATCACCGTTGGATTCGGATCATCCCCAAACATCCCTAAAATATCTTCTGTTCTTTGTTGGACTCTCTAAGCTATTTATTCTCGACCGGCCAATTACGATCGAAGGGACGGATTAGCCCCTAACAAAAAACCCACTTGCTATATATAGACGGAAACCCTAGAAATTAGGAGCCTTGTCCCATCATCCCAGCCGCCGCCGCCAGTCCTCTTCCACCTCGGGATCCTCCCGATCCAAATCCACCCGCAGCCAACCATCTCCCTCCTCGTGTTCAGCCACCACCCAACCAACGCCCTCCACTGATCTCCCAACCAGCCAACCTCCTCCTCCTCTTGATCCATCCCCGCGGCCACCTTCAGATCGAGCAGGAGCACTCAGCCTCGTCTGCTCGCGCTGTAGAGCCCCTGAGCCTCCTTCTAGGACAGCCGAGAACCTTCCCGAACCCGTTGTTCCTCGCCGGACCAGCAGATGGACCTCGCCGCCTTGCTCAAGGTCACGCCAGCTGCTCCCCGTGCCCTCTCTCTTTTCTTTTCTCTCTCTAACCCGTCAGCCTCTCTCTTCCTCTTCCTCCCAGGAACCAAGCCATGGTGCCCGAGGCCTCCCCTGCCTCGCCTCGCGTCTCCCCGTTGCTGTCCAACCTCGTCGGCCGGCCATCAAAGCTGCTGCCCCGGCCACCTTGCGTGACCTCCTGCCCCGTCCTCGTCTGCGAGGGAGATGAGCGACTGAAGCCGCATGCCCAGTTCCCCTGCATCGTGCGAGTCGTTGAGTCCCCTGCGTCAAGCTGTCGCTCGCCTTCAAGCCGTTGTTGCGTCAAGTCCCCTGATCCCGGCCTCCACCGCTCGGATGTGTGCCCCCTTCCATCATCCTTTGCGTCTGCTTCCTCCGCATCACGCTAGCGCCGCCCTCGTCGTCACGGCGTTCTTCTGCTTCCGGCGTTGCCCATGCGTTGAGTTCCGCTGCGGCCTCTGTTGTTCTGCAACAAGCAGTAGCAGGTCGTCCGTGCGTTGACCGCGTCCCCTCCACCTCCTCGCTCGATCCAGCTGCATTGCCCCGAGCCGACCTCTCTGCTCGTCGACCTCCTAGCCCGCAGCCCCGCGAGGCATGCCTCCACCTCCTCACAGATGGCCCAGAAGCCCCCGGCCTTTTCCCTCTGTTGGGCTTCCTGTCCAGATTTGGCCCAGAGTCTATTTTTTTAGGCTATGCGATTTAGCTATTATCCTAGGATTTACAGATTTGCAGAAAAAACCCCTAGTATTCATGCATCTAATAACTTAATAACCGCGTATGGATTAAAATGATTTAAACATATAAAATGCTTAGAATTTCATCTAGTTTCATATTATGCCACTTTCATCCTTGTTAAAAATGCTCAAAATGTTGTTTCCATTTAATTTGCTCAAATGCCATGTTAAAGTGATCTATTTAATAACTAAATAACCGTAGCTCTGAATTTAATAATCCTTATATGTAAATGGGGTAGAAAAATGCATTGTTTTACATGGTGGCATTACTTTGCATGTTTAACAACTTTAAAATATACTTTAGGGCAGAACAATACCAAATTCGAAAATATGCATATGGAGATTTTCCGGAATTGTTGTTTGTTATTTCCGGCCTCATTTAAACTTGCCTAAATAGTTAGTTTAATTATGCTTCACCTCTTGCCATGTTAACCAACATTTAATATTGTTGAGTAGATTAAACAGAGAAAACTAAATAATTGAATTTGGTGTTTCGTCAATATGCAACTCGTTGCATATTGAGCTCCACTTAATTTGTAGCATTGTCTGTTGCACCTTGCCATATCATGACTCATTAAGCCACACATGCATCATACTTGATTGTGCATCGTGCCATGTTTATGCTTGTTTGTTTACTATGTTGTTTGCTTCTTTCTGATTGCGCTTCTCCTTGATAGTTCCGGTTACGTTGCGATTGTAAGGATCCGTTCGACTATGTTGGTTCGTCTTCTTCATGGACTCGGTCTTCTTCCTAGCGGGATTTCAGGCAAGATGACCATCACCTTGGATCTCACTACTATCTTTGCTATGCTAGTTGTCTCGATGCTATTGCTATGTCACTCTACCCACCACTTGCTTTATAAGCCTCCCGATATGCCATTAAAAAACTTCTAACCTTATCCACCATCCCAACAAACCATTGTGTGGCTATCTTACCGCTTTGCTCAGCCCCTCTTATAGCATTGCTAGTTGCAGGTGCAGTTGCAGGTTGTTCCATCTCGGGACATGGATATCACAATATCTCTTACTTAATTAATGCATCTATATACTTGGTAAATGGTGGAAGGCTCGGCCTTTTGCCTGGTGTTTTGTTCCACTCTTGCCGCCCTAGTTTCCGTCATAGCGGTGTTATGTTCCTTGATTTTGCGTCCCTAACACGGTGAGGGTTTATGGGCCCCTCTTCACAGTTCGCTTTGAAAGAAACTCTTCCAGCAAGGCCCAACATTGGTTTTACCATTTGACTAATAACAACTGAAACTTGCATAGGGACTTGCTGGCCCCCGAGGTCCCTTACTCAACCCCTGGGCCAGTGCTCATGAGTGTTGGTCCACCTACCTAGCAGTCGGCGGTGCCACCTCGGGGCAACTCGATGGTATTTTGGCTACCGTCCACTTCGGATTGACGGTGTTCTCCTGAGAACGGGATACGCGTGGCTCCTATCAGGGTATCGACACACCGGGTGGTCTTGCTGGTTTCGTTTTATCATTGTTGAAATGTCTTGTGCACCAGGATTTCGATTCTGATTGGAGGGTCCCGCGATGGAGGATTGTCTCCATGGATCGTGAGCTTGTCATGGGCTAAGTTGGGACACCCCTGCAGGGTTTAAACTTTCGAGAGCCGTGCCCGCGGTTATGTGGCAGATGGGAATTTGTTGATATCCGGTTGTAGTGAACTTTAAGTAAACTCAATTAAAATACACCAACCGCGTGCGTAACCATGACTGTCTCTTTTCGGGGAAGTTCGAGAGGAGAACATGGTTGGGTTGTGTTTGAACGTAAGTAGTTCAGGATCACTTCTTGATCATTACTAGTTTGCGACTGTTGCGTAGTTTCTCATCTTATTCTTGTATTAGTAAGTTAGCCACCATACAATGCTTAGTTGCTTGCTGCAACCTCACCACTTATCCATTCCATACCCATTAAGCTTTGCTAGTCTTGATACCCATGGTAATGGGTTGCTGAGTCCTCATGGCTCACAGATTACTACAACAACAGTTGTAGGTACAGGTAATGCGATGCTATGACGTGAGAGCGATGCTTGATTTCTTTTGGAGTTCTTCTTCTTCGATCAAGGGATAGGTTCCGGCTCAGGGAGCCTGGGATTAGCAGGGTGGATGTCGTTCTTCTTTTTCGTTTGATTTCATCCGTAGTCGAATCCTGCTCTTCTGTATGATGGTCGCTATGTATTGATGAATTGTTGTATTCATGTTGTAGCTTGTGGCGAGTGTAAGCCTTTATCTTGTATTCTCATCTATTCAGTACATGGTATGTAGTAATGATATCCACCTTGCTATGCGCCCGAAATGCGATTGTGCCCCAATCATGAATTCATCACGTGATTGGGATAGAATCGCATCTTGGGCGCCACAAGTTGGTATCAGAGCCTTACCGACCTTAGGAGCCCCCTTGATTGATCGAACCGCCGCCGTTGTTGAGTCTAGAAGAAAACTACTTTGAGTCTAGTTATATCGGAGAGTAGGAATTCTTTTTACTCCTTACCCCCTTCGTCGCTCTGGTAAGGACTCCTGATGTAGGTGTTTTGACTTCACTCTCCTCTTTTTTCACTCAATTTTTTTTACGATCACGCGGGTATTGTTGGATCTTTGCGATATCATTGTGACGGGAATTCTGTCTTGGTGCCTCCTGACATTTAGGGGTTGTGGTAGTGTCCTGGGGAGTTGAGCTCCAAGGTGTTTTTGTCACAATGCTTATCGTTTCAGTTCCGTAATACCAGAGGTCGCTGACATCGAAAACGCTTCTATACTCTTTGTGGTGAGAGTAGTTTGATGACACCCAGTACTGGGGAGAGCGATCAGATGTATTGCCACATCTAGTATATTAGATGTTTTTGATGGTCTGAGGTATACGATTTCCGAGGTTTTCTTGGTTATGTGTTGATAGATGGATATAGTTGGAGCATTGGGCTTGTTAGTTGTGTGATATATTGTGCCTCCCTGTATCCCCAACACCAGATTACATAACCAGAAATTTTCGCGAGTTCTTAGGTGGGAATTCAAGTAGTTTCCTAGGATACCCTTCCAACAAATGCATGAGGGGTTATGTATTTGTTTCTGGCTTATTCTGCAAGCCAAATCTTTGTTTTGTTCTGAGTTGTGGTATTCGAGTTGCTTCGAAGTCAAGTGTTGATTCCATACGTTGCCTAAGCAGTGTTCTCATATTTCTATGGGAGTGCTAATCCTTCTTGATCATCGAGACTGTCATGTCAATTCTTTTCCTACGGTGTTCATTTCTTCCGTCCCAAGTTGCCTTTGTTTTCTCACCATCCCACCCGTTACTTCAAGGACTCATATATCTTAATCAAGTATCCATTTTATTCATGAGAAGTCTCTTCATTTTTCCATTCAATGTTCTTATCTGGTGTTTCCTCGTGAAGATGCTCAGGAGCTTCACATTTATTATTCTTCGTTCTTTTTTCTTCTCCGGTGGACTAAATTCAAGCTTCAATGTTGATCATATCCCTTGACTCATTTCAAATGCTTTTCATGCGGGTGCACCTCTTCATCATTCACCTCTTGCTATTCATTTGTTCCGGAGTGTTCAAGATATCTCCAAAGATTCATGTTTCCATCCTTAATCCTTTCAAGATGTTTCAAGGTTCTTATCTCATTCAAGCCATTTAATTCAACCGGTGCAATCTATCTTTAAAAATCACTTCAACGGTGTTTATTTTGAGTGGGCCCAAACCCACAAGTATTTTCCCGGGATCTTACCCGACTCTTTTAATTTTTCTAGAGCTATTCTCAAATTCGTTTCATAGTTTGACGTAAGAATGGATTTTCATGAGTCAATTGCCTTCTCTGAGATCTCTTTCAAATTCTTTTCATCTTTGGTTCAACATTAATATTTTTCATTGTTCTGGGGTGTCTCAATAATTTTGGTGGAGTTTCTTGTCGTCATTCTCCACGTTGAAGACCGAAGAAGAGTTTCTCTTAAATCTTGTTCGTTCTCTCCAAGATTCGTAGTTGTAGCGACCCGACCTCAAACGGTCAAGTCTCCGTGCTTCAGTGTCATCCCTGGATTGGTAATGCTGACACACACAATACTCGAAGGATTTATAACAGAGTAGCAATCACACACTTATTACATCGAATGTCTCAAAAGAGAACTTATTACAATAAATATGGCTTAAGGCCATCTAATACGATAACAGCGGAAGGCTTGGAAGATAAAGTGAGTCCATCAACTCCGACGGCATAGTTGAGCTGCACGACAACGACCTAACGAACCTTACTCCTCGTCTGAAAAGTCTGCAACATAATACATTGCAGCTCGAAAACGGGTCAGCACATGGAATATGCTGGCAAAGTAACATAGTAGAGCAAGAAGTGAATAATGCTATCACTACATGCATATTTGGCCGGTGGAAAGCTCTATGGTTAAAGTTTTGCGAAAAGCCAATTTTTCCCTACAACAAAGGAATATATTTTATTTAACTATCATGGTAGTTGAAACATCATTGAGAAGGTTCCTCCAACTCAATCCCAATTAAAAGTAATTATCAACCCAACAATATTAATTTAGAGTGATGAGATACATATGATAATCCAAGTACTAGATACTCAAGATGTCCATAACTGGGGACACGGCTAACCATGATTAGTTTGTACACTCTGCAAAGGTTTGCGCACTTTTCCCCACAAGACTCGATCTCCTCCGTTGGATTTCTCGCACTACATGGTGTTTGAGAAATGGATGACCGAGACACAGTCTTTCAGAAGCATTAGCTCTAACCCCGGGTAGATAGTACCAACCTACATCCCTCTACATCTGCTAGCCTACCACTGGAAGAGGTCATGCAACTTACTCAACTATGCTAGAGCCCATAATAGCTTGTGGCTGCACACGGAAGTTTCTAGCATGAAATATCTCAGTTCCCTTTGAGCCTGGGTGGGGGACCTTAGGATTATCACACGGGTACTCCGGGATATCCTAGGACAACACTGGATTCTCTAGGTGCCGGACAAGCAATCCACCGAGATGTGTATTAAAGTTGCCACCTTAAGTTGAACCATTAATTAACAATATCACACATGTCATGGATTCACTCACCCAAACCACGTCTACGAGCATAGCATAGCAATAGAAGTAATACGTAGAAGTAACTCCCAAGGGTTTGATAATAACATGGCAATAGGTTTTACCTCATCAACTACTTCCCAATCCCACATGTTATCAAGTCCTAACCATGCAATGTTTGAGGGTTGAAACAAATGCATAAAAACTAGGTGATAAAGGGATATGATCAAAGTGTTACTTGCCTTGCTGATGATCCGCAAAACCTAGAGACTCGTAGTAGCACACTTAGCACTCTGGGTGTTCTATTGCAAACAAACAACAACATACATAAGCAATCAAGCAAAGAAGCACAGGTAAAACACGAATAAGAAGATCTAACCAGAAAGTTCAACTTAAGAACTCCGGTTTGCAAAAAGAATCAAATCAAATGGAGCAACGAAACTCAAACAACGAAAGAAACAAGATTCGATTACTAATCTGGACTAAAGTCAAATTTTACTGTACCAAAATCTTGTTCAAGTTGGTTAAAAGGAAAGAGGGCTTTGAGACGAAGATCTAGGCGCTTGAATCGCCTAATTTTGATAATCGAGCGAAATGATAAACTAAAACGAAAATCGGATCAGAAATCACGATAAAAAATAATCGCGGAAAATCCGAAAAAAGAGAAAAACTGATGAACAGGCTAACGAACGAACCTTCGCTGTCTGTGGCTAACGAGTGAACACCATTCATTAAAACGAATGTACACACGAACGTCCGCTAAGTAACTAAACCGAGAAAACCGGCGAATCGTTCTAAAAAAACCGAAACTAGGTTTTTTTTAAAAAAACCGACAGTTTTACCTAAACAGTAAAAAAACCGGACGGTGAGATTCGAACTCTGGCGCGGCTCCGGCAGCTTCCGGCGAGCTGGGCGGCGGTGCAGGCAACAGCGGGGTGCGGCGGGGCGGCGCGGGGTGGCGTGGGGTGGATAGCGGGTGGCGTCGGCAGCGGCGGCGGCGTGCGGCGGCGTCGGCGTAGGGCGGCGGAGCGACTAGCGGGCGGCTGCGGCTGCGGCTTGGGGCTCCAGAGGGCCCCGGGTCTGCTTTTAAAAGGGGGGAGGGTGGCTTGCGGGAGGGGGCGGGGAGGCATGGCCGGCTCGGCCTCGGGGGGCGGCGGCGTGGTGGTGCTTGCGGTCTCCGCGAGGGAGACGGCGGTGCGGCGACGGCTGGGCCAACTAGGCCTCGGCCCAGTTCGGTCCGGCGAGCTTCTCAATTTTTTTAAATAACGTTCCGATGAAAACAAATCCTAGAAAAATAAATAAAAATCTAAAAATGCCAAAACAAATTTTCACCGTCTAAATAAAATATTTAGAACAAGATGAACATTTTCTTGGACCTAAAATGCAATTTTGAAAATGTGCAATTTTTCTAATGCAAATAAAATTGCAATAAAATCCAGATAAAAGCAAATATTTGATTTTAATATTTTTCCTCCAATATTTCATTTATTTTGAAGAAGTCATATTATCTCCTCTCATATATTTTAACATGAAATATTTTCGGAGATAAAAATAATTAAAACGAATAATCCTCGTTTCAATATTTGATAAAATTCAAATATGAAAATAGTGAAATCCCCAACTCTCTCTCCGAGGGTCCTTGAGTTGCTTAGGATTTCGAGGATCAAGCCAAAATGCAATAAAATATGATATGCAATGATGACCTAATGTATAACATGAAGGAAATATGCCCTAGAGGCAATAATAAAGTTATTATTTATTTCCTTATATCATGATAAATGTTTATTATTCATGCTAGAATTGTATTAACCGGAAACATAATACATGTGTGAATACATAGACAAACAGAGTGTCACTAGTATGCCTCTACTTGACTAGCTCGTTAATCGAAGATGGTTATGTTTCCTAACCATGAACAAAAGAGTTGTTATTTGATTAACGGGATCACATCATTAGAAGAATGATGTGATTGACATGACCCATTCCATTAGCTTAGCACACGATCGTTTAGTATGTTCCTATTGCTTTCTTCATGACTTATACATGTTCCTATGACTATGAGATTATGCAACTCCCGTTTGCCGGAGGAACACTTTGTGTTCTACCAAACGTCACAACGTAACTGGGTGATTATAAAGGAGCTCTACAGGTGTCTCCAAAGGTAAATGTTGGGTTGGCGTATTTCGATATTAGGATTTGTCACTCCGATTGTCGGAGAGGTATCTCTGGGCCCTCCCGGTAATGCACATCACATAAGCCTTGCAAGCATTGCAACTAATGAGTTAGTTGCGAGATGATGTATTACGAAACGAGTAAAGAGACTTGCCGGTAACGAGATTGAACTAGGTATTGAGATACCAACGATCGAATCTCGGGCAAGTAACATACCGATGACAAAGGGAACAACGTATGTTGTTATGCGGTCTGACCGATAAAGATCTTCGTAGAATATGTAGGAGCCAATATGAGCATCCAGGTTCCGCTATTGGTTATTGACCGGAGATGTGTCTTGGTCATGTCTACATTGTTCTCGAACCCGTAGGGTCCGCACGCTTAAGGTTTCGATGACAGTTATATTAGGAGTTTATGATTTTTGATGTACCGAAGTTAGTTCGGAGTCCCGGATGTGATCACGGACATGACGAGGAGTCTCGAAATGGTCGAGACATAAAGATTGATATATTGGACGGCTATATTCGGACACCGGAAGTGTTCCGGGTGATTTCGGAGAAAACCGGAGAGCCGGAGGGTTACCGGGACCCCCGGGAGAAGTAATGGGCCATATGGGCCTTAGTGGAGAGAGAGAGGGGCAGCCAAAGGTGGGCCGCGCGCCTCCTCCCCCCTGGTCCGAATTGGACTAGGAGAGGGGGGGCGGCGCCCCCCTTTCCTTCTCCCTCCCCACTTCTTTCCCCCTCCTAGTAGGAGTCCTACTCCTACTAGGAGGAGGAATCCTCCTTGGCGCGCCATAGGGGCCGGCCGGCCTCCTCCCCTTGCTCCTTTATATACGGGGGCAGGGGGCACCCCTAGACACACAAGTTGATCTTCATGATCGTTCTCTTAGCCATGTGTGGTGCCCCCCTCTACCATAATCCTCGATAATATTGTAGCGGTGCTTAGGCGAAGCCCTGCGACGGTAGAACATCAAGATCGTCACCACGCCGTCGTGCTGACGGAACTCTTCCCCGACACTTTGCTGGATCGGAGTCCGGGGATCGTCATCGAGCTGAACATGTGCTAGAACTCGGAGGTGCCGTAGTTTTGGTGCTTGATCGGTCGGGCCGTGAAGACGTACAACTACATCAACCGCGTTGTCATAACGCTTCCGTTGTCGGTCTATGAGGGTACGTAGATCACACTCTCCCCTCTCGTTGCTATGCATCACCATGATCTTGCGTGTGCGTGGGAAATTTTTGAAATTACTACGTTCCCCAACAGTGGCATCCGAGCCTAGGTTTTATGTGTTGATGTTATATGCACGAGTAGAACACAAGTGAGTTGTGGGCGATATAAGTCATACTGCTTACCAGCATGTCATACTTTGGTTCGGCGGTATTGTTGGACGAAGTGGCCCGGACCGACATTATGTGTACGCTTACGCGAGACCGGTTCTCCCGACGTGCTTTGCACAAAGGTGGCTAGCGGGTGACAGTTTCTCCAACTTTAGTTGAACCGAGTGTGGCTACGCCCGGTCCTTGCGAAGGTTAAAACAGCACCAACTTGACAAACTATCGTTGTGGTTTTGATGCGTAGGTAAGATTGGTTCTTGCTTAAGCCCGTAGCAGCCACGTAAAACTTGCAACAACAAAGTAGAGGACGTCTAACTTGTTTTTGCAGGGCATGTTGTGATGTGATATGGTCAAGACATGATGCTAAATTTTATTGTATGAGATGATCATGTTTTGTAACCAAGTTATCGGCAATTGGCAGGAGCCATATGGTTGTCGCTTTATTGTATGTAATGCAATTGCGCTGTAATGGTTTACTTTATCACTAAGCGGTAGTGATAGTCGTGGAAGCATAAGATTGGCGAGATGACAACGATGCTACGATGGTGATCAAGGTGTCGCGCCGGTGATGATGGTGATCACGACGGTGCTTTGAAGATGGAGATCACAAGCACAAGATGATGATGGCCATATCATATCACTTATATTGATTGCATGTGATGTTTATCTTTTATGCATCTTATCTTGCTTTGATTGACGGTAGCATTTTAAGATGATCTCTCACTAATTATCAAGAAGTGTTCTCCCTGAGTATGCACCGTTGCGAAAGTTCTTCGTGCTGAGACACCACGTGATGATCGGGTGTGATAGGCTCTACGTTCAAATACAACGGGTGCAAAACAGTTGCACACGCGGAATACTCAGGTTATACTTGACGAGCCAAGCATATACAGATATGGCCTCGGAACACGGAGACCAAAAGGTCGAGCGTGAATCATATAGTAGATATGATCAACATAGTGATGTTCACCAATGAAACTACTCCATCTCACGTGATGATCGGACAAGGTTTAGTTGATTTGGATCACGTGATCACTTAGAAGATTAGAGGGATGTCTTTCTAAGTGGGAGTTCTTAAGTAATATGATTAATTGAACTTTAATTTATCATGAACTTAGTCCTGGTAGTATTAGCATATCTATGTTGTAGATCAATAGCTCGCGTTGTTGCTTTCATATGTTTATTTTGATATGTTCCTAGAGAAAATTGTGTTGAAAGATGTTAGTAGCAATGATGCGGATTGGATCCGAAATCTGAGGTTTATCCTCATTGCTGCACAGAAGAATTATATCCTTGATGCACCGCTAGGTGACAGACCTATTGCAGGAGCAGATGCAGACGTTATGAACGTTTGGCTAGCTCAATATGATGACTACTTGATAGTTTAGTGCACCATGCTTAACGGCTTAGAATCGGGACTTCAAAGACGTTTTGAACGTCATGGACCATATGAGATGTTCCGGGAGTTGAAGTTAATATTTCAAGCAAATACCCGAGTTGAGAGATATGAAGTCTCCAACAAGTTCTATTGCTAAAAGATGGAGGAGAATCGCTCAACTAGTGAGCATGTGCTCAGATTGTCTGGGTACTACAATTGCTTGAATCAAGTGGGAGTTAATCTTCCAGATAAGATAGTGATTGACAGAATTCTCTAGTCACCATCACCAAGTTAGTAGAACTTCGTGATGAACTATAGTATGCAAGGGATGACGAAAACGACTCCCGAGCTTTTCATGATGATGAAATCGATGAAGGTAGAAATCAAGAAAGAGCATGAAGTGTTGATGGTTGATAAGATCACTAGTTTCAAGAAAAGGGCAAAGGGAAAAAGGGGAACTTCAAGAAAAACAGCAAGCAAGTTGCTGCTCAAGTGAAGAAGCCCAAGTCTGGTCCTAAGCCTGAGACTAAGTGCTTCTACTGCAAAGGGACTGGTCACTGGAAGCGGAACTACCCCAAGTGATTGGCGGATAAGAAGGATGGCAAAGTGAACATAAGTATATTTGATATACATGTTATTGATGTGTGCTTTACTAGTGTTTATAGCAACCCCTCAGTATTTGATACTAGTTCAATTGCTAAGATTAGTAACTCGAAACGGGAGTTGCAGAATAAACAGAGACTAGTTAAGGGTGAAGTGACGATGTGTGTTGGAAGTGGTTCCAAGATTGATATGATCATCATCGCACACTCCCTATACTTTCGGGATTAGTGTTGAACCTAAATAAGTGTTATTTGGTGTTTGCGTTGAGCATGAATATGATTTGATCATGTTTATTGTAATACGGTTATTCATTTAAGTAAGAGAATAAATTGTTGTTCTGTTTACATGAATAAAACCTTATATGGTTACACACCCAATGAAAATAGTTTGTTGGATCTCGATCGTAGTGATACACATATTCATAATATTGAAACCAAAAGATGCAAAGTTAATAATGATAGTGCAACTTATTTGTGGCACTGCCATTTAGGTCATATTGGTGTAAAGCGCATGAAGAAACTCCATGATGATGAACTTTTGGAATCACTTGATTATGAATCAGTTGATGCTTGCGAACCATGCCTCATGGGCAAGATGACTAAGACTCCGTTCTCCGGAACAATGGAGCGAGCAACAGATTTGTTGGAAATCATACATACTGATGTATGTGGTCTGATGAATATTGAGGCTCGCGACAGGTATCATTATTTTCTGATCTTCACAGATGATTTGAGCAGATATGAGTATATCTACTTGATGAAACATAAGTCTGAAACATTTGAAAAGTTCAAAGAATTTCATAGTGAAGTGAAAAATCATCGTAACAAGAAATTAATGTTTCTACAATATGATCGTAGAGAAGAGTATTTGAGTTACGAGTTTGGCCTTCAGTTAAAAACAATGTGAAATAGTTTCACTACTCACGCCACGTGGAACACCACAATGTAATGGTGTGTCCGAACGTCATAACCTTACTTTATTAGATATGGTGCGACCTATGATGTCTCTTACCGATCTACCACTATCGTTTTGGGGTTATGCATTAGAGACAGCTGCATTCACGTTAAATAGGGCACCATCTAAATCCGTTGAAACGACATCGTATGAACTATGGTTTGGCAAGAAACCTAAGCTGTCGTTTCTTAAAGTTTGAGGTTGCAATGCTTATGTGCAAAAGCTTCAACCTGATAAGCTCAAACCCAAATCGGAGAAGTGCGTCTTCATAGGATACCCAAAAGAAAATGTTGGGTACACCTTCTATCACATATCCGAAGGCAAGATATTCGCTGCTTTGAATGGATCCTTTCTAGAGAAGGAATTTCTCTCGAAAGAAGTGAGTGGGAGGAAAGTAGAACTTGATGAGGTAACTGTACCTACTCCCTTATTGGAAAGTAGTTCATCACACAAATCTGTTCCTATGACTACTAGACCGATTAGTGAGGAAGCTAATGATGATGATCATGTAACTTCAGATCAAGTTACTACCGAACCTCGTAGGTAAAACCAGAGTGAGATCCGCACCAGAGTGGTACGGTAATCCAGTTCTGGAGGTCATGTTACTTGACCATGACGAGCCTACGAACTATGAGGAAGCGATGATGAGCCCAGATTTCGCGAAATGGCTTGAGGCCATGAAATCTGAGATGAGATCCATGTATGAAAACAAAGTATGGACTTTGATTGACTTGCCCAATGATTGGCGAGCCATTGAGATTAAATGGATCTTCAAGAGGAAGACGGACGCTGATAGTAGTGTTACTATCTACAAAGCTAGAATTGTCGCAAAAAGGTTTTCGACAAGTTCAAGGTGTTGACTACGATGAGAGTTTCTCACTCGTATCTATGCTTAAGTCTGTCCGAATCATGTTAGCAATTGCCGCATTTTATGAAATCCGGCAAATGGATAAACAAAACTGCATTCCTTAATGGATTTATTAAAGAAGAGTTGTATATGATACAACCAGAAGGTTTTGTCAATCCTAAAGGTGCTAACAAAATGTGCAAGCTCCAGCGATCCATCTATGGACTGGTGCAAGCATCTCGGAGTTGGAATATGCGCTTTGATGAGATGATCAAAGCATATAGTTTTATACAGACTTGCGGTGAAGCCTGTATTTACAAGAAAGTGAGTGGGAGCACTACAACATTTCTGATAAGTATATGTGAATGACATATTGTTGATCGGAAATAATGTAGAATTATTCTGCAAAGCATAAAGGAGTGTTTTGAAAGAAGTCCTCGGTGAAGCTGCTTACATATTAAGCATCAGGATCTATAGAGATAGATCAAGATGCTTGATAAGTTTTTTTCAATGAGTACATACCTTGACAATATTTTGAAGTAGTTCAAAAATTGGAACAGTCAAAGAAAGAGTTCTTGGCTGTGTTACAAGGTGTGAAATTGAGTAAGACTCAAAGCCCGACCACGGCAGAAGATAGAAAGAGAATGAAAGTCATTCCCTATGCCTCAACCATAGGTTCTATAAAGTATGTCATGCTGTGTATCAGATCTATTGTATACCCTACACTGTGTTAAGCAAGGGAGTACAATAGTGATCTAAGAGTAGATCACTGGATAGAGGTCAAAATTATCCTTAGTGGAATAAGGAAATATTTCTCAATTATGGAGGTGACAAAAAGGTTCGTCGTAAAAAGTTACGTCGATGCAAGTTTTGACATAGATCTGGATTACTCTAAGTCTCGATCTAGATACATATTGAAAGTGGGAGCAATTATCTAGAGTAGCTCCGTGCAGAGCATTGTAGACATAGAATTCACAAAATACCTACGGATCTGTATGTGACAGACCCGTTGACTAAAATTATCTCACAAGCAAAACATGATCACACCTTAGTACTCTTTGGGTGTTAATCACATAAACGATGTGAACTAGATTACTGACTCTAGTAAACCCTTTGGGTATAGGTCACATGACAATGTGAACTATGGGTGTTAATCACATGGTGATGTGAACTATTAGTGTTGAATCACATGGCGATGTGAACTAGATTATTGACTCTCGTGCAAGTGGGAGACTGAAGGAAATATGCCCTAGAGGCAATAATAAAGTTATTATTTATTTCCTTATATCATGATAAATGTTTATTATTCATGCTAGAATTGTATTAACCAGAAACATAATACATGTGTGAATACATAGACAAACAGAGTGTCACTAGTATGCCTCTACTTGACTAGCTCGTTAATCGAAGATGGTTATGTTTCCTAACCATGAACAAAAGAGTTGTTATTTGATTAAAGGGATCACATCATTAGAAGAATGATGTGATTGACATGACCCATTCCATTAGCTTAGCACACGATCGTTTAGTATGTTGCTATTGCTTTCTTCATGACTTATACATGTTCCTAGGCTATGAGATTATGCAACTCCCGTTTGCCGGAGGAACACTTTGTGTGCTACCAAACGTCACAACGTAACAGGGTGATTATAAAGGAGCTCTACAGGTGTCTCCAAAGGTAAATGTTGGGTTGGCGTATTTCGAGATTAGGATTTGTCACTCCGATTATCGGAGAGGTATCTCTGGGCCCTCTCGGTAATGCACATCACATAAGCCTTGCAAGCATTGCAACTAATGAGTTAGTTGCGAGATTATGTATTACGAAACGAGTAAAGAGACTTGCCGGTAACGAGATTGAACTAGGTATTGAGATACCGACGATCGAATCTCGGGCAAGTAACATACCGATGATAAAGGGAACAACGTATGTTGTTATGCGGTCTGACCGATAAAGATCTTCGTAGAATATGTAGGAGCCAATATGAGCATCTAGGTTCCGCTATTGGTTATTGGCCGGAGACGTGTCTCGGTCATGTCTACATTGTTCTCGAACCCGTAGGGTCCGCACGCTTATGGTTTTGATGATAGTTATATTATGAGTTTATGAGTTTTGATGTACCGAAGTTAGTTCGGAGTCCCGGATGTGATCACGGACATGACGAGGAGTCTCGAAATGGTTGAGACATAAAGATTTATATATTGGACGGCTATATTCAGACACCGGAAGTGTTCCGGGTGATTTCGGAGAAAACCGGAGAGCCGGAGGGTTACCGGAACCCCCCCGGGAGAAGTAATGGGCCATATGGGCCTTAGTGGAGAGAGAGAGAGGGGCAGCCAAAGGTGGGCCGCGCGCCTCCTCCCCCCTGGTCCGAATTGGACTAGGAGATGGGGGGCGGCGCCCGCCTTTCCTTCTCCCTCCCCACTTCTTTCCCCCTCCTAGTAGGAGTCCTACTCCTACTAGGAGGAGGACTCCTCCTTGGCGTGCCATAGGGGCCGGCCGGCCTCCTCCCCTTGCTCCTTTATATACGGGGGCAGGGGGCACCCCTAGACACACAAGTTGATCTTCGTGATCATTCTCTTAGCCGTGTGCGGTGCCCCCCTCCACCATAATCCTCGATAATATTGTAGCGGTGCTTAGGCGAAGCCCTGCGACGGTAGAACATCAAGATCGTCACCACGCCGTCGTGCTGACGGAACTCTTCCCCGACACTTTGCTGGATTGGAGTCCGGGGATCGTCATCGAGCTGAACGTGTGCTAGAACTCGGAGGTCCGTAGTTTCGGTGCTTGATCGGTCGGGCCGTGAAGACGTAGGACTACATCAATCGTGTTGTCATAACGCTTCCGTTGTCGGTCTACGAGGGTATGTAGATCACACTCTCCCCTCTCGTTGCTATGCATCACCATGATCTTGCGTGTGCGTAGGAATTTTTTTGAAATTACTACGTTCCCCAACATAACATTCCAAATTGAAAATTTGGGATGTTACCAAACCTACCCCCCTTAAGGTGAATCTCGCCCTCGAGATTCGGGTTGGCTGGAAAATAGGTGTGGGTGGTATTTGCGAAGATCATCCTCTCATTCCCAGGTGGCTTCATCCTCGGTATGGTGGCTCCACTGAACGTTGCAAAACTTGATAACCTTGCAGCAGGTAACTCGGCTGGCAAACTCGAGAATCTTGACTGGTTCTTCCTCATAAGTCAAATCATTGTCCAACTGAATCGCTTCCAGCGGTACTGTATCTCTCAGAGGAATGTCAGCCATCTCTGTGTGGCACTTCTTCAACTGAGAAACGTGGAATACATCGTGAACTCCTGACAATCCTTCGGGTAATTCCAACTTGTAAGCAACTTCTCCCATATGTTCCAAATCTCTGTATGGTCCCACAAAACGTGGTGCTAACTTTCCCTTAACTCCAAAGCGCTTAACTCCTCGGAGTGGTGATACTCGAAGATACACTCTGTCTCTGATTTCATAGACTACCTCCTTGCGTTTTGAATCTGCATAACTCTTCTGTCAGGACTGAGCTACCTTCAGTCTATCTCTAATCAATTTAACCTTCTCTTCTGATTCCTTAATCAAATCTGGTCCAAACAACTAACGGTCTCCAACTTCATCCCACAACAACGGTGTCCTGCACCTCCTTCCGTACAAGGCTTCAAAAGGTGCCATCTTCAAACTGGCATGGTAACTGTTGTTTTATGAGAACTCTACGTAGGGCAGGTTGTCATCCCAACTAGATCCATAATCTAGTGCACAAGATCTCAACATATCCTCCAGAATCTGGTTGACTCTCTCGGTCTGTCCATCTGTTTGTGGGTGAAAAGCTGTACTGAACTCCAGTCTGGTTCCCAAAGTTTCATGCAACTGATTCCAAAACTTTGAGGTAAACTGGGTTCCTCTATTTGATACAATAGTCCTCGGAACTCCATGCAAACATACGATCCTGGTCATGTATATCTTGGCCAACTTGGCACTTGTATAGGTGGTTTTCACTAGGATAAAGTGAGCTACTTTGGTCAAGTGATCAACTACTACCCATATAGAATCATATCCTGATTTGGTCCTGGGCAATCCGGTGATGAAATCCATGCCAAGCTTATCCCACTTCCATTCGGGTATCGGCATAGGCTGTAACAATCCAGCTGACTTTTGATGTTCTACCTTCACTCTCTGACATACATCACATACAGCTACATACTCAGCAATATCCTTCTTAATACTAGTCCACCAGAAACACTCCTTTAAATCCACATACATCTTGGTGTTTCCGGGGTGTATCGAGTATGGTGAGTCGTGAGTCTCCTGGAGTATTAACTTCCTGATCTCTGTGTTATTAGGCACATAAACACGGTCCTCAAACCACAAGGTGTCGTGTTCATCCCCACGAAAACCTTTGGCCTTTCCTTTGCTCATTCTCTCTTTTATCTCGGCAATCTCTTTGTCATCCTTCTGAGCTTCTCAAATCTTTCCTAGCAATGTAGACTAAACTTCCATTGTTGCAACAAAACCTCTAGGGACAATCTCCAATCGAAGCTCCCTGAGATCCTCTGCTAACTCCTTTGGCAATCCTGTGCTTATGAGTGTGTTGGCATAACTCTTCTGGCTCAAAGCGTCTGCTACGACGTTGGCCTTGCCTGGATGATAGTGAAGCTTCATGTCATAATCCTTTATAAGCTCCAACCATCTCCTCTGCCTAAGGTTCAGCTCCTTCTGTGTGAAAATGTACTTCCAACTCTTATGATCAGTGTACACATCACAATGGTTTCCAATAAGGTAATGTCTCCAAGTCTTCAATGCATGCACTATGGCAGCCAACTCCAAATCATGCGTGGCATAATTTAACTCATGCGGTTTCAGTTGTCGCGAGGCATATGAAACAACTCTTCCATCCTGCATCAGTACTCCTCCAAGTCCTAAGCGAGAGGCGTCACAATACACTTGGAAATCCTTGCGTATATCCGGCAGAATCAGTACTGGGGCGGTAGTCAGACGTTTCTTTAACTCCTGAAAACTCACTTCACATTCTTCCGTCCATTTAAATTTGGTATCCTTCTTCAATAGCTCTGTCATTGGCTTCACAATCTTGGAAAAATTCTCAATGAATCTCCGGTAGTATCCTGCGAGTCCAAGAAAACTACAGATCTCGCTAACTGAAGTGGGTGCCAACCATTCAGTGACTGACTGAACCTTGGTGGGGTCTACTGCTATACCTTCTCCTGATATAACATGTCCAAGGAATCCAACTTCATTCAACCAAAACTCACATTTGCTGAACTTGGCATACAACTGATGTTCCCTGCGTTTCTCGAGAACTAAACGCAAATGCTCCTTGTGCTCCTCTTCATTCTTCGAGTATACCATTATATCATCAATGAACACCACAACAAACGTATCCAAATATTCCATGAACACTTTGTTCATCATGCTCATGAAATAGGTAGGGGCGTTAGTCAGTCCAAATGACATGACCGTATACTCATATAACCCGTACCTTGTGGTAAATGCGGTTTTAGGTATATCCTTCTCCCGGATCTTCAGCTGGTGATATCCTGATCGCAGATCGATCTTCGAAAACACCTTAGCTCCTTGCAACTGGCCAAACAAATCATTGATCATCGGCAGTGGGTATTTGTTCTTGATCGTCACCTCATTCAATGCATGATAATCAACAACCATCCTTAGAGACGTATCCTTCTTCTCAACCAAAAGCACTGGGGCTCCCCATGGTGATGAACTCCGTCGGATGTAACCTTTCTCCAATAACTCCTTGATCTGCTTCTTAATCTCCTCCAGATCATTTGCAGGCATCCGGTAGGGTCTCTTTGATATTGGCCCTATACCTGGCAATAGCTCTATCAAAAACTTGATGTCTCGATCTGGTGGCATGCCTGGTAACTCCTCTGGAAAAACATCTGGGTAATCCTTCACTACATGCACTTCCTCCTGAACAACACCCGTGAGGGTATTTACTTGGCTCCTCCTAGGCGCATGCCTAGATACATACTTGATCCTTTTTCCCTCCGGGGTGGTGAGATAAATCGACTTACTAGCACAGTCAATGCTTCCTCCATACTTTGACATCCAGTCCATGCCTAATATCACATCCAATCCTTGTGACTCCAAAATTATTAGGTCTGCCGGGAAAACATGGCTACCAATGGTTAAGGGTATCTGGTCGCACCATCGGCTAGCCATATACTCTGATCCAGGTGAACTTACTAACAGAGGGATCCTAAGGGCTTGGGTTCGTAGTTTAAACTTATCCACGAATCCCCTTGATATGTATGAATTTGATGCACCAGTATCAAAAAGAACAAGGGCGGTAAAAGACTTAACCAAAAACTTACCGATAACTGCGTCCGGCTGCCCTTCAACCTCCTCCACGTTAACGTGGTTCACTTGTCCTTTGTTGAATGGATTGGGCTTCTTCCCAACGCTCCCATTACCGTTTCCATTCTTCGCTTCAGAGCACTCCGTGGCATAGTGTCCAGTCTTCCCGCACTTGAATCAAGTAATGTGACTTAGGTCTCTCTTGGCGGGTTTGGCTGGATTGGAGTGGTTCTGATTGTTTCTTACTCCGTTCCCAGTCCCATTCTTGGAACCATTGTGGTTATGCGAACTTCCTCCGTTGTGGTTATGGCTTCCATGGTTATGAACAAGTCCTCCCGAGTTCGGGGTTAGACGAGGCTTCTTCTGGGTTCCTGAGTTGTACCTTCCTTGTCCATACTTCCTTTTGCGGCTCCCAATTTGCTGCTGCTTCCCTTCAATCATAAGATCCTTGTCTACCAACTCCTGGTAGTTGTTAAATGTTTCCACCATCAATTGCATGCTCATCTCATCATTCAGCCCTTCCATAAATTTCTCCTGCTTCGCGGCATCTGTGGCCACATCGTCAGGGGCATAACGAGACAACTTACTAAATTCATCCACATACTGCCCCATAGTACGGTTCCCTTGGCGCAAGTTGCAAAACTCACGCTTCTTCATGCTCATAGCTCCCGTTGAGACATAGGCAGTGTGGAATGCTTGCTGAAACTGATCCCATGTAGCAGTGGCTATAGGGTAGGTGACTATGTAATTCTCCCACCATGAGGCTGCTGGTCCATCCAACTGATGTGCGGCAAAACGCACCTTATCAGCATCTGTACATCCTGCAGTGGTTAACTCCCTTCCAATCATGTGGAGCCAATCATCTGCCACTATCGGCTCGGTGCTACTGGAAAACACCGGCGGCTGCAACCTCAGAAAGCAGGCTAAGTTGTCAACTGGTGGTGGTGGTGGGTTGTTGTTGTTGTTGTTGCCTTGGTTCTGAACTAACAATTGCATCAGTGTATTCTGCTGCTGAATCAATTGAGTGAGCTCCGGTGGGAAAGTAAATCCGGTGTCATGTCTTGGAGGCATCTGAGGGTTTAGAGGGAAGAGAACAGAATAGAATGAGGTCTAGTGAGAAAAACACTACCCATATGCATATGAGACAACACAATCATTTCACTCAATAAATCAAGCAAGGGCATACAATCGATCTAACTATTGTTACAAAAGTGCTCGGACTATACTGTATACATGGTGGAATACTACTACTGATGTGGTGGTCTACTAGAAATATTGATCGGTCGAAGACTCCATGATGTCTGCTCCAGCTTCGTCTTCATAGTCATCATCGCTATCGTCGGGGTCCGAGTCGGTGTCATCGATGATGATGTAGTCCTCGGAATGAATCTCTTTGGGTCCATCGTCTTCTCCTCCTGGCGCGGGGTCTCCCATGAAGACTCCTAGCTTCCTTTCCTGATCGTCATTTTCTCCACTAGTAAGACAATTTCCTCCTCATAATCTTCGCGAGTAGCTTTGAGTTCTTCCTCCAGTTCTGTGATCCTTGTCATCGCCTTCTTCAGATCTATCATGCCTGCGCACATCTGGTTCTCCTGGCGATGAATGTGCTGGTTTAACTCCTGAATGAAAGCTGCGATTGATCTATCCTTCCTGGTGCTGATCATCTCCCATTGCTCATCTTGGCGCCCACAAATCTGGTAGATAGTATCCTTAAGCTCCTTATGGTAAACTTCTCCAATGCATCCCATGGTGATGTGAGCCGCCATACTCTTTCCTAAACTCCAGGTTGGTGCATCAAAGGAAAACTCTATGGGCTTAGTGACTGGCGCGAATGTCCTTCCTAGAACTTGAACTTGAATCATCCATCGTTCCTCTTCTGGTAGAGTGGCATTGTAAGTCCCAGTGGAGCTTGGTATTCCAATGTTCAGGTACTTAGTGACTTCCTTCAAGTGTCGTCCAAAAGGTGCTTCTTCATCCGGTTGTGCAAACTTGTTCCTTGCGTCCGCCATCCTAAAGAGTAGAAAATGGAGAGGAGTCAGAAATGAGAAGAGAATAGTGATCTAGGGCTTTAGCTTAGTGGTCGTGTCCTACACTCAACGTGTGCTCTGATACCATCTTGTAGCGACCCGACCTCAAACGGTCAAGTCTCTGTGCTTCCGTGTCATCCCTGGATCGGTAATGCTGACACACATAGTACTCGAAGGATTTATAACAGAGTAGCAATCACACACTTATTACATCGAATGTCTCAAAAGAGAACTTATTACAATAAATATGGCTTAAGGCCATCTTATACGATAACAGCGGAAGGCTTGGAAGATAAAGTGAGTCCATCAACTCCAACGACATAGCTGAGCTGCACGGCAATGACCTAACGAACCTTAATGCTTGTCTGAAAAGTCTGCAACATAATACGTTGCAGCCCGAAAATGGGTCAGCACATGGAATATGCTCGCAAAGTAACATAGTAGAGCAAGAACTGAATAATGCTATCACTACATGCATATTTGGATGGTGGAAAGCTCTATGGTTAAAGTTTTGCGAAAATCCAATTTTTTCCTACAACAAAGGAATATGTTTTGTTTAACTATCATGGTAGTTGAAACATCATTGAGAAGGTTCTTCCAACTCAATCCCAATTAAAATTAATTATCAACCCAACAATATTAATTTAGAGTGATGAGATACATATGATAATCCAAGTACTAGATACTCAAGATGTCCATAACCGGGGACACGGCTAACCATGATTAGTTTGTACACTCTGCAGAGGTTTGCACACTTTTCCCCACAAGAATCGATCTCCTCCGTTGGATTTCTCGCACTACATGATGTTTGAGAAACGGATGACAGAGACACAGTCTTTCAGAAGCATTAGCTCTAACCCCGGGTAGACAGTACCAACCTACATCCCTCTACATCTGCTAGCCTACCACTGGAAGAGGTCATGCAACTTACTCAACTACGCTAGAGCCCATAATAGCTTGTGGCTGCACACGGAAGTTTCTATCATGAAATATCTCAGTTCCCTTTGAGCCTGGGTGGCGGACCTTAGGATTATCACACGGGTACTCCGGGATATCCTAGGACAACATTGGATTCTCCAGGTGCCCGACAAGCAATCCACCCAAATGTGTATTAAAGTTTCCACCTTAAGTTGAACCATTAATTAACAATCTCACATCTGTCATGGATTCACTCACCCAAACCACGTCTACGAGCATAGCATAGCAATATAAGCAATACGTAGAAGTAACTCCCAAGGGTTTGATAATAACAGGGCAATAGGTTCTACCTCATCAACTACTTCCCAATCCCACATGTTATCAAGTCCTAACCATGCAATGTTTGAGGGTTGAAACTAATGCATAAAAACTGGGTGATAAAGGGATATGATCAAAGTGTTACTTGCCTTGCTAATGATCCGCAAAACCTAGAGACTCGTAGTAGCACGCTTCGCACTCCGGGTGTTCTGTCGCAAACAAACAACAACATACACAAGCAATCAAGCAAAGAAGCACAGGTAAAACATGAATAAGAAGATCTAACCAGAAAGTTCAACTTGAGAACTCTGGTTTGCAAAAAGAATTGAATCAAACATAGCAACGAAACTCAAACGGTGAAAGAAACAAGATCTGATTACTAATCTGGACTAAAATCAAATTTTACTATGCCAAAATCTTGTTCAAGTTTGTTAAACGGAAAGAGGGCTTTGAGGCGAAGATCTAGGCGCTTGAATCGCCTGATTCCGATAAATGAGCGAAAAGATAAACTAAAAAGAAAATCGGATCAGAAATCGCGATAAAAAATAATCGCGGAAAATCCAAAAAAGAGAAAAACTGACGAACAGGCTAACGAA
This sequence comes from Triticum urartu, assembly GCF_056163025.1. Lineage (NCBI taxonomy): Eukaryota > Viridiplantae > Streptophyta > Magnoliopsida > Poales > Poaceae > Triticum > Triticum urartu. Next base: position 208,713,610 of record NC_141875.1, read on the forward strand.
CGAACGTTCGCTGTCTGTGGCTAATGAGTGAACACCGTTCGTTAAAACGAACGTACGGACGAATGTCCGCTAAGTAACTAAACTGAGAAAACCGGCGAACCGTTCTAAAAAACCAAAACTAGGGTTTTAAAAAAACCGATGGTTTTATCTAAACCGTAAAAAAACGGACGGCGAGATCTGAACTCTTGCGCGGTTCCAGCGGCTTCCGGCGAGCGGGGCGACGGCGCGGGCAACGGCGGGGTGCGGCGGGGCGGCAAGGGGTGGCTAGCGGGCGGCGACGACAGAAGCGGCGAGCGGCGGTGGCGGCGCAGGGCGGCGGCGGCTGCCGCTTGGGGCTCCAGGGGGGCCCCTGGCCGGCTTTTAAAAAGGGGGAGGGTGGCTTGCGGGAGGGGGCGGGGAGGCGTGGCCGTCTCGGCCTCGGCGGGCGGCGGCATGGTGGTCGCGGTCTCCGCGAGGAAGACGGCGGCGCGGCGACGGCTGGGCCAACTAGGCCTCGGCCTAGTTCGGTCCGGCGGGCTTTTTTTTGAATAATGTTCCGACGAAAACAAATCCTAGAAAAATAAATAAAAATCTAAAAATGCCAAAACAAATTTTCACTGTCTAAATAAAATATTTAGAACAAGATGAACATTTTCTTGGCCCTAAAATGCAATTTTGAAAACATTCAATTTTTCTAATGCAAATAAAATTGCAATAAAATCCGGATAAAAGAAAATATTTGATTTTAATATTTTTCCTCCAATATTTCATTTATTTTGAAGAAGTCGTATTATCTCTCCTCATATATTTTAACATGAAATATTTTCGAAGAGAAAAATAATTAAAACCAATAATCCTCGTTTCAATATGTGATAAAATTCAATATGAAAACAGTGAAATCCCCAACTCTCTCTCCGAGGGTCCTTGAGTTGCTTAGGATTTCGAGGATCAAGCCAAAATGCAATAAAATATGATATGCAATGATGACCTAATGTATAACATTCCAAATTGAAAATTTGGGATGTTACAGTAGTTCAAGCTTCATGCCATCCTCATAATTATTAGAATCATGATAAATTATTTCTTACCCATCCGGAGTATTGAGGAGTTGTTTTCCGTTTTGATTATCCAGAGGCCTTCATTTTAGAATATTTCTTCGTTCCAAGTTTTCAGCTTCGGTCTCCAATTATTCTAAACCGACAGCACTTCATTTGTCTCCATATTTGTACCGGTTCATCGTTCAAGAATTCTTTAGTCAGCTTGTGGTCTCTTTGTTCTTTTGTTTCTAAATTCCCACAAGTATCTTTGTTTGCATCATAACTCTTTCTAGTGATTCATCATCCGTTTCAATTCTTACAGCGATTCGTTCAAGATTCCTCCTCCTTTGCTATCGTATAAATTAATTTGTTCTTTCCAAATCCTGCCGGTGGTTCATTGAAGACCTTTCCAAGTTTGCACTATATCTCTCCCGAATCCTTTTTTTCAATGGGGATAAGTAGTATGCCAAATCCATTGCTTGTCATCAATTTAATTTGATGAAGGATAAGGATACAATAAATCTTATTCTTATTTCCTGGAGGTGATTCAATTCTTTTCTTCCGGAGATGTTCATGATGAGTAAATTCTTGATTACAAGTGATCCATCTTTCTTTCCGGAGTTGTTCATCATATCACATTCTCGGTTCGAGATGCTTCATCTTTTCTTTTCGGAGTTCCAAGCTCTCTCAATTATCTCGTCGCGAAGCTCCATCTAAATCATTACAAGGCTTCACCTTGTGTTTTCAACTTCTCTTTATTTCTATCATCCTTTTATTACCGGAGTTCTTCATGGAGGCTCTACATGGTGGTTCGTCAAGGATTCCTTTAATTCTTCAATTGTTCTTCAAGATTTCTCTCGAAGTTAAGATCCTCCAAGCTATACTAAAAAATAAATATGGTGCTCAACACATGTTTTTTAGGATTTCAAGCATTCTTCATCTTGCATCCGAAGTGCAGTTCTTTCTATCTCATCTTTTGAGGTGGTTTTGTGTCACTCTTGACAATTTCCTTCATGTTTCATGATTCACAAGTTGTCAGGAATGAGATATTTAAACCCATTAATTACTTCATTGGAGTATCTTGGTATAGATTTCACCTAAAGCCTTCCATTGGGAATGTTGTTATTTGTGGTGCTTATCAATGATCTAAGGTTTCTCCTATTCTCTCGATGAAAGAAGTTTTCATCTCCTTGTTGATCTCAATCCAATCAACTGTTTCCATTAGTGGCCAGTTGTCACCTCATAATTTGAGATGTTTTCCATAAGCCCACACAACCTTATTATTTTCGTTGTTGATTTTCCAACAACTTCATTCAACCCTTCTACGTAAGGATGCTTTTCAAATTCATTTGTGGTAGGAGTTGTTGTTCTCTTCTACGTTTCTTTCATTCCATTATTTATTTGTTTCGGAGGCAATGTGATGTTGCTCTCTTCACTCATCATCTCGTTTGGTAAAGATCATATTCTTTTCCTTGCTTATCCTTTTAAACGGAGTGTGGTGTTCTCTTTTCAAGTTCTTTTCATCTTATCAAGTTTTCCTTCTCTTTTCTACTGGAGTGTTGTCCAAATTCTACGGTCATTACAACTCTCCAAAATGCTCCACAGGCCTTCCATGTTTTGCATGACCGCTGTGTGTTTATTTGTATGTTGCATTTCATCATTGCATCATTCGCATTACATCGGCACTCTTTGCCGTCATTGTTTTCAAAACTTGCATCAGTTCCTAGTTGACGCTTCTCCTCGTGGTCTCCATTGACTTTTCTCAGACCATGTTTTTGATTCCCTCTTGTCAAACCACCTAACCTCTCTTGACAGCCCGCAGCCCCCTCGCATGCGCGTTCGAAAACTCCCCTAAACCCAACATGGGCCGTCATCACCGTTGGATTCGGATCATCCCCAAACATCCCTAAAATATCTTCGGTTCTTTGTTGGACTCCTCTAAGCTATTTATTCTCGACCGCCCGATTACGATCAGAGGGACGGAAGCCCCTAACCAAAAACACACTTGCTATATATAGACGGAACCCTAGAAATTAGGAGCCTTGTCCCATCCTCCCAGCCGCCGCCGCCAATCCTCTTCCACCTCGGGATCCTCCCGATCCAAATCCACCCGCAGCCAACCATCTCCCTCCTTGTGTTCAGCCACCACCCAACCAGCGCCCTCCACCAATCTCCCTGATACGTCTCCAACGTATCTATAATTTATGAAGTATTCATGCTATTATATTATCAACCTTAGATGTTTTATATGCGTTTATATGCTATTTTATTTGCTTTTTGGGACTAACCTATTAACCTAGAGCCTAGTGCCAGTTTCTGTTTTTTCCTTGTTTTAGAGTATCGCAGAAAAGGAAAACCAAACGGAGTCCAATTGACCTGAAACTTGATGGAGCTTATTTTTGGACCAGAAGAAGGCTATGGAGTAAAAGAGTTGGGCCAGAAGAGTCCCGGGCTACCCACGAGGGTGGGAGGCGCGCCCACCCCCTGGGCGCGCCCCCTACCTCGTGGACAGCCCGGAGACCCCCCCCCCCCCCCCGACTTTTTCTCGATGCCAAAACCTCTTATATATACAGAAACCTCCAGAAATTAACCTAGATCAGGAGTTCTGCCGCCGCAAGCCTCTGTAGCCACGAGAAATCAATCTAGGCCCTCTCTGCACCCTGCCGGAGGGGGCCATCATCACCGGAGGGCATGGAGGAGGATCCCGGAGGGGCCATCATCGTTATGAAGGCCAAGGACCAAAGGGAGAACCTCTCCCCATCCAGGGGGGAGGCCATGGAGGAGGAAGCACAAGGGGGAGAACCTCTCCTCCTCTCTCTCTCGGTGGCGCTGGAGTGCCATCGGGAGGGGAATCATCGCCGCGGTGATCATCTTCATCAACATCACCATCATCATCACCATCCTCACCTCCTTTACACGGTCCACTCTCCCGCACCCCGCTGTAATCCCTACTTGAAAATGGTGCTTTATGCTGCATATTATGATCCAATGATGTGTTGCCATCCTATGATGTTTTGAGTAGATATCCTTTGTCTTTGGGTTGATTGATGATCTAGATTGGTATGAGTTGTATGTTTTATTTTGGTTTTGTCCTATTGTGCCCTCCGTGTCGCGCAAGCGTGAGGGATTCCCGCTATAGGGTGTTGCAATACGTTCATGATTCTCTTATAGTCGGTTGCTTGAGTGACAGAAGCATAAACCCGAGTAAGGGGATTATTGCGTATGGGATAAAGGGGACTTGATGCTTTAATGCTATGGTTGGGTTTTACCTTAATGATATTTAGTATTTGCGGATGCTTTCTAGAGTTCCAATCATAAGTTCATATGATCCAAGATGAGAAAGTATGTTAGCTTATGCCTCTCCCTCATATGAAATTGCAATGACGACTATCGGTCTTGTTAACAATTGCCTAGGACAATTCCGCACACCGATCCACCATTATTCCACACTCGCTATTTATAATATTTAGTAATATATTCTAACTTTATGATAACAGCACCTACTTTTATATTTTAGCTCTCCGATATCATACAAAGTTATCCTCTTCATACCCACAACGTAGTTTTATTTCTCGTTGCTATTTGGAAGCAAACGTTCGGTGTACGTAGAGTCGTATCAGTGGCAGATAGGGCTTGAGAGAATATTGATCTTACCAGCTCCTTGTGGGTTCGACACTCCATACTTATCACTTCCACCTTTGGAAATTGATACGATGATTCCCTGCACTTGGGGATTATCAAGCTCTTTTCTGGCGCCGTTGCCGGGGAGCAGTAGCATCGGGTTGATATTCTCGTGTGTGCTTGTTTGCTTTCTTCACTAAGTAGATTTTGTTTTTTACTTTTTGTTTCTGTTTAGTTGTGGGTGAAACATACATTTTTTTAAATAATGAAAATACAAAAAAATTACTTGCCTCTCATGCCTAAAAAGTTTTTCAAAAAGAGAAGTGATTGGAAAGTTATGCATTGAAGAAGTGAGGGTCGACCTTGAGCACTTGTGTTCCTGCTCACGGAAACAATGTAGAATTTTTCATGGAAGTTTCTCTGTAAATAATTATCCCCTTATATATATCCATTGTATTATAAAAATATTGTGCCAAGCTTTGGTTTTAGGATGATTAGATTGCTTGTTTACTATGTGCAGAACAAAAATAGAAACTTTGACTGTAGCGCGTGATTTTTAATTTTTTACTGGAACGTTAAATGGGTCTGAAACTTTTTGTAAATTACTTATGTGCAAATTGTTAAATTTTTTAAATTTATTTCATATTTTTTGGAGTTACATAAGTTTACTAAACCTCCAGATTACTACAGACTCTCCTGTTTTAGACAGATTCTGTTTTCTATGAGTTGTTTGCTTATTTTGATGAATCTATGGGTAATATCGGGGGGTATGAACCATGGTGAAGTTGGAATACAGTAGATATAGTTCTAATATGAAATTGAAATAAGTTTGCAACAGTACCTAAAGGTAGTGATTTGCTTTATTTACACTAACGGATCTCACAAAGTTTTTGTTAAAGTTTTGTGTGGATGAAGTGTTCGAAGATCAAGGAGCTATCAATATGAGAAGAATAAAGATAGGAAAGAGCTCAAGCTTGGTTATGCCCAAGGCACCCCAATTAAATATTTCAAGGATACTCAAGCATCTAAGCTTGGGGATGCCCAGGTTGGCATCCCATCTTTCTTCTTCAACAATTATCGGTATACCTCGGTTTTTGTTTTGTTCACATGATTTGTGTCCTTTGTGTTTTCTGTTTTTTCCTTTAAACCATGCTAGTATGGGATGTCCCTTCATAAATTTATAGAATAATTCATGTGCTTCACTTATATCTTTTAAGTATGATCTTATAGAATTGCTCTTTGAGCTTCACTTAAATCTTTTGAGTATGGTTTTATATAATGCTTCATGTGCTTCACTTATATATTTTGAGCTTGGATATTGGTTAGTATATATTAATTGTAGAATGCTCCATGAACTTCACTTATATCTTTTGGAGTATGAATAATACTATCATCTAAAGCAGGCTTGGAAGAGTGTCAACTTTAGGAACTAGTGATCCCGCTTTTCCGAATGAGGAGAATTTTGCTTATGTGGAGAGTAGTAAAATTTCTATGCTCGTAGATCATGAAAAGAATGCTTTATGCGATGGTTATATTGTTAAAATCATTCATGATGCTACTAAAAATTATTATGAGGGAGGAATACATGTTTGTAGGAGTTGCAATATTATTAAGTTTCCTCTCTATATGCTTAAAGTTTTGAAGTTATACTTGTCTTTCCTTCCTATGCTAGTTGATTCTTGCTCCTATAAATTATGTTCTCACAAAATCCCTAGGCATAGGAAGTGGGCTAGATTTAAATATGCTAGTCATATTCTTCATGATGCTCTCTTTATGTTTCAATTCTTATCTTTTATGTGAGCATCATAGAAATCATCGTGCCTAGCTAAAAGACATTAAAGAAAAGCGCTTGTTGGGAGACAACCCAATATTTACCCTTACTATTTTTGTGTGTTCTCATGATTAAGCTACTTTAGTAATCATGTTTTATAGCTTTTTTTTCAATAAAGTGCAAAGTAAGACCTTTGGGAAGACTTGGATGAAAGTTAATGTGATCTTTCTGTAAAAGACAGAAACTTTGCACTCACGAGATTAGATGCCATTTTTTACAGAAGAGTGTGATTGAGTTGATTATTTTTTCAGAAGATTAATAGACAAATTCCTCACGTCCAACAATTTATTTAAGAATTTTTGGAGTAGCAGAAGTATGGTTGGTGTTCAGATCATTACAGACTGTTCTTTTTCTGACAAATTCTGTTTTCATTGCATAGTTTGCTTGTTTTCTAGTTTCTATGGCTTATATTTCTCAATATAAATTGTATAAATGATATGGTACAGTAGGCATTGTGTGATAAAAATCATGAACCTTGTCTTTGACAGTACCAAAGTGAATGGTTTACTCTTTATCATACTAACCCATCTCACGAAGTTCCGTTAAGTTTTGTGTGATTGAAGTTTTCAAGCTTTGGGTGAGATATCGATCTGAGGAGAATAAGGAGTGGAAAGACCCTAAGCTTGGGGATGCCCAAGGCACCCCAAGGTAATATTCAAGGAATACTCAAGCGCCTAAGCTTGGGGATACCGCGGAAGGCATCTCCTCTTTCGTCTTCAAAACTATCGGTATACCTTACTCGGAGCTATATTTTTATACGTCACATGATATGTGTTTTGCTTGGAGCGTATTTTCAATTTTACTTGATGTTTGAATAAAAACATTGGATATGAAATCTTGAATGAAAAAGAATCCTCCCATGGCTAGTTAATTATTTGACTACTCAGTGCCCTTCACTTATATCTTTTGGAGTAGTTTGTCATTTACTCACGTGCTTCACGTAGATTCTTTGAGTAAATGCTTGAATAATTGAATATCATAAATCTGAATTTATATATGTTTCATATGCTTATACCATGGGAGTAATGACTTCACACAGAATAAGTATAGGTAGTAAACTTATTGAAAGTTAGCAAACGTAGAATTGGTCACTTGAACAATTCATGAAAGAATATTGAAGGAAGAAAGATTTCACATATAAATATACTATCTTGGACATCTTTTGTAATTGTAGCACTCATTAAAATATGACATGCTAAAAGGTTGATGTCGGACAAGGAAGACAACGTAATGGGTTATGTTTTCTTATATCCGAAATAAAGTATATCGTCTTGGATCATCCAACATGTTGAGTGTTACCTCTTGAGCATGCGTTGGTTTTCCCTTGAAGACGAAAGGGTGATGCAGCAAAGTAGCGTAAGTATTTCCCTCAGTTTTTGAGAACCAAGGTATCAATCCAATAGGAGACCACGCGCGAGTCACCTCGTACCTACACAAACAAATAAGAACCTCGCAACCAACGCGATAAAGGGGTTGTCAATCCCTTCACGGCCACTTGCAAGAGTGAGATCTGATAGAGATAATAATAATAAGATAAATATTTTTGGTATTTTTGTGATATAGATTGAAATTAAAGATTGCAAAATATAATAGATTGAAAACTTGTATGATAGAGAATAGACCCGGGGGCCATAGGTTTCACTAGTGGCTTCTCTCAAGATAGCATAAGCATTACAGTGGGTGAACAAATTACTGTCGAGCAATTGATAGAAAAGAGAATAATTATGAGAATATCTAGGTATGATCATGTATATATGCATCACGTTCGTGAAAAGTAGACTGACACTTGCCTGCATCTACTACTATTACTCCACACATCGACCGCTATCCAGCATGCATCTAGAGTATTAAGTTCATAAGAACGGGGTAACGCTCTAAGCAAGATGACATGATGTAGAGGGATAAACTCATGCAATATGATATAAACCCCATCTTTTTATCCTCGATGGAAATAATACAATACGTGTCGTTTCCCTTTCTGTCACTGGGATCGAGCACCGCAAGATTGAACCCAAAGCTAAGCACTTCTCCCATTGCAAGAAAGATCAATCTAGTAGGCCAAACCAAACTGAAAATTCGAAGAGACTTGCAAAGATAACCAATCATACATAAAAGAATTCAGAGAAGATTCAAATATTGTTCATAGATAATCTTGATCATAAACCCACAATTCATCAGATCTCGACAAACACACCGCAAAAGAAGATTACATTGAATAGATCTCAAAGAGAATCGAGGAGAACTTTGTATTGAGATCCAAAGAGAGAGAAGAAGCCATCTAGCTAATAACTATGGACCCGAAGGTCTGAGGTAAACTACTCACACATCATTGGAGGGGCCATGGAGTTGATGTAGAGGCCCTCCGTGATCAATGCCCCCTCCGGCGGAGCTCCGGAAAAGGCCCCAAGATGGGATCTCTTGGGTACAGAAGGTTGCAGTGGTGGAATTAGGTTTTCGTGGTGCTCCCCGATGTTTTCAGGGTACGTAGGTATATATAGGAGGAATAAGTAGGTCGGTGGAGCCACAAGGGGCCCACGAGGGTGGAGGGCGCGTCGAAGGGGGGTAGGCACGCCCCCTGCCTCGTGGCCTCCTCGTTGATTGCTTGACGTCCACTCCAAGTCCTCTGGATCACGTTTGTTCCAAAAATCATGCTCCCAAAGGTTTCATTCCGTTTGGACTCCGTTTGATATTCTGTTTCCGCGAAACACTGAAATAGGCAAAAAAACAGCAATTTGGGCTGGGCCTTTGGTTAATAGGTTAGTCCCAAAAATGATATAAAAGTGTATAAATAAGCCCATTAAACATCCAAAACAGAATATATAATAGCATGGAGCAATCAAAAATTATAGATACGTTGGAGACGTATCGTTGAGCTTGCCTTTCCCTCTCATGCTAGCCAAATTTTTTGCACCAAGTAGAGATACTACTTGTGCTTCCAAATATTCCTTAAACCAGTTTCGCCATGAGAGTCCATCATACCTACCTATGGATTGAGTAAGATCGTTCAAGTAAGTTGTCATCGGTGCATGCAATAAAAAATGCTCTCTAAATATGTATGATTTATTAGTGTGGAAAAAATAAGCTTTATACGATCTTGTGATGTGGAAGAAATAAAAGCGACGGACTGCGTAATAAAGGTCCATATATCACAAGTGGAAATATAAAGTGACGTTATTTTGCATTAAGATTTTGTGCATCCAACCATAAAAGCGCATGACAACCTCTGCTTCCCTCTGCGAAGGGCTATCTTTTACTTTTATCTTCTACCTTATGCAAGAGTCACGGTGATCTTCACCTTTCCTTTTTACATTTTATCCTTTGGCAAGCACATTGTGTGTGTGTGTGTGTATATATATATACAGCCGGTATATTATGCTAATATTAGCAGAATAGTTATTCTGATAACACTTCCGCACTACACGCTCAACGCGAGAGCACTGCACTTTCTTTTGCAAGGGCACTGCAATACAGAGTAGTGAACTTCGTGTCGGGAAAAACTGCACGCAGTGTTTCTCCGGTACTATTTTCGCTCTAGTTTTTTAATCGTTTATCAGAACGAGGCGTATAATATACCGTTGGAAAGCTATGGATTAGGCGCAACTTTGCTATGTTGAACATTTTTCGAGATTCATCGCGGTTTAAGAGCAGTTTAAAAAACGGTGCAGCAAATGACGAGTGGCAGCGAGCGTATTTTCGCGATTTTTTCTAAACCCCTTGTCGGAATCAAGCAAATGATACACCATTGGAAAGATATCGTCAAGGTGCATCTTTTTCATATATATTAGTTTCTCTAATTCATTACGGTTTAAGAGCAGTTTTAAATTTAGTAAATCGCGGAATTCTGTTTTTTCGAATTATTTGCAATTTTCGTACTGTTTTCACTCTAGTTTTTGAACCGTTTGTCGAAACGAGACGTGTGATACGCCGTTGGAAAGCTACGGACGAGGTGCAACTTTCATATGTTGAAATGTTTTTGAGATTCTTTACGGTTTTTAGTTAATTTTGAAAATGGTGTGGCTGACATTGAGTGGCAACAACCGTTTTCCTCGAAATTTTTACAAACCGCTGGTCGAAATGATTCTAATTATATGCCGTTGGAAAGATAACGACGAGATGCAACTTTTTCATGTAGAACACACTCTCTAATTCCTTACGGTTTAAGAGCAATTCAATTTCACCAAAATGCGGAAACTCTGTTTTTCGCGACACCCAAATCGACTTGTGTACTGCATCAGACAGAAGAACGCACTGCTTCAGACAGGAAGCCGCACCCTATCAGATGGGCAAACAAACTGCTTGATATCTTTTATTTACACGTAAATTTTCTCATGCGAGGAAGTGGACGGGACTTCAAATCGGGCGTAAGTGAACCCCAAATGCATGGAGAAGTAAACCGCATTACTTTATTTGTCATTTCAGTAACATTTTTTCTTTGCATTTACAAGATGAACAACATCAGATATCCGACCGCACTGCTTCAGTTAGAAAACCGCACTGCATCAGATGGTCACTTACGATATGAACAGCATCAGACACCCGACCGCACTGCTTTAGTTAGAAAACCGGCACTGCATCAAATGGTCAAGTGAACAACATTACTTTTTTGTCGTTTCTCTACAATTTTTCATTTAACACATCTTTGCACTGCATCAAATGGTCAAGTGAACGACATTACTTTTTTTGTCGATTCTCTACCATTTTCATTTAACACATCTTTGCACTTCATTTCCTTCTTTTTTTCTGTTTGGAGTTTTGGGTCTCCACATTGGCGAGCTGTACACGTGCGAAGAAGCGAACCACATGGTCGAGGGAAATGAGCCGCATATTTGGTAAACAATTCTCAAACGAGTCCATATAACTTTTATACATAAAATCATCAAACACAAAAAACACCATTTTTGCACTCTTAGCTTTTGACAATTATCACAATTGCCACTTTGCAAATTTTGCTTTTGCCACGGGAATGGCAATTGTGATAATTATCAAAAACTAAGAGTGGCAAAAGTGAAATGTCAAAATCTAGAGTGGCATAAGGAAAATTGGCAAAATCTAGAGTGGCAAAAACAAAAATTTCCCAATTTCTGAACACTTTCAAATAAAGTCCCTGTAATTTTTATACATAAACTACTCAAAAACAAAATGCACCATTTTGCACTGCATGTTCACATGCTCCAAACTGCATGGTACATGCTCAAAAACAAAATCCTTCTTTGTAGATACACACACATTAACTAAACTACACGGGGCGGCCAACTACTAAAATGCACACGCAGAGGCACCAACTGTAAAACACGGGACAAGCTGACGAGCCGCTGTCGAAACTGCACGCCGAGGGACTCCAAGAACCTTCTTCGCACAGTCGAGTAAAACGCATGACGCGCACATCCATACCGGAGCAACGCACAGCCGAAACCAAACTACATGCCCGTCGTCCTCTCACGTGCCTGTGTACTGCACCGGCGACCCAACCGAGCTGCAATGAGAAGCAACATGCACTGCTCGACATCAGGTGGGGAACAACAGTGAGCTGCAATGAGAAGCAACAGTGAGCCCTTGCCAGCGCAGCTCCTGCAACAAAAATATATTAGGAGAGGTGGGAGAAGGGAAAAGGGGGAATAGGGGCAGTGCTCACCAGAGGATCTCGTCGGCGGACGACCTGTGGAGCTCATTGAAAGACCAAGCCAGTCCAGTACTAGGATTCCACACAATACAGCGCTGTCCAGTGGGACGTACTTCTCGTCCCCATGGGCCGAGCTGCACGTGACACCCGCATCGGCCGACGCTGATAGCCGCGCCTGAACGCAGACAAGGACGAGAACAAGGGGAGGAGCAGGACTCCGGCCGTCCACGGCGGCGCTGCTGTTGCCCTCCTTTCTGCGCCTCCAGGTGGCCACGGTTGTTCTTCGGAGTCGTCATTGAGGAGCCCTGGAGCTCGGGATTGAGAACGGCGAGCCTCACGGGAAGAGAACTGCATGGAGTGGAGGGGCGCACCATAGCCGGATCTAGCACGCACGGGATCCACTTGCCATGGATCCAGTGGCCTCGGCGGCCGAAGCCAGCGCAAGACAGGCCATGGCACGGTGGAGATTGCTGTAATCCGGCCAGAGGAGAGGGGAGGCTCGTCGGTGATGGAGATGAAGTTCACAGCCGCCCAAGGGAAGATGGGGGGCTGGTTGCCGCACCCATGGCCGTCACGGCCGATTCTGGTGGTTTCAAGGTGCGTCGGGGGCCGGTGGCGGCCGGAATCTGGTGGTTGAATGCGTCGTCGTGGGCCGGTGGTGGCCGGATCCGGCGGTTGTGGCTGCGCCGGGGGGCCGTGGTGGCCGGATCCGGTGGTTGAAGCCACACCGGGGCCCGGTGGCGGCGGATCTCGCCACTACTGTGGGTGGCACTGAAGAAAGAGGGGGGAGGGTGGCGGCCGGCGTAGAAGGTGGGGCGTGGGGTTGGGGGAAGGTGAAGCACCGAGGGCGGTGGTCGAAGAAAGGTAGAGGGGTGGGGGCACGGCGGCGGCCGGTGGGAGGGGGTTGCTGGCACGCCGGCCATGGGAGGTAGTGAGTTAGGTGGGGGTGTGTTGGGCGAAGGTGGAGGGGATCGGGGCCGGGATTCGTGCGTGTGTAGGGGGTGACCGGTGGATTCGTTGCCTTTGTTTGTAGGTGTGAGTCAGGAGGTGTTAGTAGAATAAGACATTTTTGTGTGCAGAATAAGGTCTTAAGGGTGTTGTTAGAATAGACCCATCCTATATATATATCCAATTAGATGTAAGTTACCATGAACTATTATTGTTGACATTACCCTTGAGGTAAAAGGTTGGGAGGCGAATATATAAGCCCCTATCTTTCTCTGTGTCCGATTAATACTTTGAACCCATTAATATCACGTGAGTGTTAGCAATTGTGAAAGATTAAATGATAGTTGAGTATGTGGAGTTTGCTAAATGAAAACTCTGACATAGACCCTTCCTAAAAATAAGATGAACTCCAATTGTTTGATGACTGAGAATATAGTTTGTTAGTTTCAAGAAAGTTTATGACCTATACTTTAACATATAAATAGCTTGTTACTTGATCATGAAAAGTTTTATGAAGATGAGCTACTGATATGACATATAATGATGCAAGAAAAAGTGATTGGAACTATCATTGATCAAATTTGTGCACTGATACATCTCCAACGTATCTATAATTTTTGATTGCTCCATGCTATTATATTATCTGTTTTGGATGTTAATGAGCTTTATTTTACATTTTTATATCATTTTTGGGACTAACCTATTAACCGGAGGCCCAGCCCAAATTGCTGTTTTTTTGCATATTTCAGTGTTTCGCAGAAAAGGAATATCAAACGAAGTCCAAACGGAATGAAACCTTCGGGAACGTGATTTTCTCAACAAACATGATCCAGGAGACTTGGAGTGTGCATCAAGAAACAATCAAGGAGGCCACGAGGCAGGGGTGCGGGCCTACCCCCCTGGACGCACCCTCCACCCTCATGGGCCCCTCGTTGCTCCACCTACCTACTTCTTCCTCCTATATAAGCCCACGTACCCCGCAAACATCCACGAGCACCATGAAAACCTAATTCCACCGCCGCAACCTTCTATACCCGTGAGATCCCATCTTGGGGCCTTTTCCGGAGCTCCGCCAGAGGGGGCATTGATCAAGGAGGGCCTCTACATCAACTCCATGGCCTCTCCGGTGATGTGTGAGTAGTTTACTTCAGACCTTCGGGTCCATAGCTAGTAGCTAGATGGCTTCTTCTCTCTCTTTGGATCTCAATACAAAGTTCTCCTCGATTCTATTGGAGATCTATTCGATGTAATCTTCTTTTGCGGTGTGTTTGTCGAGATCCGATGAGTTGTGGGTTTATGATCCAAATTATCTATGAACAATATTTGATTCTTCTCTGAATTCTTTTATGTATGATTGGTTTATCTTTGCAAGTCTCTTTGAATTATCAGTTTGGTTTGGCCTACTAGATTGATCTTTCTTGCAATGGGAGAAGTGCTTAGCTTTGGGTTCAATCTTGCGGTACTCCATCCCAGTGACAGTAGGAGAAACGACACGTATTGTATTGCTTCCATCGAGGATAAAAAGATGGTGTTTATATCATATTGCATGAGTTTATCCATCTACATCATGTCATTTTGCTTAAGGCGTTACTCTGTTCTTATGAACTTAATACTCTAGATGCATGTTGGATAGCGGTCGATGTGTGGAGTAATAGTAGTAGATGCAGAATTGTTTCGGTCTACTTGTCACGGACGTGATGCCTATATACATGATCATGCCTAGATATTCTCATAATTATTTGCTTTTCTATCAATTGCTCGGCAGTAATTTGTTTACCCACCGTAATACTTATGCTTTCTTGAGAGAAGCCACTAGTGAAACCTATGGCCCCGGGTCTATTTTCCATCATACAAGTTCCCAATCTATTTTATTTTGCAATATTTACTTTCAATCTATATCATAAAAATACCAAAAAAATTTATCTTATTATTATTATCTCTATCAGATCTCACTCTTGCAAGTGGCCATGAAGGGATTGACAACCCCTTTATCGCGTTGCTTGCGAGGTTCTTATTTGTTTGTGTAGGTATGAGGTGACTCGCGCGTGGTCTCCTACTGGATTGATACCTTGGTTCTAAAAAACTGACGGAAATACTTATGCTGCTTTACTGCATCACCCTTTCCTCTTCAAGGGAAAGCCAATGCAATGCTCAAGAGGTAGCAAGAAGGATTTCTGGCGCCATTGCCGGGGAGATCTACGCCAAGTCAAGACATACCAAGTACCCATCACAACTCTTATCCTTCGCATTACATTATTTGCCATTTGCCTCTCGTTTTCCTCTCCCCCACTTCACCCTTACTCTTTTATTCGCCCTTTTTTCCGTTCGCTTTCTCTCCGCTTGTTTGCTTGTGTGTTGGATTGCTTGCTTGTCACGATGGCTCAAGACAATACTAAATTGTGTGACTTTTCCAATACCAACAATAATGATTTTATTAGCACTCTGATTGCTCCTCTTACCGATGCTGAATCTTGTCATGAAAGATCCATTTTCTGGCCTTCCTAGTGAAGATGCCGCTACCCATCTAAACAACTTTGTTGATTTGTGTGATATGCAAAAGAAGAAAGATGTGGATAATGATATTGTTAAATTTAAGCTATTTGCGGTTTCGCTTAGAGATCGTGCTAAAGCTTGGTTTTCGTCTTTGCCTAAAAATAGTATTGATTCATGGAATAAATGCAAAGATGCTTTTATATCTAAGTATTTCCCTCCCGCTAAGATCATCTCTCTCAGAAATGATATTATGAATTTTAAGCAACTTGATCATGAACATGTTGCACAATCTTGGGAGAGGATGAAATTAATGATACGAAATTGCCCTACACATGGTTTGAATTTATGGATGATTATACAGAATTTTTATGCCGGATTGAATTTTGCTTCTAGAATTCTTTGAGATTCGGCCGCGAGAGTCACTTTTATGGAAATCACTTTAGGAGAAGCTACCAAACTCCTAGATAATATTATGGTTAATTATTCTCAATGGCACACTGAAAGTTCTACTAGTAAAAAAGTGCATGCAATTGAAGAGATTAATGTTTTGAGTGGAAAGATGGATGAACTTATGATTTTTTTTGCTAATAAGGGTGCTCCTACCAATCCTAATGATATGCCTTTGTCTACTTTGATTGAGAATAATAATGAATCTATTAATGTGAATTTTGTTGGTAGGAACAATTTTGGTAATAACACGTATAGAGGTAATTTTAATCCTAGGCCGTTTCCTAGTAATTCCTCCAATAATTATGGTAATTCCTACAACAACTCCTATGGAAATTATAATAAGATTCCCTCTGATTTGGATCTAATATTAAAGAATTTATTACTTTGCAAAAGAGTTTCAATGCTTTGATTGAAGAAAAACTGTCTAAGATTGATGAGTTGGCTAGGAACGTGGATAGAATTTCTCTTGATGTTGATTCTTTGAAACTTGGATCTATTCCACCTAAGCATGATATCAATGAATCTCTCAAAGCCATGAGAATATCCATTGACGAGTGCAAAGAAAGAACCGCTAGGATGCGTGCTAAGAATGATTGCTTTGTGAAAGCGTGTTCTTGTAGTTTTCATGATAATAAAGATGAAGATCTAAAAGTTATTGATGTTTCCCCTATTAAATCTTTGTTTTGCAATATGAATATTGATAATTATGGGATTGGAGATGAGTCAACTTTAGTTAAAAGGCGTTCCAATGGTTCGGAATTTTTAGATCTTAGTGCTAAAATTGATAAAAGTGGGATTGAAGAGGTTAAAACTTTATATAGCAATGAACCCACTATCTTGGATTTCAAGGAATTTAATTATGATAATTGATCTTTGATAGATTGTATCTCCTTGTTGCAATCCGTGCTAAATTCTCCTCATGCTTACAGTCAGAATAAATCTTTTACTAAACATATCGTTGATGCTTTGATGCAATCTTATGAAGGAAAACTTGGGTTGGAAGTTTTTATCCCTAGAAAACTTTATGATGAGTGGGAACCTACAATTAAAATTAAAATTTAAAATCATGAGTGTTATGATTTGTGTGATTTGGGTGCTAGTGTCTCCATGATTCCAAAAACTTTGTGTGATTTGCTAGGTTTCCGTGATTTTGATGGTTGTTCTTTAAACTTGCATCTTGCGGATTCCACCATTAAGAAACCTATGGGAAGAATTAATGATGCTCTCATTGTTGCAAATAGGAACTATGTGCCCGTAGATTTCATTGTTCTTGATATATAGATTGCAATCCTTCATGTCCTATTATTCTTGGTAGACCTTTCCTTAGAACGATTGGTGCAATTATTGATATGAAGGAATGGAATATTAAATTCCAATTTCCGTTAAGGAAAGGCATGGAACACTTCCCTAGAAATAAAATTAAATTACCATATGAATCTATTATAAGAGCCACTTATGGATTGCCTACCAAAGATGGCAATACCTAGATCTATCTTCACTTTTATGCCTAGCTAGGGGCGTTAAACGATAGTGATTGTTGGGAGGCAACCCAATTTTATTTTTATTCCTTGATTTTTACTCCTGTTTAGTAATAAATAATTTATCTAGCCTCCGTTTTGGTTGTGTTTTTTGTGTTTAATTAGTGTTTGTGCCAAGTAGAACCGTTGAGAAGACTTGGGAAAAGTCTTTTTGATCTTGCTGTAAAAAACAGAAACTTTAGCGCTGACGATAATTGCTGCCATTTTTGTTTGGAAAGTGATATTTAGTTAATTATTTTTGAAGATGATTAATATAAATTCCTCACGTCCAGCAATTTAATTTAGAATTTTTGGGGTTCCAGAAGTTTGCGTTAGCTACAGATTACTACAGATTGTTCTTTTTTTTGACAGATTCTGTTTTTCGTGTGTTGTTTGCTTATTTTGATGAATCTATGGCTAGTAAAAGAGTTTATAAACCATAGAGAAGTTGGAATACAGTAGGTTTAACACCAATATAAATCAAGAATGAGTTCATTACAGTACCTTGAAGTGGTGTTTTGTTTTCTTTCGCTAACGGAGCTCACGAGATTTTCTATTTTGAGTTTTGTGTTGTGAAGTTTTCAAGTTTTGGGTAAAGATTTGATGGATTATGGAACAAGGAGTGGCAAGAGCCTAAGATTGGGGATGCCCATGGCACCCCAAGGTAAAATTCAAGGACACCAAAAAGCCTAAGCTTGGGGATGCCCCGGAAGGCATCCCCTCTTCCGTCTTCGTCTATCGGTAACTTTACTTGGAGCTATATTTTTATTCACCACATGATAAGTGTTTTGCTTGGAGTGTCTTGTATGATTCGAGTGTTTGCTTTTTAGTTTACCACAATAATCCTTGATTTACACATCTTTTGAGATAGACTCACATGATTTGAAATTTATTAGAATACTCTATGTGCTTCACTTATATCTTTTGAGCCATATAGTTTTTGCTCTAGTGCATCACTTATATCTTTTAGAGCACGGCGGTGGTTTTATTTTATAGAAATAATTGATCTATCATGCTTCACTTATATTATTTTGAGAGTCGTTTAGAACAACACGGAAATTTGCTTTTAGGAATAATATAAAAACTTTTATAGAAGTGCATTGAATACTATGAGAAGTTTGATACTTAATAATTGTTTTGAGATATGGAGATGGTGATATTAGAGTCATGCTAGTTGAGTAGTTGTGAATTTGAGAAATACTTGTGTTGAAGTTTGTGATTCATGTAGCATGGACGTATGGTGAACCGTTATGTGATGAAGTCGGAGCATGATTTATTTATTGATTGTCTTCTTTATGAGTGGCGGTCGGGGACGAGCGATGGTCTTTTCCTACCAATCTATCCCCCTAGGAGCATGCGCGTAATACTTTGTTTCGATAACTAATAGATTTTTGCAATAAGTATGTGAGTTATTTATGACTAATGTTGAGTCCATGGATTATACACACTCTCACCCTTCCACCATTGCTAGCCTCTCTAGTATCGCACAACTTTCGGCGGTATCATAAACCCACCATATACCTTCGTCAAAACAACCACCATACCTACCTATTATGGCATTTCCATAGCCATTCCGAGATATATTGCCATGCAACTTTCCACTGTTCTGTTATTATGACATGCTTCATCATTGTCATATTGCTTGCATGATCATGTAGTTCACATCGTATTTGTGGCAAAGCCACCGTTCATAATTCTTCATACATGTCACTCATGCATCATTGCACATCCCGGTACACCGCTGGAGGCATTCACATAGAGTCATATTTTGTTCTAAGTATTGAGTTGTAATTCTTGAGTTGTAAGTAAATTAAAGTGTGATGATCATCATTATTAGATCATTGTTCCAGTGAGGAAAGGATGATGGTGACTATGATTCCGCCACAAGTCGGGATGAGACTCTCGACGAAAAATAAATAAAAAAAGAGAAAAGCGACCAAAAAAGAAAATAAGAAAGAAGGCCCAAATAAAAAAATATAATGAGAGAAAAAGAGAGAAGGTACAATGTTACTATCCTTTTTCCACACTTATGCTTCAAAGTAGCACCATGATCTTCATGATAGAAAGTCTCCTATGTTATCACTTTTATATACTAGTGGAAATTTACATTATAGAACTTGGCTTGTATATTCCAATGATGGGCTTCCTCAAAATTGCCCTAGGTCTTCATGATCAAGCAAGTTGGATGCACACCCACTTAGTTTTTTAGCTGAGCTTTCATACACTTATAGCTCTAGTGCATCCGTTGCATGGCAATCCCTACTCACTCACGTTGATATCTATCGATGGGCATCTCCATAGCCCGTTGATACGCCTAGTTGATGTGAGACTATCTTCTCCTTTTTGTCTTCTCCAGAACCACCATTCTATTCCACATATAGTGTTATATCCATGGCTCACGCTCATATATTGCGTGAAGATTGAAAAAGTTTGAGAACATCAAAAGTATGAAACAATTGCTTGGCTTGTCATCGGGGTTGTGCATGATTTAAATATTTTGTGTGGTGAAGATAGAGCATAGCCAGACTATATGATTTTGTAGGGATACCTTTCTTTGGCCATGTTATTTTGAGAAGACATGATTGCTTAGTTAGTATACTTGAAGTATTATTATTTTTATGTCAATATTAAACTTTTATCTTGAATCTTTCAGATCTGAACATTCATGCCACAATAAAGAAAAATTACATTGAGAAATATGTTAGAAAACATTCCACATCAAAAATTCATTTTATCATTTACCTACTCGAGGACGAACAGGAATTAAGCTTGGGGATGCTTGATACGTCTCCAACGTATCTATAATTTTTGATTGCTCCATGCTATTATATTATCTATTTTGGATGTTAATGGGCTTTATTTTACACTTTTATATCATTTTTTGGACTAACCTATTAACCGGAGGCCCAGCCCAAATTACTGGTTTTTTGCCTATTTCAGTGTTTCGCAGAAAAGGAATATCAAACGAAGTCCAAACGGAATGAAACCTTTGGGAACGTGATTTTCACAACAAACGTGATCCAGGAGACTTGGAGTGGGCGTCAAGAAACAATCAAGGAGGCCACGAGGCAGGGGGCGCGCCTACTCCCTGGGCGCGCCCTCCACCCTCGTGGGCCCCTCGTTGCTCCACCGACCTACTTCTTCCTCCTATATAAGTCCACGTACCCTGCAAACATCCAGGAGCACCATGAAAACCTAATTCCACCGCCACAACCTTCTGTACCCGAGATATCCCATCTTGGTGCCTTTTCCGGAGCTCCGCCGGAGGGGGCATTGATCACGGAGGGCCTCTACATCAACTCCATGGCCTCTCCGGTGATGTGTGAGTAGTTTACTTCAGACCTTCGGGTCCATAGCTAGTAGCTAGATGGCTTCTTCTCTCTCTTTGGATCTCAATACAAAGTTCTCCTCGATTCTCTTAGAGATCTATTGGATGTAATCTCCTTTTGCGGCGTGTTTGTCGAGATCCGATGAATTGTGGGTTTATGATCCAGATTATCTATGAACAATATTTGATTCTTCTCTGAATTCTTTTATGTATGATTGGTTTATCTTTGCAAGTCTCTTCGAATTATCAGTTTGGTTTGGCCTACTAGATTGATATTTCTTGCAACGGGAGAAGTGCTTAGCTTTGGGTTCAATCTTGCGGTGCTCGATCCCAGTGACAGTAGGGGAAACGACACGTATTGTATTGTTGCCATCGAGGATAAAAAGATGGGGTTTATATAATATTGCATGAGTTTATTGCTAACCCACAAGTATATTGGATCACAACAGTTTTCGAGGGTAGAGTATTCACCAAATTTATTGATTCGACACAAGGGGAGCCAAAGAATATTCTCAAGTATTAGCAGCTGAGTTGTCAATTCAACCACACCTGGAAACTTAATATCTGCAGCAAAGTGTTTAGTATCAAAGTAATAAGATAGTAGTGGTAACGGTAGCAAAAGGTAACAACAGCAAAAGTAATGTTTTTGGTATTTTGTAGTGATGATATCAATAGCAACGAAAAAGTAAATAAGCGAAGAACAATATGTGGAAAGCTCGTAGGCAATGGATCGGTGATGGAGAATTATGCCGGATGCGGTTCATCATGTAACAATCATAACCTAGGGTGACACAGAACTAGCTCCAGTTCATCAATGTAATGTAGGCATGTATTCCGAATATAGTCATACGTGCTTATGGAAAAGAACTTGCATGACATCTTTTGTCCTACCCTCCCGTGGCAGCGGGGTCCTTACAGAAACTAAGGGATATTAAGGCCTACTTTTAATAGAGTACTGGAACAAAGCATTAACACATAGTGAATACATGAACTCCTCAAACTACGGTCATCACCGGTAAGTATCCCGATTATTGTCACTTCGGGGTTAACGGATCATAACACATAATAGGTGACTATAGACTTGCAAGATAGGATCAGGAACTCTCATATATTGATGAAAACATAATTCGTTCAGATCTGAAATAATGGCACTCGGGCCCTAGTGACAAGCATTAAGCATAGCAAAGTCATAGCAACATCAATCTTAGAAGATAGTGGATACTAGGGATCAAACCCTAACAAAACTAACTCGATTACATGATAGATCCCATCCAACCCATCACCGTCCAACAAGCCTACGATGGAATTACTCACGCACGGTGGTGAGCATCATGAAATTGGTGATGGAGGATGGTTGATGATGATGATGGCGACGGATTCCCCTCTCCGGAGCCCCGAACGGACTCCAGATCAGTCCTCCCAAGAGGTTTTAGGGCTTGGCGGCGGCTCCGTATCGTAAAACACGATGATTTCTTCTCTCTGTTTTTCTCCCCGAAAGCAAATATATAGAGTTGCTCTTGAGGTCGGAGGAGCTCCAGCGGGCCCACGAGGTAGGGGGCGCGCCCTACGGGGGCAGGCACGCCCCCACCCTCGTGGATAGGTGGTGGGCCCCCTGGTCTTCATCTTTTGCAGGTGTTTTTTATATTTTCCGAATAGATGTTCCGTGAAGTTTCAGGTCATTCTGAGAACTTTTGTTTCTGCACATAAATAACACCATAGCAATTCTGCTGAAAACAACGTCAGTCCAGGTTAGTTCCATTCAAATCAGGCAAGTTAGAGTCCAAAACAAGGGCAAAAGTGTTTGGAAAAGTAGATACGACGGAGACGTATCAACTCCCCCAAACTTAAACCTTTGCTTGTCCTCAAGCAATTCAGTTGACAAACTGAAAGTGATAAAGAAAAACTTTTACAAACTCTGTTTGCTCTTATTGTTGTAAATATGTAAAGGCAGCATTCAAGTTTTCAGCAAAGATTATGACTAACCACATTCATAATAACGCTTAGGTCTCAAGTTTACTCATATCAATGGCATAATCAACTAGCGAGCAATAATAATAAATCTCAGATGACAACACTTTCTCAAAACAATCATAATATGATATAACAAGATGGTATCTCGCTAGCCCTTTCTGAGACCGCAAAACATAAATGCAGAGCACCTTTAAAGATCAAGGACTGACTAGACATTGTAATTCATGGTAAAAGAGATCCACTCAAGTCATACTCAATGTAAACTAACAATAATGAATGCAAATGACAACAGTGCTCTCCAACTGGTGCTTTTTAATAAGAGGATGATGACTCGGCATAAAAGTAAATAGATAGGCCCTTCGCAGAGGGAAGCAGGGATTTGTAGAGGTGCCAGAGCTCGGTTTTGAAATAGAGATGAATAAGATTTTGAGCTATATACTTTCATTGTCAACATAACAACTAAGAGATGGCGATATCTTCCATGCTACACACATTATAGGCGGTTCCCAAACAGAATGGTAAAGTTTATACTCCCCCTTCCACCAACAAGCATCAATCCATGGCTTGCTCGAAACAACGAGTGCCTCCAACTAACAAGAGTCCCAGGGGAGTTTTATTTGCAATTATTTTGATTTAGTTTGCATAAAGCATGGGACTGGGCATCCCGGTGACCAGCCACTTTCTCGTGAGTGAGGAGCGGAGTCCACTCCTCTTGAGAATAACCCGCCTAACATGGAAGATACAGACAACCCTAGGTGATACATGAGCTATTCGAGCATACAAAACAGGATATTTATTTGAAGGTTTAGAGTTTGGCACATACAAATTTACTTGGAACGGCAGGTAGATACCATATATAGGTAGGTATGGTGGACTCATATGGAATAACTTTGGGGTTTATGGAGTTGGATGCACAAGCAATGTTCCCGCTTAGTACAGGTGAAGGCTAGCAAAAGACTGGGAAGCGACCAGCTAGAGAGCGACAACAGTCATGAACATGCATTAGAATTAATCAACATCGAATGCAAGCATGAGTAGGATATAATCCACCATGAACATAATATCGTGAAGGCTATGTTGATTTTGTTTCAACTACATTCGTGAACATGCGCCAAGTCAAGTCACTTAAATCATTCAGAGGAGGATACCACCCTATCATACCACATCATAACCATTTTAATAGCATGTTGGCACACAAGGTAAACCATTATAACTCATAGCTAATCAAGTATGGCACAAGAAACTATGATCTCTAGTTGTCATTGCAAACATGTTTATTCATAATAGGCTGAATCAGGAACGATGAACTAATCATATTTAGAAAAACAAAAGAGGTCGAGTTCATACCAGCTTTTGTCATCTCAGTCAGTCCATCATATATCGTCATAATTGCCTTTCACTTGCACGACCGAATGATGTGAATAATAATAATAGTGCACGTGCATTGGACTAAGCTGGAATCTGCAAGCATTCAATAAACAGGAGAAGACAAGGCAATATGGGCTCTTTTGTCAGATCAACAATTATGCATATAAGAGCCACTTCAACAATTTAATTATGGTCTTCTCCTATCGACCCCCAAAGAAAATAAAAGAAATAAAACTATTTACACGGGAAAGCTCCCAACAAGCAAAAGAAGAACAGGAAATATTTTTGGGTTTTCTTTTTAATTACTACTACAAGCATGGAAAGTAAACTAATTAAAAGCTACAACTAATTTTTTTTGTTTTTTCTTAAGGTTTATTAAACACACAAGAAGAAAGCATAAAAAGGAAAATAAACTAGCATGGATGATACAATGAAAAAGTATGAGCACCGACATCTAGCAATAAGTGTGTGAACATAAATGTAATGTCGGTGAGAAATACGTACTCCCCCAAGCTTAGGTGTAACACCCCGGATGTAACTTTCCCTATTTGTACTCCAACTCTTGCCTTTTATGGCATTAAGTTATATTTATTTCTCGGGTTCGGCTTTTTGTCTCCGTGTGTTGTTGTCGTTGTCATGCATCTCATATCATGTCATCATGTTCATTGCATTTGCATACGTATTCGTCTCATGCATCCGAGCATTTTCCCCGTTGTCCGTTTTGCGTTCTGGCGCTTCGTTCTCCTCCGGTGGTCATTTCTAGCTTTCTTACGTGTGTGGGGATTAAACATTTCCGGATTGGACCGAGACTTGCCAAGCGGCCTTGGTTTACTACCGGTAGACCGCCTGTCAAGTTTCGTGTCATTTGGACTTCGTTTGGTACTCCAACGGTTAACCGAGGGACCAAAAAGGCCTCGTGTGTGTTGCAGCCCAACACCCCTCCATTTTGGCCCAAAACCCACCAAACTCTGCTCCATCATCTAGAGCGTTCGATCACGATCGCGTGGCCGAAAACCGCACCTCATTTGGACTCTCCTAGCTCCACTTATGCCTATAAATAGCCCCTCCTCCGAGATCCTGGATCTCCTCGTTCAAACCCTAGAAAAAATCCTCCGCGCACCGGCCGGACACGTCCGTCCCCGGCCGGACACGTCCGCCGCCACCGCCAGCCTCTCTGCAGCTGCCACGTGGCCTCCCGCCAGCCTCCACCGCCGCGGCCCGCCAGGCCCGGGGACGGCCCCCGCGAGCCCGCGCCGCGCGCCGCCGCCTTCCGCTCGCTGCCCAACGCCGGCCGCCCCTGCCACCGCGCCGCAGCTCCGCCTCCCCGCCGCCGACGCGCCGGCGTCGCGCCGCCGTCAGCCGCCCTCGCCGCGCCCCGCCGCCTCCGCGGCCAACTCCGGTGGCCGGGTCCCCCGCCGCCTCGCCGCCTCCTCGGGAGCCGCGCCAACTCCGGCCGGGCCCCGCTCCGCCGACCACCACCTCCGTCCCGGCCGGTGACCTCAAGCTCCGGTGTCGTCGAACCTCGGGGGCCGCGTGCGTGAACAGTGCACGTCGGATCTCAGATCTGAGATATTTTCGGATCCGGTTGACTTTTCCCCTCCAAACCCTAAATTTTTATGCCTACTTTGACCTGCCGTAACTTTGCATCCGTAGCTCCGATTTGGACATATAGTATATCAAAATGTTCGCCTCGACGAGTACATCATTTCATTACATTGCATCATTTTCATTTGAGCTCATCTTGATGCCCAAAATGCTGTTAGAAAGAGGCTTCGTGAGTTAATTGTCAGATCTGCTAGTTCATCTTAGACTTGTGATTTTTGCCATGATTGTTGTGTGCATGATATGCCTGTGAGTCCTTCATATGTTTTGTTAAGGATTTTGTTTTATTTCCAGAGGTGCAACCCATGCATTTTTAGGATGTGTGTGGTGACTTGTGCAAGCTTGCAAAGTGAGGCACCCGGTAAATCTGTTTTCAGGGACTTAGTGGTTTTCACTAAGTCTGGGATTATTTAGTTCATGATGCCATATGTTCAGCTTGTTTCCTAGTGATCCGTGCCTCTTTTGAGGATAATCAGTAAAGGATTTTTGTTACTCATGTTATGCTCTATCCATCCATGTCTTTGTTTGCATTTATGGAGCACCATAGCTTGAGTCAATCAAGCTCTACTTTTGCTTCATGGTGAATCTGGGCAGGTCGTCAACTAGTTTGCGATTTTGCCGATGTTATTATAGTTGATCCGTGCATGACATGCCATTGTTCTTGCCATGCATAGCTTGTATTTTGTGCCTTCTTTATGGATGTATGCTTGCCTTTCCATGAATTGCACCGTGGTGAGTGCATCGAGCTCGTTTACATGCCTTCGTGAGTTATATTTCAGCATGTCTCAGTTTTCACCAAGTCTGAAAACTGATTGTGTTTTAGCTATGTTCGTGTGCTTGTTAGTATATTTTGTGATCCCTTTTGGCCCCAGTTCACTTTGGGACTTTTGTTAAGCTTGTTGAGTAGATCCATGCCATGTTCTTACTTGTCTTAATCAGGCCATGTTTCATGTTGTTTTGCTGCTTCGAAGAGGGCTTCGTGATCTGAAATTTCAGACAAGTGTTAATTTCACTAAGTCTGGAATCTGTTTTGCATTTGCGTTTTTGCCATGCTTGTTTGAACCTCATAATGGATGAATTGGCCGTGGCTCAGTGCTAGTCTTTTGTTAAGCATCTTGTGTGCATCCCTGCCATGTATTTTTTGTCATGTTTGGTGGCTGTAGCATGTTCATCTCATTGCATTTAGATGCCTACTTGCTGTAAATCGCAGACCGGTGTCATTCTTAAAACGCTTGCCATTTCCAAACCGTAACTCCGATTCCGGCGTTCTTTATATCGTTTTCAAGCGATTTCATCTCATCTTTCCAGTGGCACCCTTGTAATTCCAAGTTGAGGCCAGGTTCATGCATTTCCTGTCATATCTTGCATTTTGCATCCCGCATCGCATCCCGCATAGCATATCATCATTTCATCATATTGCTTGGTCTTGCACGTGGTTGATTTTGTCCTTGTTGCTTGTTTGTCTTGTTTGGGTAGAGCCGGGAGACGAGTTCGCTATCGAGGAGCCCGTTGAGTTTGCTTGTGAGGATCCAGTCAACTCTGACAACTGTGCAGGCAAGATGATCATACCCTCGAAATCACTACTATCTTTGCTATGCTAGTTTGCTCGCTCTTGCTATGCCAATGCTACGATGCCTACCTTTTGCTTGTCAGCCTCCCAATTGCCATGTCGAAACTGTAACCCACCATGTCCTAGCAAACCGTTGATTGTCTATGTTACCGCTTTGCTCAGCCCCTCTTATAGCGTTGCTAGTTGCAGGTGAAGATTGAAGGCCGTTCCTTGTTGGAACATCATTTACTTACTTGTGGGGATATCACTATATTGCTATGTTATCTTAATGCATCTATATACTTGGTGAAGGGTGGAAGGCTCGGTCTTTCGCCTAGTGTTTTGTTCCACTCTTGCCGCCCTAGTTTCCGTCATATCGGTGTTATGTTCCCGGATTTTGCGTTCCTTACGCGATTGGGTTATAATGGGAACCCTTGATATTTCGCCTTGATTAAAGCTTTTCCAGCAATGCCCAACATTGGTTTTACCATTCGCCACCTAGCCCTTTTCTTTCCCTTGGGTTCTGCAGACTCAAGGGTCATCTTATTTTAACCCCCCCGGGCCAGTGCTCCTCTGAGTGTTGGTCCCACCGAGCGATGTCCGAGGCTACCAGGGGCAACTCTGGGCTGGCTTACCCGACGTCTGGCTCATCTGAGTGTGCCCTGAGAAAGAGATATGTGCAGCTTCTATCGGGATTTGTCGGCACATTCGGGTGGTGTTGCTGGTCTTGTTTTAACCTGTCGAAGTGTCTTGAGTTACCGAGATACCGAGTCTGATCGGAACGTCTTGGGAGGAGGTCTATTCCTTCGTTGACCGTGAGAGCTTGTCATGGGCTAAGTTGGGACTCCCCTGCAGGGATTAAACTTTCGAAAGCCGTGCCCGCGGTTATGGGCAGATGGGAATTTGTTAATGTCCGGTTGTAGATAACTTGAACCTTAATTATTTTAAAATGAATCAACTGAGTGTGTTACCGGGATGGCCTCTTCTCGGCGGAGTCTGGGAAGTGGACATGGTGTTGGAGTAATGTTTGCGCAGGTTGCTCTCTAGTTTCTCGCTCGTGCTTTGCCTCCTCTTCTCACTCTCTTTTGCGAATAAGATAGCCACCATATATGCTAGTCGCTTGCTGCAGCTCCACATATATCTTTGCCTTACCCTTCCTATAAGCTTAAATAGTCTTGATCGCGAGGGTGCGAGATTGCTGAGTCCCTGTGGCTCACAAATTACTATAACTCCAGATGCAGGTCCAGGTGATTCCGCTCCAGGTGACGAGTACAAGCTCAAGTGGGAGTTCGACGAGGACTCTCAGCATTACTACGTGTCTTTTCCAGATGATCAGTAGTGGTGCCTAGTTGGGGTTTGATTTAGGGCCTTGTCGCATGTTGGGTTTTCTTCTATTTTGGCGCCGTAGTCGGGCCATGAGTGTTTGTATGATGGATGTTATTTATGTACTTTGATGTGACGTGGCGAGTGTAAGCCAACTATGTTCTCCCCCTTTTAATATATATTACATGGGATGTTGTGAAGATTGCCTAACTTGCGACATATGCCTTCAATGCGATTATGTCTCTAAGCCGTGCCTCGACACGTGGGAGCTATAGTCGCATCGAGGGCGTTACATTAGGCTTTTGGCCTAAGTTGGTCTATGACCACGGCTGGCCTGGTGGATATCCATAATAATAGTTGGGGTCGTACTACGATGCAGCGGCTATCGCCTCCTGGGCTGCAGCGTGGTGACGAGCAGCCTCCGCTCTCCTCTCGTACTCATCTACCTCCTCTCTGGTAATAACATATCTTCCTTTTTCCTGATAATCAAAGAAGGCAGTAGCAGGGAGAGTAATACGGACAACATGCCGTCTGTCAAAGATTAGTCAATACTGGAGAGGCGATTCATTCCTCTCGACAAACTGGTGGTGAACCATAGCATTAAAATCTAAATAAGCAGGAGGCAACTCAATATCATCCTCGCGTATGGCTATACCAAGAAAATTAGCAATGCGGGTTGCATAAATTCCACCAAAGAAATCTCCATTAAATCTATTAAGATGCAACCTACGTGCAACAATGGCTCCCAAATTATAAGATTTGTCTCCTAACACAGCACTCCTAAGAATACCGAGGTCAGGAATACACACATGACATGCTTCATCTTTACCATTTATGCATCTACCTATGAAGAGAGCAAAATAATGTATAGCAGGAAAATGAATGCTCCCTATGGTAGCTTGTGTTATATCTGTAGATTCCTCCGCAGTTATACTAGCAAGAAAATCTCTAAATTCAGATTTGCGAGGATCCCTGATACTACCCCATTGTGGAAATTTGCAAGCAGTGGTAAAATCCTCTAAGTCCATAGTGTAAGCATTTTCATAAAGATCAAACAGGACAGTTGGAGAATTACGTGAAGATGAAAATTCAAACCTCCTCACAAAGGAACTAGTGAGATGGTGATACTGGCTGCACTTCCTCGAAACTCACAAGATCAGCGTTACGTGAATATGCGTTAAATTCTTCTTTAATTCCTGCTTGATCCATAAAGTTTTCCGAAGGCTATTCACAAGGACGCACTGGAGCGTTTCTTGGTGGCTCTTCATCAGCATCACGCATTGCAAGCCTGGGTCCTTGCTTCCTTGAAGAACCACCTTGGAACATTGTCCTAAGCATATTTCTTCCTCTGAAAAATTCTGATTTTTTAGTAACTTCAAAATAAAAGTAAACCAAACTCAATAATATTGATAGCAACTACTCATACAAGTGCCTAGAGCCTATATCATGCATCAAAACTACTTGGAACCATATAAATTTGACATGCAAGCTCAAGAACATGGTCACCTAGGCAACACAAATTTGCAATGAATAAAGCACTAGAACAAAAACTAATTGAACCAATGGAGGAGTCACATACCAAGGAACAATCTCCCCAAGCAGTTTTGTGAGAGGTGCTTTGAGCAAGGAGATCGAAAATGGCAGCAAAACGAGCTTGGACTCGGGTTTGAGCTGGTTATTCGTGTTTGTGGGAAGAAGAAGGAGTGTGTGGGTGAAAGGATAAGTGGAGGAGGGCCACCATGGGCCCACGAGGCAGGGGGCACGCCCAGGGATAGGGCGCGCCCCTGATCCTCGTGGCCATGTGCTAGCTCCTCCTGCTGTGTTCTCAATGCCAAATATTCTCAAATATTCCAGAAAAAATCATATTTAAATTTCAGGGCATTTGGAGAACTTTCATTTTTGGGGTATTTTTATATTGCACAGATAAATCAGATAACAGACAGAAAATACTATTTTTATTTTATTTAATATAAATAACAGAAAGTAAAAGTGGGGTACAGAAGGTTGTGCCTTCTAGTTTCATCCATCTCATGCTCATCTAAAGGAATCCACTAACAAGGTTGATCAAGTCTTGTTAACGAACTCATTCCGAATAACATGGAACCGGAGAAATTTTGAATAACACTATGTTACCTCAATGGGGATATGCACATCCCCAATAATAAGAATATCATATGTCTTCTTGACAGTAGGAAGGGGAAATTCAAAACCTCCAAAAATAATCGATGGAATTTTTCCGATAGAGTTGATACTATGAACTTGAGGTTGTTTCCTCGGAAAGTGTACCGTATGCTCATTACCATTAACATGAAAAGTGACATTGCCTTTAGTGCAACCAATAACAGCACCTGCAGTATTCAAAAAGGGTCTTCCAAGAATAATAGACATACTATCATCCTCGGGAATATCAAGAATAACAAAGTCCGTTAAAATAGTAATGTTTGCAACTATAACAGGCACGTCCTCACAAATACCGACAGGTATAGCAGTTGATTTATCAGCCATTTGCAAAGATATTTCAGTAGGTTTCAACTTATTCAAATCAAGTCTACGATATAAAGAGAGAGGCATAACACTAACACCGGCTCCAAGATCACATAAAGCAGTTTTAACATAGTTTCTTTTAATGGAGCATGGTATAGTTGGTACACTGGGATCTCCTAGTTTCTTGGATATTCCACCCTCAAAAGTATAATTAGCAAGCATGGTGGAAATTTCAGCTTCCGATATCTTCCTTTTATTTGTAACAATATCTTTCATATACTTAGCATAAGGATTCATTCGGAGCATATCAATTAATCGCATACGCAAATAGATAGGTCTACTCATTTCAGCAAAGCGCTCAAAATCCTCATCATCCTTTTTCTGGGATGGTTTGGGAGGAAAAGGCATGGGTTTTTGAACCCATGGTTCTCTTTCTTTACCATGCTTCCTAGCAACAAAGTCTTTCTTATCATAACGTTGATTCTTTGATTGTGGGTTATCAAGATCAACATCAGGTTCAATTTCTATATCATTATCATTACTAGGTTGAGTATCAACATGAACATTACCATTAACATTATCACTAGTTTCAGGTTCATTACCAGATTGTGTTTCAGCATCAAAGATAGAAATATCATTTAGATTCTCAGGTGTTTCAGTGATAGGTTTACTAGAATCATGCAAAGTCCTATCATTTTTCTTTTTCTTCCTTTTAGAAGGACTAGGTGCATCTATATTATTTCTCTGAGAATCTTGCTCAATTCTCTTATGGTGGCCTTCAGGATACAAAGGTTCCTGAGTCATTCTACCACCTCTAGTCATAACTCTAACAGCATTATCATTATTCTTACTATTCAATTCATTGAGCAAATCTTTTTGAGCTTTAAGTACTTGTTCTACTTGAGTGGTAACCATAGAAGCATGTTTACTAATAAGTTTAAGTTCACCTTTGACATTAGCCATATAATCACCCAAGTGCTCAAGAATATTTGAATTGTATTTCAACTGTCTACCAAAATAAGCATTGAAGTCTTCTTGCTTAGCCATAAATTTATCAAACTCATCTAAGCATGGGCTAGCAAACTTAGTAAATGGGATTTCAGCTTTATCATATCTATAGAGAATTTACCTTTACTACCTCTGTTGGGTTATCAAGACCATGATTTTCTTCAATAGATAATGGATTAAGATCATATGTTTCTTCAACAGGTGGTAAATTAAGACCATGTATTTCTTCAATAGGAGGTAAATTCTTAACATCTTCAGCTTTAATACCTTTTTCTTTCATAGATTTCTTTGCCTCTTGCATATCTTCAGGACTGAGAAATAGAATACCTCTCTTCTTCGGAGTTGGTTTAGGAATAGGTTCAGGAACTGGCTCAGGAGGTGTCCAATTATTTTCATTTGTCAGCATATTATTCAATAGAATTTCAGCTTCATCCGGTGTTCTTTCCCTGAAAACAGAACCAGCACAACTATCCAGGTAATCTCTAGAGGCATCGGTTAGTCCATTATAAAAGATATCAAGTATTTCATTTTTCTTAAGAGGATGATCAGGCAAAGCATTAAGTAAGTTGAGAAGCCTCCCCCAAGCTTGTGGGAGACTCTCTTCTTCAATTTGCACAAAATTATATATATGCCTTAAAGCAGCTTGTTTCTTATGAGCAGGGAAATATTTAGCAGAGAAGTAATAAATCATATCCTGGGGACTACGCACACAACCAGGATCAAGATAATTAAACCATATCTTAGCATCACCCTTTAATGAGAACAGAAATATTTTAAGGATATAAAAGTAACAAGTTCTGTCATCATTAGTGAACAGGGTAGCTATATCATTTAATTTAGTTAGATGTGCCTCAACAGTTTCAGATTCATAGCCATGAAAAGGATCAGATTCAACCAAAGTAATTATATCAGGATCAACAGAGAATTCATAATCCTTATCGGTAACACAGATAGGTGAAGTAGCAAAAGCAGGGTCAGGTTTCATTCTAGCATTTAGAGATTGCTGATTCCATTTAGCTAATAACCTCTTGAGTTCATATCTATCTTTGCAAGCTAAAATATCTAAAGAAGCCTCTATCAAAAACATAACCCTTAGGAATAACAGGCAAATCTTCATCATCACTTTCATTAGTATTATCGGATTCAATATTTTCATTCTCTTTGGCCCTAGCAAGTTGTTCATCAAGAAATTCACTAAGTGGCACAATAGTATCAAGCATAGAAGTAGTTTCATCATAAGTATCATGCATAGCAGAAGTGGCATCATCAATAACATGTGACATATCAGAACGAATAGAAGAAGCATGTTTAGGTGTCGCAAGCTTACTCAAAACAGAAGGTGAATCAAGTGCAGAGCTAGATGGCAGTTCCTTACCTCCCCTCGTAGTTGAGGGATAGATCTTGGTTTTAGGATCTCTCAAGTTCTTCATAATGATAAGCAGATATAAATCCCAAGTGACTCAAAATAGAGCTATGCTCCCCGGCAATGGCGCCAGAAAATAGTCTTGATAACCCACAAGTATAGGGGATCGCAACAGTTTTCGGGGGTAGAGTATTCAACCCAAATTTATTGATTCGACACAAGGGGAGCCAAAGAATATTCTCAAGTATTAGCAGCTGAGTTGTCAATTCAACCACACCTGGAAACTTAATATCTTCAACAAAGTGTTTAGTAGCAAAGTAATATGATAGTAGTGGTAACGGTAGCAAAAGTAATGTTTTTGGTATTTTGTAGTGATGATAGCAATAGCAACGGAAAATTAAATAAGTGAAGAACAATATGTGGAAAGCTCGTAGGCAATGGATCGTTGATGGAGAATTATGCCGGATGCGGTTCATCATGTAACAATCATAACCTAGGGTGACACAGAACTAGCTCCAGTTCATCAATGTAATGTAGGCATGTATTCTGAATATAGTCATACATGCTTATGGAAAAGAACTTGCATGACATCTTTTGTCCTACCCTCCCGTGGTAGCGGGGTCCTTACGGAAACTAAGTGATATTAAGGCCTCCTTTTAATAGAGTACCGGCACAAAGCATTAACACATAGTGAATACATGAACTCCTCAAACTACGGTCATCACCGGTAAGTATCCCGATTATTGTCACTTCGGGGTTAACGGATCATAACACATAATAGGTGACTATAGACTTGCAAGATAGGATCAAGAACTCTCATATATTGATGAAAACATAATAGGTTCAGATTTGAAATCATGTATTGAGGTCGGAGGAGATCCAGGGGGCCCACGAGGTAGGGGGCGTGCCCTAGGGGGGCAGGCGCGCCCCCCACCCTCGTGGACAAGTGGTGGGCCCCCTGGTCTTCATCTTTTGCAGGTATTTTTTATATTTTCCGAATAGATGTTCCGTGAAGTTTCAGGTCATTCCGAGAACTTCTGTTTCTGCACATAAATAACACCATGGCAATTCTGCTGAAAACAGCGCCAGTACGGGTTAGTTCCATTCAAATCATGCAAGTTAGAGTCCAAAACAAGGGCAAAAGTGTTTGGAAAGTAGATACGACAGAGACATATCATTTATCCCTCTACAGCATGTCATCTTGCTTAAGGCGTTACTCTGTTCTTATGAACTTATTACTCTAGATGCATGCTGGATAGCGGTTGATGTGTGGAGTAATAGTAGTAGATGCAGAATCGTTTCGGTCTACTTGTCGCGGACGTGATTCCTATATACATGATCATGCCTAGATATTCTCATAATTATTCGCTTTTCTATCAATTGCTCGACATTAATTTGTTTACCCACTGTAATACTTACGCTTTCTTGAGAGAAGCCACTAGTGAAACCTATGGCCCCCGGGTCTATTTTCCATCATACAAGTTTCCAATCTATTTTATTTTGCAATCTTTACTTTCAATCTATATCATAAAAATACCAAAAATATTTATCTTATTATTATTATATCTATCAGATCTCACTCTTGCAATTGGCCGTGACGGGATTCACAACCCCTTTATCGCGTTGGTTGCGAGGTTCTTATTTGTTTGTGTATGTACGAGGTGACTCGCGCGTGGTCTCCTACTGGATTGATACCTTGGTTCTCAAAAACTGAGGGAAATACTTACGCTGCTTTACTACATCACACTTTCCTCTTCAAGGGAAAACCAATGCAGTGCTCAAGAGGTAGCATGCACTTGCTAGCATTCACACTTCATAAATTATTTCTTTTATCATTTACCTACTCAAGGACGAGCAGGAATTAAGCTTGGGGATGCTGGTACGTCTCCAACGTATCTATAATTTATGAAGTATTCATGCTATTATATTATCAACCTTGGATGTTTTATATGCATTTATATGCTATTTTATTTGGTTTTTGGGATTAACCTATTAACCTAGAGCCCAGTGCCAGTTTTTATTTTTTCCTTGTTTTAGAGTATCGCAGCAAAGGAAAACCAAACGGAGTCTAGTTGACCTGAAACTTGACGGAGCTTATTTTTGGACCAAAAGAAGGCCATGGAGTAAAAGAGTTGGGCTAGAACAGTCCCGGGCTGCCCACGAGGGTGGGAGGCGCGCCCACCCCCCTGGGCGCGCCCCCCTACCTCGTGGACAGCCCGGAGACCCCCCTGACTTGTTCTCGACGCCAAAACCTCTTATATATATAGAAACCTCCAGAAATTAACCTAGATTGGGAGTTCCGCCGCCGCAAGCCTCTGTAGCCACGAGAAAATCAATCTAGGCCCTCTCTGGCACCCTGCCGGAGGGGGCCATCATCACAAGAGGGCATGGAGGAGGATCCCGGAGGGGACATCATCGTTATGAAGGCCAAGGACCAGAGGGAGAACCTCTCCCCATCCAGGGGGGAGGCCATGGAGGAGGAAGCACAAGGGGGAGAACCTCTCCTCCTCTCTCTCGGTGGCGCCGGAGTGCCATCGGGAGGGGAATCATCACCGCGGTGATCGTCTTCATCAACATCACCATCCTGATCTCTTTTACGCGGTCCACTCTCCTGCACCCTACTGTAATCCCTACTTGAACATGGTGCTTTATGCCACATATTATGATCCAATGATGTGTTGCCATCCTATGATGTTTTGAGTAGATATCCTTTGTCTTTGGGTTGATTGATGATCTAGATTGGTATGAGTTGTATGTTTTATTTTGGTGCTATCCTATTGTGCCCTCCGTGTTGCGCAAGCATGATGGATTCCCGCTGTAGGGTGTTGCAATACATTCATGATTCGCTTATAGTGGGGTTCTTGAGTGACAGAAGCCTAAACCCGAGTAAGGGGATTGTTGCGTATGGGATAAAGGGGACTTGATGCTTTAATGCTATGGTTGGGTTTTACCTTAGTGATCTTTAGTAGTTGAGGATGCTTGCTAGAGTTCCAATCATAAGTGCATATGATCCAAGATGAGAAAGTATGTTAGCTTATGCCTCTCCCTCATATGAAATTGCAATGACGACTATCAATCTTGTTAACAATTGCCTAGGACAATTCCGCACACCGATCCACCATTATTCCACACTCGCTATTTATAATATTTAGTAATATATTGTAAATTTATGATAACAACACCTACTTTTATATTTTAGCTCTCTGATATCATACAAAGTTATCCTCTTCATACCCACAACGTAGTTTTATTTCTCGTTGCTAGTTGGAAGCAAACGTTCGGTGTACGTAGAGTCGTATCAGTGGCAGATAGGGCTTGAGAGAATATTGATCTTACCTTTAGCTCCTTGTGGGTTCGACACTCCATACTTATCACTTCCACCTTTGGAAATTGCTACGATGATTCCCTGCACTTGGGGATTATCACTCCCAAGCAGCCAACCTCCTCCTCCTCTTGATCCATTCCCGTGACCACCTTAAGATTGAGCAGGAGCACTCGGCCTCGTCTCCTCGTGCCGCAGAGCCGCCCGAGCCTCCTTCCATGACAGCCGAGGACCTCCCCGACCCCGTTGTTCCTCGCCGGACCAGCAGATGGACCTCGCCGCCTTGCTCAAGGTCACGCTAGCCGCTCCCCGTGCCCTCTCTCTTTTCTTTTCTCTCTTTAACCCTTCGGCCTCTCTTTTCCTCTTCCTCCTGGGAACCAAGCCATGGTGCCCGAGGCCTCCCCTGCCTCGCCTCGCGTCTCCCCGTTGCTGCCCGACCTCGCCGGCCGGCAATCGAAGCCGCTGCCCCGGCCACCTTGCGTGACCTCCTGCCTCGTCCTCATTTGCGAGGGAGACGAGCGACCGAAGCCGCACGCCCAGTTCCCCTGCATCGCGCGGGTCGTTGAGTCCCCTGCGTCGAGCTGTCGCTCGCCTTCAAGCCGCCGCCGTGTCAAGTCCCCTGATCCCGGCCTCCATCGCCCGAATGTGTGCCCCCTGCCGTCGGCCTTTGCGTCTGCTTCCTCTGCAGCATGCCAGCACCACCCTCGTCGTCGCGGCGTTCTTTTGCTTCCGGCATCGCCCATGCGCTAAGTTCTGCTGCGGCCTTTGTTCTTCTGCAACGAGCAGCGGCAGGTCATCTGTGCATTGACCGTGTCCTCTCCACCTCCTCGCTCGATCCAGATGCATCGCCCCGAGCCAGCCTCTCTGCTCATCGGCCTCCCAGCCCGTAGCCCCGTGGAGCCTGCCTCCACCTCCTCACCGATGGCCCAAGGCCGAGGGCGAGGAGCCCCCAGCCTTTTCCCTCTGTTGGGCTTCCTGTCCAGATTCGGCCCAGAGTCTATTTTTTTAGGCTATGTGATTTAGCTATTATCCCAGGATTTACAAATTTGCAGAAAAACCCTAGTATTCATGCATCTAATAACTTAATAACCGTGTATCGGATTAAAATGATTTAAACATGTAAAATGCTTAATAAAACTTGCATAGGGACTTGCCAGCCCCCGAGGTCCCTTAATCAACCCCCGGGCTAGTTCTCCTCATGAGTGTTGATCCACCTACCTAGCAGTCGGTGGTGCCACCTCGGGGCATGCTACCTCTTGATCACTGCGTTGGTTTTCCCTTGAAGAGGAAAGGGTGATGAAGTAAAGCAGCGTAAGTATTTCCCACAGTTTTTGAGAACCAAGGTATCAATCTAGTAGGAGACCACGCGCAAGTCACCTTGTACCTACACACACAAATAAGAACCTCGCAACCAATGCGATAAAGGGGTTGTCAATCCCTTCACGGCCACTTGCAAGAGTGAGATCTGATAGAGATGATAATAATAAGATAAATATTTTTGGTATTTTTATGATATAGATTGAAATTAAAAGATAGCAACATAAACGGTA
Organism: Triticum urartu; assembly: GCF_056163025.1. Classification (NCBI taxonomy): domain Eukaryota; kingdom Viridiplantae; phylum Streptophyta; class Magnoliopsida; order Poales; family Poaceae; genus Triticum; species Triticum urartu. Next base: position 208,751,974 of record NC_141875.1, read on the forward strand.
ACGGAAATAACGGTAGATTAATATGATGGAAGATAGACCCGGGGGCCATAGGTTTCACTAGTAGCTTCTCTCAAGATAGCATAAGTATTACGGTGGGTGAACAAATTACTGTCGAGCAATTGATAGAAAAGCGAATAATTATGAGAATATCTTGGTATGATCATGTATATAGGCATCACGTCCAAGACAAGTAGACCGACTCCTGCCTGCATCTACTACTATTACTCCACACATCGACCGCTATCTAGCATGCATCTAGAGTATTAAGTTCATAAGAACAGAGTAACGCCTTAAGCAAGATGACATGATGTAGAGGGATAAACTCATGCTATATGATATAAACCCCATCTTTTTATCCTCGATGGCAACAATACAATATGTGTCGTTTCCCTTTCTGTCACTGGGATCGAGCACCGCAAGATTGAAACCAAAGCTAAGCACTTCTCCCATTGCAAGAAAGATCAATCTAGTAGGCCAAACCAAACTGATAATTCAAAGAGACTTGCAAAGATAAACCAATCATACATAAAAGAATGCAGAGAAGATTCAAATATTGTTCATAGATAATCTGGATCATAAACCCACAATTCATCGGATCTCGACAAACACACCGCAAAAAGAAGAGTTACATCGAATAGATCTCCAAGAGAATCGAGGAGAACTTTGTATTGAGATCCAAAGAGAGAGAAGAATCCATCTAGCTACTTGCTATGGACCCGAAGGTCTGAAGTAAACAACTCACACATCATCGGAGAGGCCATGGAGTTGATGTAGAGGCCCTCCATGATCAATGCCCCCTTCGGCGGAGCTCCGGAAAATGCCCCAAGATGGGATCTCTTGGGTACAGAAGGTTGTGGCGGTGGAATTAGGTTTTCGTGGTGCTCCTGGATGTTTGCGGGGTATATGGATATATATATATATACATATATATATAGAGTAGCACTATTCTAATCCCGGGATTAGAATAACTATTTGGATCACGATCAGCCCTTATAAGGAGCGATGGGCATGTTCCCGAACCCACGCTCCCACTACCCCAGGCCCCCACTCCACTCTGATCCGACCACCCACCCTCGTCAACCTCCGCCTGCCTCCCGAAATCCCGGCGACCGTGGCCCGGCCGACCACCCGCCAGCGACCAGCTGCACCGGCGCCGCTCCGGATCCCCCCACGATCGGCAAATCGTCCCCATCCCCAGCTGGCGCATCCTTCCCCCCTGTCCCGCCCAGAACGCGCCACTGCTACCAACCGGCACCGGATCCGTCCCTCGACCCGGATCTCGCTGCCGCCATCGTCCATCGCCGCACATCGCGCCGCCGCCACCGTCCATCGCCCCACATTGCGCCACCGCCACTGTCCCACGATTGGGATCGCGGCGCAGCCACCGTCCCATGACGGGGATCGCGTCGCAGGAACTGTCCCACAATGGGGATCGCGCCACTGCAACCGCCATCGACCCACCTCCCGTTGTTGGGATCCTGCTGCGGCGCGACAAACCACCGGGATCATCCCACTGTGCGACCTTCCTCCACATGCCGCCATGAACATCTTCCAACCGGCCACCGCGACCTTCTTCCCTCCCCTTCCTCACTGAAGATGAGCTAGCGGGCCGCCATAGCTACTCTGCCACCAACGCACCATCGCCTCCGGCGGCCCCTCCCGCATCACCTCTGCTTTCCCCCGCCAGCCACGGCATGCGGCGCACTCTGGCCCCGCCACTTTCATCTGACCCTGCTAGTGGTCAGTACATCGGCCCTCCCTTTCATCAGATATATTGGCCTCTGGATCCTCTGACGACCACCACGGCCGAGGTCCGATTGATGTTGCCAGCCTTGAGTAGTGGTTGCCGGAGCCCGTGTTTCTCCTAACAAAAATTGATGTTTTTCTTGTTGTTCTTCTTCAGTTTTGTTGACTGAACATAACTGTCTCCACTGATTGGACTGCAGGTGACATGTGGATGATTAGTCTGAATGATTGGTCTGAAGTGCCACTGAAGACATATAGAAACGGGTTCGACAGTGTGTCTTGCAATTAGTCTCTACCCCACCTTATAACAAAATGATAAAATGATTCATTTACTCCAAGCATGTGGGTACGTGGATTTTGCGGGATTTGGTTTTTTCTCTAGTAACTAGCATATTTGGTGAATGTGTGAAGTCCTGCTACTACTAATAGAGAAGGAAAATCACCACTAAACCTCGTTTTGAGATAAAATGAAACCAATTTAGAAAAACTTGGCAAGCCCACAGTATATCACCACCCATTTCTTTTATAAGACAGTAGTGTGCGTGCGTTTGATGTGCTCGTGCTATGGGTATGCTTTTTTCGCAAGAATTTCGAAGTATATAGAAAACTCAGATTTGTTGAAAAGAAGTTCAAGAGCTATGTGTGGAGAAGTTCAAAAATTCTTGCGAAAGAGTTTCACCTTGTACTTCCATGTTCGATTTTTTCTGTATAAAAATTGAATACAATTATTTACTCGAAATATAGAAAAGGTGAAGTTCATATTGAAATAACAGAGAAGTTTGGAGTTTATCAAAACCTAGGATTTATCTGTTCAAAAAATAAAAAAACACAACGCCATTTTTTGCACTTTTAAAAACAACTCATAAACGAAAAAAAGGTTGCTAGAAGTTCAAGTGCTCTACGAGGAAAAGTTCAAAAAATTGTTGTGAGAGAGGTTCACCGTGTATTTAGATGTCCAAAATACATTAAAAATGTGTTTTTGTGTTTTGAAATAATTCTCTCAAACCAGAGAGAAGTTCAGAGTGATAACAACCAGAAGTTCACATACTACATGGTGTGTATTTCATATAAGAAAAATACAAAAAAAATTCTAACAGAGCAAAGTTCAAACAGACATGCCCCAGAAGTTCAACTACTTCATATAGTGCAAAAAACGGCACGTTCAAAAACAGATTGAGGTTCAAACAGACATGCCTGAGAAGTTCAACTACTTCATGCACTGCAAAAAAACAGCACGTCAAAAACAGAGTGAGGTTCAAACAGACATGCTCGAGAAGTTCAACTACTTCATGCAGTGCGTTTCCGTTCGTGATGAAGGCAGAAATCATGATCTCGTCATTTTCTAATTTACTTCAAAACATCAGGAATATCATTTGTGTAAGTTTAAGTCCTCGGTCGGAAAAAATGAAAAAATTTATTGTGAGAGAGGTTTGTACAAAAACAATATCATACTGACGAATGGATGAGAAAATTACAAACAAAAAAATGTCACAGAAGTTCAACGTGAAAACAGCTAGAAGTTCAACTACTACGCTGAATGAATTTTAGATTAAAAACATTTAAAATCATCGCGAGTATGAAAAGATGATCAACATGAGAAACTTGCGTGCTTACAGCAGCTTTCCATCCGTATATCACCTGCTCAATTCCGGTGAATGGATGGAGAGTTATGAGCAGTGGATGGAGACCTACGAGCAAAAAAATCACGTGAAAAACAGAGTGAAGTTCAGGTACACGCGCCGAGAAGTCCAGGTTCTTCACGCGGTGCATTTTCAAAGAATCTGTTTCGCGATAAAGGCAGAACGCATGATCCCACAGTTTTCGATATTACTTGAAAACGGCTAGGAATCAGAGAAAACCATCAACATGAAAAAGTTTCGCATTTTCCGTAGCTTTTCAGCGGTATATTATTTGCCCCATTCCGATAAAGTTTGTACAAATTATGGCAAAAATATGTTTTTAACCATTTTCAAAATGACATAAAACCGTAGTGAATTAGGAGAAAAAATATATACAAAAAAGTTTCGCATTTCTTCAAGCTTTCCAACGCCATATCATTTGCTGCATTTGGACGTACGGTTAAAAAATTAGCTCAAAAATACGAACTCGGTGGAACTTGTACCATTTTCTAAATTACTTTTAAACCATTCAAAATTAGAAAAAACTTTTAACATAAAAAAGTAGCGCATTTTCATAAGCTTTCCAATGCCATATTATTTGCCTCAATTGGATTAGCCGTTTAGAAATTGCGTCAAAAATACAAACTCGGGTGTTCGGTTTACGAAATTTTACGATTTTCCGAATTACTCTTTTACCGTAGGGAATTAGAGAAAACTTTCAACATGTGGAAGGAGCGGTTTTGCAGCAGCTTTCCAACGCCATATTATTTGCCTCATTCCGATAAACGGTTTAAAAATGCAATAAAAATACGATTCACGTTTTTTGTATGAAGAAAAAACGGTTTTCAAAACTGCTCTTAAACCGCTTACATTTTGCCAAAAATTTAACTTGGGTCATGATACTGATGTCCATAGCTATCCAACGGTATATCGCAATCCCTATTTGGACACCTTTTAGCTGAAGTTCAACCTAGTACTCGGGGAAGGTCAGGCGCGTTACTCGGGAAGTTCATGTTGTGATCAGAATATTATTCTGATCCCGTGATCAGAATAGTGTTTATATATATATATATAGGAGGAAGAAGTAGGTCAGTGGAGCAACGAGGGGCCCATGAGGGTGGAGGGCGCGCCCAGGGGGGTGGGAGCGCCCCCTGCCTCGTGGCCGCCTCGTTGATTGCTTGACGTCCAGTCCAAGTCCCCTGGATCACGTTTGTTGAGAAAATCATGTTCCCGAAGGTTTCATTCCGTTTGGACTCCGTTTCATATTCCTTTTCGGCAAAACTCTAAAATAGGCAAAAAAACAACAATTTGGGTTGGGCCTCCGGTTAATAGGTTAGTCTCAAAAACAATATAAAAGTGTAAAAATAAGTCCATTAACATCCAAAATAGATAATATAATAGCATGGAGCAATCAAAAATTATAGATACGTTGGAGACGTATCAAGCATCCCCAAGCTTAATTCCTGCTCGTCCTCGAGTAGGTAAATTATAAAAACAGAATTTTTGATGTGGAATGCTTCCTAACATATTTCTCAATGTAATTTTTCTTTATTGTGGCATGAATGTTCAGATCCGAAAGATTCAAGATAAAAGTTTAATATTGACATAGAAATAATAATACTTCAAGCATACTAACTAAGCAATCATGTCTTCTCGAAATAACATGGCCAAAGAAAGTTATCCCTACAAAATCATATAGTCTGGCTATGCTCTATCTTCATCACACAAAATATTAAATCATGCACAACCCCGATGACAAGCCAAGCAATTGTTTCATACTTTTGATGTTCTCAAATTTTTTCAATCTTCACGCAATATATGAGCGTGAGCCATGGATATAGCACTATGGTGGAATAGAATGGTGGTTGTGGAGAAGACAAAAAGGAGAAGATAGTCTCACATCAACTAGGCGTATCAACGGGCTATGGAGATTCCCATTAATATATATCAATGTGAGTGAGTAGGGATTGCCATGCAACTGATGCACTAGAGCTATAAGTGTATGAAAGCTCAACAAAAGAAACTAAGTGGGTCAGCATCCAACTTGCTTGCTCACGAACACCTAGAGCGATTTGAAGAAGCCCATCATTGGAATATACAAGCCAAGTTCTATAATGTAAAATTCCCACTAGTTTATGGAAGTGACAACATAAGAGACTTTATACAATGAAGATCATGGTGCTACTTTGAAGCACAAGTGTGGAAAAAGGATAGTAACATTGTCCCTTCTCTCTTTTTCTCTCATTTCATTTTTTTCTTTTTTTATTTGGGCCTTCTTTTTTTTGGCCTCTTTTTTTTCTTTTTTTTCGTCCGGAGTCTCATCCCGACCTGTGGGGGAATCATAGTCTCCATCATCCTTTCCTCACTGGGACAATGCTCTAATAATGATGACCATCACACTTCTTTTTACTTACAACTCAAGAATTACAACTCAATACTTAGAACAAAATATGACTCTATGTGAATGCCTCTGGCGGTGTACCGGGATATGCAATGAATCAAGAGTGACATGTATGAAAAAATTATGAACGGTGGCTTTGCCACAAATACGATGTCAACTACATGATCATGCAAAGCAATATGACAATGATGAAGCGTGTCATAGCAAATGGTACAGTGGAAAGTTGCATGGCAATATATCTCGGAATAGCTATGGAAATGCCATAATAGGTAGCTATGGTGGCTGTTTTGAGGAAGGTATATGGTGGGTTTATGGTACCGGCTAAAGTTGCGCGGTACTAGAGAGGCTAGCAATTGTGGAAGGGTGAGGGTGCGTATAATCCATGGACTCAACATTAGTCATAAAGAACTCACATACTTCACTACAAAAAAAATACACTTCCGTGATGATACGTGTTTGTCACAGTAGGTCCCGTTTTCTATCATGCATGTACATCCATGAAAAATTTATGACAGAATCAAGATAGTAATACCTTTGCTATCGTAGAAGTGTTCCATGACATTACCAAAATTATCATCACGGAAGTGTCCACTTCCATGACGATAAATCGCGCGTCACAGAAGTGCTTTCGTCAAGTGTGACCGACACGTGGCATCCACCGTAACGGAACGCCGTTAAGCTATCGGGTCGGGTTTTGGATCTGATAACCCGTTAACAGCCCCGACCAATGGGGATTTTCCACGTGTAAAATCATCATTGGCTAGAGGAAACACGTGTCGGCTCATCGCTGGGACATGTGTCATCCACTCATTGGACAGAAGGCGCCTATGATACGTCGACACGTGGCACGGCCCAACAGAGGCCCATTCTTGTGAAAAGGCCGGCCCATTTGACTTGGTCAAAAGGTGGCGGGCCGGCCCATGGAAAGCCTGTTAACGGCCTGTTCGCATATAGCCCATTTACAGCCCGCTAACCCAAGGCATGTTATGCCCTATTCGAATTAGGCCCAATAGCGTCATCTGGGCCATCCAATATGATTCCAGCCCGTTTTCACTTCTGGCCCATGTATGGCCCATGACGCCCTTCGGCCCATATGAGGCCCTATGTAACTCTTGGCCTATTAATGGCCCGTGGTGAAACTGGCCCGTAATGTACAGTGTATCACTTTACACCCATTAACGGCCCGTGGTGAAACTGGCCCGTAAAGAACAGTGTATCACTTTATACCCATTAACGGCCCGTTATTCTGTTGGGCCGTTTCCAGCCCATGTTATCTTTCGGCCTTCTCAGAGCCCATTTATTCTTGGGCTATTTTCCAGCATTCTTTTACTTACGGCCCGTTACTGTCATTTTCTGCGTGTGGGCCAAATTCAGCCCGTGGTTACAGTCCGCCCGTTTGTGGTCCGTTAATACGTTGGGCTGTTGAGGGAGTCCTAGATTAGGGGGTCTCCGGACAGCCGGACTATATCCTTTGGCCGGACTTTTGGACTATGAAGACACAAGATTGAAGACTTCGTCTCGTGTCCGGATGGGACTCTACTTGGCATGGAAGGCAAGCTAGGCAATACGGATATGTATATCTCCTCCTTTGTAACCGACCTTCTGTAACCCTAGCCCCCTTTGGTGTCTATATAAACCGGAGGGTTTTAGTCCGTAGGACAACATACAATCATACCATAGGCTAGCTTCTAGGGTTTAGCCTCTCCGATCTCGTGGTAGATCAACTCTTGTAATACTCGTATCATCAAGAATAAATCAAGCAGGACGTAGGGTTTTACCTCCATCAAGAGGGCCCGAACTTGGTTAAAACATCGTGTCCCCTACCTCCTATTACCATCCGCCTTAGACGCATAGTTCGGGACCCCCTACCCGAGATCCGCCGGTTTTGACACCGACATTGGTGCTTTCATTGAGAGTTCCTCTGTGTCGTCGCCATTAGGCTTGATGGCTCCTACGATCATCGATAGCGATGCAGTCCAGGGTGAGACTTTTCTCCCCGGACAGATCTTTGTGTTCGGCGGCTTCGCACTGCGGGCCAACTCGCTTGGCCATCTGGAGCAGATCGAAAGTTACGCCCCTGGCCACCAGGTCAGGTTTGGAAGCTTAAACTACACGGTCGATATCCGCGGAGACTTGATCTTCGACGGATTCGAGCCCCTGCCTTGTGTGCCGCGCGGTCACAATGAGTATGATTTAGCTCTACCATCGGACAGTGTTCGATAAATCGCACCGGCAGCCGCTCCGACCGTCAATTCGGAGCCAGTTTCGCCATCCATGGACGGGTGGATAGACCTCGCCACGGAGGCCGTATCCTCTACGGCGATCGAGCCGAATATCGACCTTACCCTTTACGAGAGCCGTGTTGCCAAACTGCCGGATCCTTCTCCGGCCACGGACTCCGAACCGCCCACGCCCGTTCCTATCGAATCCGATTGGGCGTCGATCATGGAGTTTACCCCCGCGGATATTTTTCAGCACTCGCCCTTCGGCGACATACTGAACTCATTAAGGTCTCTCTCCTTTTCAGGAGAGTCCTGGCCGAACTACGTTCGGCAAGATTGGGATGCGGATGATGAAGAAATTCGCCGCCCACCCACCACCCACTTAGTAGCCACTGTCGATGACTTAACCGGCATGCTCGACTTCGACTCCGAAGACATCGACGGTATGGGCGACGGTGCGGGAGGCGAAGAGGAACCACTACCCACAGGGCACTGGAAGCCCACTTCATCACATGACGTATACATGGTGGACACACCCAAAGAAAATAACGACGAGGAACGGAAGGACGCAGCGAAGGGTGGTTCCCTCGAGCAGCAGTCAAAGCGGCGGCGTAAACGCCACTCCAAATCCCGCCTCAACAGAAATAACAATCATATAGACCCAGCATTAGAGCAGGGTGAACCATTGCCCGACCACGGCAACACGGAAAATCAAGCCGAACAAACCAACCTCGTCGAAGATAACAGTCCGGGCGACATCACACCGGACAGGAGCCAGGAGCAACATAATGCCCACCAAAGGCTTGTTGCCACGACGAGGAGTCTGAAAAAACAGAAGCAAAGGCTCAAGGCTGCACAACACACACTCAAAATCAAATGGAGTGATGTACTCAACACTGCAGCAAAATACGACAGTAATCCCCACACCAAGAGCTATCCAAAGCGAAAGTTACTACCTGAATTCGATGAGGAGGCCTTAGATCCTCCACAATTAAAATATAAAACGGCCATCCGGTCGGATATACGACCTCATAGCCAACATAAAGCGGCAAACGACGCCACACATAAACCAGTACGCGATCCGTGTAAGGGCTCGCATCAAAAGGACGACGCAACTAGATCCATCTATGGACCACGCAAGCGCGCTCCAACATACAATGCAACACAACAAACATCCGAACACCACGGTACACCCAAATACAGGGGTGCCGCACACCCTCTATGTTTCACCGACGAGGTACTGGATCATGAATTTCCAGTGGGATTCAAACCCGTAAACATAGAGGCATACGACGGAACAACAGACCCTGGGGTCTGGATCGAGGACTACATCCTCCATATCCATATGGCTCGAGGAGATGATCTCCACGCCATCAAGTACTTACCCCTCAAACTCAAAGGGCCAGCTCGGCACTAGCTTAAAAGCCTCCCCGAAAACTCCATCGGAAGCTGGGAAGAGCTCGAAGATGCCTTTCGGGCAAATTTTCAAGGGACATATGTCCGACCACCGGATGCAGACAATTTAAGTCATATAATTCAACAGCCCTGTGAGTCAGCCCAAAAACTTTGGAATAGGTTCCTCACTAAAAAGAACCAAATAGTCGACTATCCGGACACGGAAGCCTTAGCAGCTTTTAAGCATAGCGTCCGAGACGAATGGCTTGCCAGACACCTCGGTCAAGAAAAGCCGAGAACAATGGCAGCATTAACAAACCTCATGACCCGCTTTTGCGCGGGCGAGGACAGCTGGTTAGCCAGATGCAACACCAGCGACCCAGGTACATCCGAAGTCATGGATGGAAACGGGAAATCACGACGCAGCAAGAATAAGCGCCGGAATAAAGAAGACAACCCGAAGAGCATGACGGTAAACGCCGGATTTAGAAGCCGCCCTCCAAAGGCAACAGAGACGAATTGTCCAGCCTAAACAAAATTTTGGACCAAATATGTCAGATCCATAGCACCCCTGATAAACCTGCAAATCATACCCACAGAGAATGTTGGGTCTTCAAACAGTCCGGCAAGCTCAACACCGAACACAAGGGGCAGGATACACCAAGTGAAGACGAGGACGAGCTTCGCAAGCAAAGCACAGGGGAACAGAAGAAATTCCCACCAGAAGTCAAAACAGTCAACGTGTTACATGTGATAAAAGGGAGAGACAAAGCGGCACCTTTAGAGGAACATGCCCCAAGGCCTATCACCGTGGAGCTCCGCCACTGGTCGTCCCAACCGATCACCTTCGACCATCGGGATTACTCGGCAAGTATCCGGCGTGCAGGATGGGCTGCCCTAGTATTAGATCCAATAATTGATGGATACCACTTCACCCGAGTCTTGATGGACGGCGTCAGCAGTTTGAATCTGATATATCAGGACACAGTCCGCAAAATGGGGATAGACCCAACAAAAATTTGCCGCAGCAATGCTACCTTTAAAGGAGTAACGCCAGGCCCGGAGGCTCATTGCAGGGGCTCCCTGCTACTAGAGGTTATATTCGGCTTCCCCGACAACTTTCGCAACGAAAATTTAACTTTCCACGTCGCTCTGTTCCAAAGTGGCTATCAAGCACTACTCGGACGCGAAGCTTTCGCTCGCTTTAACGCAATACCGCATTACGCTTCCCTCAAGCTCAAGATGCCCGGTCCACGCGGCATAATTACAGTAAATGAAAATATTGAGCGCTCCTTGTGCGCCGAAGACGGTGCGGCCGCCTTGGCCGCCACACACTAAACGGCCTCACCAACTCAACCATTTGACAGGTCGGTAAGACCACGGACACGGTTAGGCGAGTCCGTCTCAGCTATATGTAATTAATACAGGTTTGATGGCTATACCCCTATTACAATACAAGGGGCTCAACGCGCGTGCAAAAGGGGCAATAAGGCTCACCTTTACTCATTTTCAACTATATATTATTTATTCAGTATAACTTAACTTTTGCACGACAACTTTTCAATTAAGTTCCTCTCTTTTTCAGATGACCATCGTGCTACACCCGTCCAGGATACGGCACAATGGAGACACAGGCGCAGACGTGCAACAGGGACCCGTTCCAAGGATTTTTTGTAGATTAAGACCCTGCGTAAACCTTTTTTACTGTCTCTTGTTGATTTACATCCCTCGGATTCTCAGTACAACCGAGAAGGATGCTGACGTCTTGGCATGTGGCCACGCCAGAATAATGCACGTACCTGGACACCAGGGGCTTATTACAAAGGGTACTGTTTAGACCCGGTTTACACCATAAAGACCGAATACCTTAGGGAGTGTTCAGCGTCGCGAGTTTGGCCTTATATGCATCAGCTCCGAATCATGTCTTTCGTCAAATGCTGGGTTTGCCCGGCTCCTGTGTTTTGCTGCCTTACATTCCGCTCTATCGGCTAAGGCGGCACCAGGAGAACTACTGCGATTGTGCCCTGGTTCATCCGGACGAGCACCTCAGTAGAGAAAGCCGAAAACTGACTGTCATGATATAGCGTGAGACTGGTCAACCACTCGATGACCTATTCGAATCTTCGGGATTCCTCCGCATTAAAGAAGGGTCGTTTCCCGGCCAGGCCTGTACGCACCCCGAATCCGGACGAGTGCGGAGCCACCAGGGGCTATATAGTAGCCCCACTGTCAAACTCCTATGACTAAGTGAAAGTCTTAAAGCATAATAGTCCAGTTGCCTAGTTCGCTGCGCTATCACCTCCTTATTAGGACCAAGACGTTGGATTAAGTGTGAATACGCGTCTTCTGCGAACACCCCCGCATTATATGCGTGGGGGCTGAAGCCGACGACTGCAATCTTTCAGGTTATATACATGTATACATAAATGGCCGCACAGGAGGCATCACAATACTTTCGGGCAAAAGTATAAATACAGCCTTGATAAATTCAATAAAATGTTGTTTTTACAATGGGAATACATGTCACTCAAACATAACATTCTTCAAGCACTGGGCCTCTATAGTACAAGCACCCTCAAGAACTTCTTCAAAATAGTGCTTGGCAACCACTCGGCCTATGGCCGAACCCTGCGTCGCGACAGTGGTGGCATCCATCTCCGCCCAGTATGTTTTGACACGGGCAAGGGCCATCCGCGAGCCTTCTATGCACGCCAACCTCTTCATCGCATTAATGCGCGGCACCGCACCAAGGAACTGCTGCACCAAGCTAAAATAGTTGTTCGGCTTTGGCCTTTCCGGCCACAGATGATCCACGACAGACCTCATGGCGAGTCCGGACAATCTATTGAGTTCGGACCATTCGGCAAGCTGATCAGTCAATGGAAGTGGACACTCTGGAACGTTAAATTGCGACTAGAACAGCTTGTCCACTTCACGATTTGTTTGATCTCGGAAGTATTCGGCCGCATCAACAGCGCTCGCTGCTAAGTCCAGATATGCGTCAGCCGAACTCCACAGCCGATCCAGAGGGGCATACCGCGGATCGCCGAACTTCCTCCGTAGCATAAAGGGCTTCCCAGCCACAATGTCCCCAGCCTCACGTAGTTCCTCCTTCGCTCTCATTGCAGAGTGGGTGTCTTTGGTCGCCATTGTGGCCTTTTCAAGGTCCGTAGCCTTCGCCCGATTTTCTTCTTCAAGAAACTGGCAGCGGTCGGCAGTGTCTTTTAACTTCACAGCCATTTTGGCCATTTTCTCTTTGCTCTCGCTATGAGCGGCCTTCTCGGCTTTCAACTCTTCGGCCGCCTTCAAAGCGGCCGCATTACTACTCCTTGCTTGCTCCTTGGCTCGGGCAAGCTCCGCCCGCAAGGCCTCCACGGTGGCAGCTCCATCTGCAGTCACAACATATTAAAGATACTGGCATCACGCTGCTCTTACTATGTGACATCCACTATAAATATCACCTACCCTGGGCCTCGTCAAGCCGCTTGTTAACAAGCTCGATGTCGGCATCCACCGCATCCAGTTGCCGCTTTAGTTCGGCAACCCCATCAGTCCGGCTAGCCACCGGAGCTCTAGACACCTACACATAAAGGCGGTTTGGTTATTACCAGGGACTACGATCCTCTGTTCGCCGCCGTTTTCAACGACAACCAGAGTCTCAGGGGCTACTATCTACACAGAGCACACCTAAAAATGTGCGGATGCATATCATTTCACGTACCCCAAAGCCCGTCAGTAGACTCATAAAGGCTTCATGCAACCCGCTTTCGGCCGACGAAATCCTTTCAATCACCGTACCCATCAATGTACGGTGCTCTTCTGAGGTAGTGGCTCGCCCTAGCAGATCCCTCAGTGCATCCGACTGCATACCAGACGGAGCCGGATTCTTTTGGTTGCTCTCTTCAAGAGCCGGATACTGAGGGCTTCGGGTGACCATGGGATTACCTTCTGGCCTTATCGGATCCGGAGAAACTCTCCGTGATGACACTTCAAGGTCGCCCGCTTCTTGAGCCGGGGAGTCCGGGGGAGGCGTTTCGCTGTCCATCATCTCCGAAAGAAGATCCCCCGAAGACGAGCTCTGCTGAGAAGGGCTCAGATCCAAACTGCAACATAGATGCTTCAGTTATCTTCCTCAGAAGTAAGGTAGAATATCTTCACTATTAAGTACTTTGTGATTACTTATAGCTCGTTAGAGGGCTGATCCCCGCACGGACTCTGTGCGGCAAGAGCACCCTCCGAGGCGGGACCCTCTGGTGGAGTTTTCTTCTCCCGTTTGGAAACCCTGGTTTTCGGGTCATCAGAGGTAGTCCTCTTCCTTCCCCAGGGCGAGGGAATATCAGATTCCTTCCCTTGGTTATCCTCCCTCACGGAGGCGCTCGTTCCCTTGGTTGGAACAAGTAGCGGCGGGGCCCCGCTTTCGCCCTCTTTATTCCCCCCTTCATCTTCCTTTGAGGGCACCAGGCAAGATGCTGGCTCGAGCATCTTTTCCAGCACCGGATTGTCCAAGCCTTCGGTAAGGGGGCCGAACATCGGATCGTCTTCGCCTTTGTTATCTAGTCCTGGTCAAAAAGCGATTCTTCAGAATGACGTCATGATAAATGAAAGACAGTGTGTTCGGCTAGAGGATTACTTACTTGGGCCGCGGTGCGGTTGCTGCTCAGGCCCACGTCCTCGGAGGTGTCCGGACACTCTATTTGGGGTTCGAAGAACGACTTGTACATCTCCTCGTGCGTCAGGCCGAGGAAATTCTGGATAGCGCGCGGTCCTTCTGGGTTGAATTCCCACAAGCGGAGGAGCCGGCTTTTGCAAGGCTGGACTTGACGAACCAGTATGACTTGCACCACCATAACCAAACTAAAATCTCCCTCGAAGAGATCCCAGATGCGGCTCTGCAATATGGGCACATCCTTGGCCGGACCCCAGCTCAGCCCCCTGCTGATCCATGACATCAATTGTGGTGGAGGGCCCGAGCGAAAGGCGGAGGAAGCTACCCACTTGGCACTTTTGGGAGCGGTGATGTAGAACCACTCCCGTTGCCATAACCTGGACACCTCTGGAAAGGAACCTTTTGGCCACGGAGCTCTGGCAATCTTGCTTATTAATGCACCCCCGCACACTGCATACTGCCCCTCGACCGTCTTCGACTTCACATCAAAGGTCTTGAGCCACAGGCCGAAGTGAGGGGTAATGCGGAGGAAGGCCTCACATATGACAATAAATGCCGAGATGTGGAGAAAGGAATCCGGGGCTAGATCATGGAAATCAAGCCTGTAATAGAACATCAAACCCCTTACGAAGGGATCCAGAGTGAGGCCTAGTCCTCGGAGGAAGTGGGAGATGAACACAACATCTTCATTGGGTTCAGGAGTAGGGACGACCTGCCCTCGGGCGGGCAGCCGATGTGAGACTTCGGCGGTCAGGTATCTTGCCTCTCTCAACTTCTTGATATCCTCTTCTGTGATGGTGGAGGGCATCCACCGGCCCTGGAGGCTGGATTCGGACATGATTGAAGATCCGAAGCACCTGACCTAGGCTTTTGAGTGTTAGAACTCGAGGCGGGGGAGGGATTCGATTGAGCACGGGAGGAAAAAAGTAAAAGCCTTGACCCTTTATAAAGAGGGTGAATATCAAGCGTCCTCCTCGTGGCCGTTTGGGACTTGCCTAAAATCTAGGATTCCTAGGCGTGGTTGGGTTACCCACGACCATATTAATGAGAATCCCGTAATAAGGGGACACGATCTCTGCTTTGACAAGACGTGTCAAGAAACTGCCTCACGTTATGTGCGGGGCTAGTTAAAGAAAAAACGGTTCGAATAATCACCGAGCCATGGCGTGATGTCATGTTGCCAAAACGTGTCAGCAGATTAGATTTGTGGAAATATTATTCTCTCTACGGTGGTATGTGGAACTTATTTCGCAGGGTCGGACACTATCCTTGTATTCAAATTCTTCCCTGGTGTATTCGGAGGAGGAACCCGCCTTGCAATGCCGAAGACAATACTGCGTGCCGGACTCATCGTCATTGAAGCCTGGTTCAGGGGCTACTGAGGGAGTCCTGGATTAGGGGGTCTCCGGACAGTCGAACTATATCCTTTGGCCGGACTGTTGGACTATGAAGATACAAGATTGAAGACTTCGTCTCGTGTCCGGATGGGACTCTACTTGGCGTGGAAGGCAAGCTAGGAAATACATATATGTATATCTCCTCCTTTGTAACCGACCTTGTGTAACCCTAGCCCCCGCTGGTGTCTATATAAACCGGAGGGTTTTAGTCCGTAGGACAACATACAATCATACCATAGGCTAGCTTCTAGGGTTTAGCCTCTCCGATCTCGTGGTAGATCAACTCTTGTAATACTCGTATCATCAAGAATAAATCAAGCAGGACGTAGGGTTTTACCTCCATCAAGAGGGCCCGAACCTGGGTAAAACATCGTGTCCCCTGCCTCCTGTTACCATCCGCCTTAGACGCACAGTTCGGGACCCCCTACCCAAGATCCGCCGGTTTTGACACCGACAGCCGTTTTCATAGCGTCATCAAATACGGCCTATTAACGATGGCCCGTTATGGTCGGCCCATGAACGGACGATTCCAACTCTAGCCCGTTTACGGCCGGAATGCGGTCTGTTTGGCCCATGTTTGGCCAATCGATCATACGGCCCGTATAAGGCCCATTGATGATACGACCTGTAGAAGGCCCATTGTTTCTACGGCCCGTAGAAGGCCAACTGTTTCTACGGCCTGTAGAAGGCCCACTGTTTATACGGCCCGTAGAAGGCCCACTGTTTCTAGGGCCCGTAGGAGGCCCAGTGTCACTACAGTAAATATTAGCCCATGATTATTGTGGCCAAGTTTTAAAAAATAGGATATTGCAGCCACTAGCAAACCACAGAAAAAGAACTACACTGACTAAAAGCAAACAAACAAACAAGACAACAAGGAAATAAATAAGCAAGCAACTTACACTAGGCTATCACGGCTATTACACATATTACATCCACTGGGCATCAAAGTTCGCCACCAGTGTAAATATAGGGAACACAGCAGCATATAAACGCCGCAGCAAAACAAGTCCAGAACTGAAACCACTTCAGAAGAGCTCAAGCAACAATATCCTGGGTACCCATAATGCTGGCAAGATGCTTAGCAAGCTTATTAACTTTCTCTTGTTTGGCGCTTAAGTCGTCCAGCGCTTGCTGTTGCACCAGAAAGTATGCATCTAAATTCTGCAGGGACTTCCTCAGTCCTTCGGCTTCCTATCGCATAACATCTAATCGATGTCTTTCAACTTGAAGTTGAGACTCAAGAAGCCGAACTGATTCAGGCAACGAAATCAAAGAGCTGGTGCCAGCAGTGGTAGCCAGTAACTCGAACACTACATCAAGACAGGACTTTGGGATTGTCTCAGTGTCTTCAATATAGTTTTTATCAGCTTTCTTGGAGACCAACAGGGATGTCTCACTATCTTGAACCTTATCTGCATTACTTCCTTTACCATTGCATAACAGGGTACTCTTCTCCAATATTTTACCCGCATTCTAAAAGAGAAACAAACAAACACATCTCAGGTTTACAATGTAGTATATGAAACTCATTTTGGTAAATTAGTTCAGTAGTAAGGTGGACAGGATAACATCATGAAACAAACATATATCTATGTAGTATGGTCACTATATGGTCTATATCATTCTAGCTTATGTTGCCAAATCAAGATAGATACAGTTCGAATCATATCTATTTAAGACAAAGCAGCATAGACAGAATATAAGTGTGGGAAACTACACAACAATAACAACACTTGTAATGTGCATGGCATGAGAACATAACTGTTTATTCAATTGAAACTGAAATCAACATAGAGCAAGTTACAACAGCAAATAGCTAAACAAGTTGAAGAAACAGGTTTAAAACATACCTATTGTGCCATTGGAGTTTCAACTGCATCCTTCAAATTTGAAATTAGTTGGTATCAGTAAATACTGTGATGCAAGAGCAAAGTAGTATGAACCATAGCTACGGAACCTGACCTGAGAACAATTCTTCTTCTGCTTTAAGCGTTGACTTCGGGTTCGGAGTGGTGGTCCTCGTGATTTGGGCAGTGCAGTTGCCTTACTAACTGCTCGTGTTTGTGTGCTCTGTGGTGGAGACGGTGATGTATCAATGGGAACTGGGTGTCTATCTGCTGGGGTTGGGTTAGAAGGGGTGTAGCTGGTTCTCTGTCCAACTGGGTAGGGGTACAATCTGCATGAGTGTGGGTTATGTGTGGTGGGGCTGGTTCTTGGGCAAGTACAACCGTGGTTCCATCTGCATCGACGGGTAGCACGATCTTTTCTAAAGACCGTGTTTTTACTCCCACAGATACTGCCATCACTCCCTCCAATTGAAATGGCTGATAAACAAGAAAAGTAATTGAATGTACGGACATTGTAAGATAGACAGGTGCAATGGATAGTAGGGAAGAAAACAGGGCATGAAATAATTCACATTTATGTTGTCTAAGCAAACAGAATAGCATGACATAATTTCACATATATGATGGCTAATTAAACAGGATAGCATGACACAATTTCACATGTATGATGGCTAACTAAACAGGATAGAATGACATACTTCAAAATATGATGACTATGTAAATAGGATGACATGATATACCTATACGATGTGTCTATTAAAGTGGTTGGCATGCCATAAATCACAAACATGCCGTCGATGGAAACATGATGGCATGATATAATTCATGGATAGAATGACATAATTTAAAATATGATGACTATGTAAATAGGATGAGATGATATAACTATATTATGTCTTTAGAAAATGGGTTGGCATGCCATAATTCAGATACATGCTGTCTATGTAAACATCATGGCATGACATAGTTCAAATATATGATTTATATACTAAGGAAGTGAGCAGAGGGCAATCGCATATATGATGTGTCAACTAAGGAGATGGCATTCAATATTGTGTATATGATGTAAAAACTAAGCATTGCAATACGACATATGCATTATATGAGTAATATAACCCTGCCAAGTTTGAGCATACACCTCAGGGGGATAATAGGACTGGTCATCTGCCTCTGAATCCTCCTCTGAAGAGCTATCTGTACCCAGCAAGATATCTGCTTCAGCAGGTAGCATTGTCTGCTCTGAAGACCTTGTTTTCACTCCAGATTTCTCCATCACCAATTCAAATGGCTGATGCACAGGAAGAGCAGTTGAATATACAAACATTGTCGACAAAAGGAGAAATACAAAAATAGGACGACATGATATAATTCACATATATGACGCTTTCCTAAACAACATGGCATTGCATAATTCACATACATAGTGCCTTGAAACAAGATAACATTGCATAATTCACATATATAATGTTTTGCAACAAGATGGCATTGCATAATTCACATATATGGTAATTAGACACTAAACAGGTGGCATTCACACAAAGCATGTCTAAACTAAGCAAATGACATAGCAATGCAAGATACCATACGCACGATATGAGCAACATAACCCTGCCAAGTTAGGGCATGCACCTCGGGGGGGAAATATGACTGGTCATCTGTCTTTGAATCCTCCTCTAAGGAGCTACCGGTAACCAGCAAGACATGTGCTTCGTCAGATAGCATTGTCTTCTCTGAAGACCTTGTTTCCACTCCAGATTTTTCCATGACCATGCCGAATGGCTGATGCACAGGAAGAGTAATTGAATGTACTAAAATTGTTGACAAATTTAACACGTAATAAAAAATGATGGCATGATATAATTCACATATAAGATGACTAGCTAACCAGGGTGGCATTGCAAAATTCACATATATGATGCCTGGCTAGACAAGATGGCATTGCATGATTCACATATATGATAAAGAAACTAAACAGATGGCATTGACACAAAGCATGTCTAAACTAAGCAGATGACATCTTTAATGTATACAGTAAGCAATGCAAGGCACCATATGCATGATATTACCAACATCAGCATGCCAAGTTAGAGCGAAGACCTCTTGGGGTAAATAGGAGTGGTCTTCTCCTTCTGAATCCCCCTCAGAACAGTTATCTTCCTCTTGATTACGATCCGAAATGGGTGGAGGGGGGCTGCCTTTGCGCCCACCATGGAACGACGTCTGCATGAAATTTTATTGCCACACAAGGCTCGTCTCTTTTGCTCTACATGATCAGTTCCATTGTGTACAATAAGTGGCATGCATAGGAATAAAACATAGTGAGATTATGTAAGGACCGCATGCACAAATCCAGAGTGATGGTAGCAAATTGTGGATAGACCCAAAACCAATGATAGCAGGCAGATAATAGCTTTAGTTAAAAATACAGATAATGGCTCCTTTAATGTTTGTTTGCACCCAACATGAAACTCGTAGTAGACACCGGAGATTAACCAGATAGTAGATAGATAGTACTGATTGCTGCCACAATATGTACCCCACAACCATTTAAAAACGCAAGTTTCAGCATTAGTTTGGACCTGACTCGGAGTCTAATAGGTGAACACGACGATAATGTAGCATGTCATCATATTAAGCGACGCATAACGTAAGCAGACACGGAAGAGTGCGACCTCTCTTGCGGACCCATGTAGTCCTCAAGGTCATCTGCTCAGTTGATGATGGTAATGCAGTTGCCGTGGCTGCCGGCGGCGGGGAAGAAGATCTGAGGCGGCGAAAGACAGTCTGGAGAGTGGATCCTTGCTGTGGTGAACCCTTCCGTTGTTGGAGCAGCTGAGCTGAGGTGGAACACAGTGCCGCAGGAGCATGACAAACCACACAAGGTTTTCTTTGACACATATCTGTAACAGAAGTAATTGAGTAAGGGCTTGTTTGAATTTAAGGATTCTAACTAGGGATAGGAAATAGACAGGAATAGGATAGGAATGCACATGCAAAACAGAGAATTTAAAAACACAGGATTTCTGCCAATCTGGGTGTTTGATTCACAACAATTGGAAGATCACAGGATGCAAAAAAGCATGGTGAGATTAAGTCAAACCACAAGAAAATGTACGGTTATAATGCTATTATGCTACTATCTCTTAGTCTTGTGCTTGATGAATAGGAATATGAAAAAGAGCAGAAGTGGAAATTAGAATTCCTACGGTTTTTCTTTCAAGGAGACATTAAAGGAACAAATCCTACAGTTTTCCTTTTCTCCATTCCTTTGCACCAAATTCATGAAAAGTAGTACCATAGGAAACTTTTCAATTCTGATGTTTTTCATTCACTTTTCCTTTCAAGCACTGGCGATTCTAGTAGGCATGCTTGAGCAAGGAAAATCCTACACTAAAAAATGTTTTTGTGCTACTTCTATTACTTTGGACCCAGGCCACTGCCATACTAGCTCAACTCCCAGGGCCATCGATAAATGCACAGCTCAAACGCGCAGAGATAAATAATGATGGCATTCAAGAGAGTCCATCACGGATAGCTAAGTTGCCTGGTACCTCACTGCTTGTCATATAGTAGGATAAAATAATCGTATTTCCCGTTACTACGAGTGCTTAGTGGACAATATATATAACATGTAGAGTAAAAAAGAGATGCAACAAGTGTACAACCTCTTTGGCGAAGCCATGTCGATCTCAGCGTGATTGGGTTGGCCGGTGAGGATGCTCCGGCTGACTTGGCTGTCGGAGGAGGGGCAGAAGATCTTAGGCGTCTGGAGATGGAGCCCGAGGTACTGCTCCACTGTGATGGAGGGTTTCGTCGTTGGAGCAGCTCCAGTGAGTTGTACGACGCCGAGGCTGAAGCGGGACAAGAGAGACAACGAACAACGTTAACCTGAGTGGAATTCTAATAGCATCTCCAAGACATGATGTAAAATACATAACCACAAAGTGCTAGATGTAAAATATATTAGCCGCTCATCTCTGAACTTAACTGTCGAAACTGAATTTAACTGTCGAAACTGAACTTAACTGTCGAAACTGAACTTAACTGTCGAAACTGAATTTTGCTGTCGAAACTGAACGCACTAGCAAGGTGAGGCTACACGTCGGTCGATTGACTTTTTCATCTCTGGTCAGTCGATTTTGCAGCCATTGGATACGAAATCAAGGGCCTACGGTTCATCTTCAACCTCCACCCCCTGAGCTGCCAGCCACCACCGGCCAAATAGCAGCCCCCGCCGCCCGCGGCCGGTGGTGCGCTGCCCCGCCCGCCCTGAAAACACTCCCCACCGCCAGTCCGCCGCCGCCTCGGCCATCCCTCTAGGCCCCCCCGTGTCGAGCTTTTTCTCCGGCGATCCCCACGCCACTGCCACGCCAATGCCCCGCCATCGCTAGCGACCACCGCCCCCATCCTGAACCCTAAGATAGATAGTAGGGTACCTCTCCGGTGAGCCCCCCTCCCCGCCGCGGCTGGTTCTTCCTTCACCCCGGCGAGCCCCCCCACCCCCTGAAAATTGACTGACCCAAAAGTCGATTCAGTCGACTAAAGTGTAGCTAAATCGGAGCAGCATCGCAAGCAAGAGCAAGAGCGAGAGCAGCAGCGCGAGCAAGAGCAATAGCAAGAGCAGACCAGGCAGGGACCGAGAGCAAGAGCAGAGCAGTAGCGCGAGCGAGAGCTAAAGCAGCAGCAACTCCTACTGATGTGGACGTCGCCGCCGAGGGAGTGACGCTGTGGAGGAAGTGGCCGGCGACGCCGCCGTGGATGGAGCCGTGCCGTGTCGGCTCGGGACCGAGCGCCGGCAGCACCGTGAGATCGAATCAAGAAGAAAATGCGGCGATTAGTGTACAACCTCTTTGGTGGCGTCGATTAGGCCGCAGCTTCATCCGAGGAAACGATGATGATGATGCTCTTCCGGTGGTGCAGGTGAAGACGGCGGTGTGGGAATGGAGGTGGCGCAAAAGACGAGGGGAACATCGGGGTAGCTCCTTGGAGGTGGAGGACGGGGTGGCTGAACCGGCGGGACAATGAGATCGACGACGGATACTCATCCGGTACGGTGGATGAGGGACGTCGAGGTGTTGCCGTGGACGACGTCGTCGGGGAAGAGGCTCCGGCTGGGTGGCGGACGGAACAGGGTGTGGGGTTTCGTCGCGGGTTTTCGCAGCCTCGGTGTACGAATGGGTGGGCGGATGAGATGGCAGTGGGGAACCATGGCTTAGAGACGCGCTTGTCCGAAATGTGGGGTAAGTTACAAAAGTACCCCCACCAAATTGAGGCGGTTCTTTCGGTTCAGGGGTACCACAGGCATTTCGCGTGTCGGGATTTCACAGGAGGTGGGAGTTTTCGCGCGTGTTGTAAGTTTGGAATAGCAAGGCACGGGTTGAGATGGAGGGAGTTGTCGGAGCACAACGAGACAAAGATATATCTTAAATATTTCGGGCTAACAAGGCGCGGGTTGAAGAGGTGGGAGTTTCGCAGCACGATATACAGAGACGCTAGATTGAATTTTCGGCATAACAAGGCGCGGCTTGAAATTTCGGAAGAACAAGTTTAACGTGTACCCAAAAAATAGACAATTTGCACCTCAACACACAAACACACACACAAACACCATTTAGACTAGAGTAAGGTACACGTGCATTGCACGCATGAGATTTGGCAACCAAATTTAAATAAATACCACATTATAGCATGCAAGGTTTGAGTCATATATGCATGATGTAGATGTTCGTTTAATTCTTATAGTTCATTTCATTCAAAATCATCTAGTTTTTATAAGAAAGCTAATCTATTTTAAGATTCATGGAATTGTGCGTCGTAAGACATAAAGTAAAAACAAATAATGGCAAATCATCTAGAAAAACATTTGGGCAATTCTGATACGGAAGATTCTAGAACAAATAAGAAGTGCTTGTGTTTTGATGTTTGTGCATGATGCTTAAGTTCAATCATGGAGTATTCTAGATTATACATGTGGCGAAATCTGGTGGAATCTAGATGATATCCAACGGCCAGTAGTGCTCAAATTTGCCATCTTTGGACCATCGGATTGGCCTCATCCAACGGCCATCTTTCAAAGTTAAAGTTACCCGCACACAGTATAAAAAATATAATATATATATATATAGAGAGAGAGAACGGCTTTCCAATCATCACTAGCAGCAGAGGGTGCTATCAGAACCCTTTGTTTGCATCAAGATCCGAACTTTTGTATGGATAAGGTTTTGAATTATTGAATTATAGATGATCACATATACAGAAGAGGAAGGCATGTGAGGATACTTTCCGACAGCGTAGACATAAACGGCAACCTATGCTCTGAGATGTCAGGCGTATTGATGGAATGGGGCAGCTCCTTTCTATCATCGGTCCTTGGGCTGCATCTCTTTTGGGAAAGCCTATTGGATAGCTTTTGTTGGGTTGCTAGAGTTGAAAGGTTCCATTCATTCCTGGGTTTTTTTAGTAAATACAACTTCCATCTGGCTGCGTTGTGTGGCAACAGTTCCGCACATTTTGAATCACACCGGGCAGCCGCATGTGTTCTTGATGTCTTGGCTGGCGCCAAGCTTTGAAGAAAAGATCAATTGTTGCATACCCAACTAAGAACTACAATAAATCCTACATTCAATTCAGTCTTGGAAGTTGTGCTAGTCTGTGCCCATTATACATCCGAAAGGAAAATCAAATGCATACCAGAATGAGTTTGAAGCGAAGAGGATAATTTATATCACGTGGCAGCTCGGGCGCCATGACTCCATCTCTTTGGTTGTAGTGCTTCAATTCCTGATATATACTTCTGCATCCGTTCGACTGTGTCTATGATGACAGGTACTGATGGAGGTAGTTCAATGGGAGGTTCGTCCAACAACATTGCTAAGGTTGAAGATCATTTTGGAGGGATCATCATGCAGCCCTATGATGTTCCTGCTGGAGGTATAGGCACTGCAAGCCGGTTCAGCGACATTCAGGTATAAATGCTTTTTTGTTTGATATTTGCAGGCACTGCTCATATATTTGTTGGACTTCATACTAAAATGGTACTTTAACTGAGAAGCTTGATCCCCCAAACAATCTCGTGCCTCTGACCATGTAACAAGTATCAATGCTTCTTCCTTCAGTGCAATAGGAGGTGCGTTGTGTCTCCATGGAATGCTAGTAAGCATTGTAAGTGGAAAATATACCACTAGCTTGGTCGGTTCAGACTTAAGCCAAAATTTCAGTATATAATGACCCTTATGTTGATGAAGGCACGTTTCGTTGGTGTGATGTGGAATCAACGTGACTTGGATAGTGAGATTCTGTTTGACTTCGACGACCGTACTGGCAGAATTCAGGCCAGGATATTGTATTGATTTGAACCCAAGTTTTTTTTTTCATTGAGATAGTAGCTTCTCTGCTGTTTTAAGATCTTCAATTCGTTCCTATCAGAACGCTGGAGTCAGAATTCATGCTTTTCGTGAATACTGCAAAGTAACTGCCTTGTCTGTCTACCATTTTATTTTTCAAGTATGTTCCTTGTGTACTTTGCCAAATGTGATGTTTAATTTGCTGTGCACAACACAAAGGAATGGAGACTGCATTGTGATGAATGGTAGTATCAGGGGGGCTAATGAGGGCACGCACATAAGCGTGTACTCCGTAAGGTACGTTTGTTCTGGTAATCTGTGTAAGCTTTGAGCACTTGGGTGCTACTTTCTCCGACTATCGTGGATATCTTAGCAACCCAGCGATATATATTTTATTGACCTAAATAAGCCACTTCGAAACTTTTCCCAAAAAAAAGCCACTTCGAAACTTGCTGCTTTGATTTGTATTTTGAGTCATTGACATATTTGTTTCCCCGCTTGATGCTGAATCCAAGCCACCATAAATATGCGTTGTAGAACTGATACGCCTCCTGCTCGGATATTTTTTTTTTGGAACAAAGGCAAAAGACTTGCCATTTCATTGATTAAGTCAATAGCTGGTTCGAAAACAACTGTTTCCCAAGTTTTGATGCTTCTTCAATTGCACGCTCTATAGCACTTCGATATCCTTCTATTGGTGCCCGGAAAGAATTGCTAGTTCTGTTTCTGTAAAGAAAAACAACAAGGCGGTGCAGCTTGTTAATATATTTAATAACAATTAGTACTTCTGTCCTCAGCACAAAAGTCTATAACTCGCGGATGACTGAAAAGGATGCTACTAAGAATAAAGAGACATTGGAGAAATGATCATCTTACCACTCGGTTGACTACTGCAATGCTTCTTACTTCATTTACCTATCACCGTGATTTACGAGGGAGAAAAGTCGGGGAAAAACGTATCTGAAAAACGATGCAGAATTGCAGATACTGGTATTAAGATGATTACCTCTGCCGTCTTATCCATCCATCGTCTCCCAGCATGGTCGGCGGCACGGCGGCGTCGCTGGTCTGCTGTCGTTCTCGTCTTCAACAAGATCCATGTCGATTGACGGGTGATGTGAAGGTATCTGGCTATTGGTTCTGGAGAAGATGGGATCCATGGGTGCTTCACCTATTGCCACATCTACCACCGAGAACTCTGTAGACAATGATCGCATATTTTTGGATGACATGAAAACTGACACATTAAGCAATATGCAGCTGAAAAACTCACTTGGGTAGTCGACGAAATCCTCACGCTGCGCTGCACCGTCGTTCTTGATTTTTCCAACCTGACGCCGCTCGTCTTAGCTGAGATGAAGGGGACCTCTGTCTCTCTCTCTTTGGTGTGGGCGGTTCAGAGAAGAAGATGGTATGGTCACGGCTCACGGGTGCTATTCACATCCTGTAACCACCGCAGTCTTTTGTCCATGGTTTGGTCACGGGTGTTGTTCACATTGTGCAAACTGGTTCTCTGAATGGCCTGCCAAAGTTTTTACCATGGTCATGGGCGTGGAGATTTTTCTTTCAATGCGTTCTCTTGGTCTCGGATTTTGACGTGTGGACGTTGTTGACCGTTGTACTATTGAAAAAAAAAAATCATGTTTGGACGAACAACGTTTTAAGGTTTTCTACCTTTTTTCTATGCCCTCCTTTCCAAAAGATAAGGCACCGGTTGACTTTTCTGCTCTTTGTCGTTGCATAACTTTGATTACGATTTTCATGTATCATATGTCTATTAAATTATTATATGGATATATGAAAATAAAAATTGCAATACAAATACGACTATGCATCCCGCAAAAAATGCTTTTTATAAATGTTCAATCCATATACTTCGATATATATTAGTGGTCAAAGTTATGCATCAAAGATCGAGTAAAGTTGAGTGTGCCTTATATTTTGGGATGGAGGGGTACCTTATAATGACGCCGTTAACACGCTAGTTCGCCGAACTTCATACAAAGATTTGTTTCATGGGGCAACCAACATCTTCCGTACCATGTTTGTCAAAAATAAACATTGCTTTCAACACCAAAATCATAAATCCTATTCAGTAAAAATAATAATCATAAATCCCATTACAAAGTTTTTTGTGATAGTCATATTGTAATGGTGCTCAATACGTTGACCATGGCTTGTTGATGATGTTCCTAGTAAATTGATGCCGGTAAAAATGTGTACTACACTGGTTTTGTGTTCGTCTTCCTGGCTAAGCTATGAGCGGATCCGCACCGACCCACACGAGCGGGGCCAAAACAAAGTCCGACGTGCAGGTCACCGTCGACGTCCACGACCAAGACTGTCCCACGAGCGCTGGATTCCAGACTGGCTCCTCCTAGACCTCCTCGTCATCCTCCAGCACCACCCCATCCTCTAGCTCGGGAATGGCGACATCACCAGCGACCGACAAAGCAAGCCGCACCGCCAGGCCTTTCAACTCCTTCAATTCGTCGAGCCTAGAGTCCTTGAGCACCTTCTCCAAGACCTCTTCCTCCTCATCCATGGCTACAGGTGGAGATGTTGGTGGGGACGGCGATGTCGAGGGTGCACACGCGCATGAGGTGGCATGTGAGCACGCGCGACACGTGGTGGGCTAGGAGAACGTGCGACATGGGAAGCAAAGAATGACTCCGCCGCATGACGTGCTCATCCCGGAACCAATTTTCCCATATTGGTGACGCAATGGTGTGCCTCAGGGTCCAGAGTATGTATGGAGGGAGAAAGGCTTGTCAGTGGTTGATCTCGAGAAGACGAACGTGTAAGCCGGCTGGGATGGCTGGCACTGGACGTTGCGACGTGCCGACGGTATTGGGACGTGGTCCCCGCTGCCTTGGGGTGACTTGCACCTGCCAGATAGTAGGCACTGGCACCCGCTCGGGGTTGAGTGTAACACCCTCGATGCGACTATATCTCCCACGTGTCGAGGCACGACTTAGAGGCATAATCGCATTTAAGGCATATGTCGCAAGTTAGGCAATCTTCACAACACCCCATGTAATATAAATCATAAAGGGGAGATAACATAGTTGGCTTACACTCGCCACGTCAATCAAGTACATAAATAACATTACATCATCCAAACACTCATGGCCCGACTATGGCGCCAAAATAAAAGATAACCCAACATGCGACACGGTCCCAATCACCCCCAACTGGGCACCACTACTGATCATCAGGAACGGAAACATAGTAACGTTGAGAGTCTTCGTCGAACTCCCACTTGAGCTCATACGCGTCTCCTGTAGCGGAATCATCAGGCCCTGCATCTGGTGTAATAGTAATCTGTGAGCCACAGGGACTCAGCAATCTCGCACCCTCGCGATCAAGACTATTTAAGCTTATAGGTAAGGTAAGGTAAATATGTGGAGCTGCAGCAAGCGGCTAGCAAATGTGGTGGCTAACTTATTCGCAAAAAGAGAGCGAGAAGAGGAGGCAAAGCGCGAGCGAGAAACTAGAGAGCAACCTGCGCAAACATTACTCCAATACCGTGTCCACTTCCCGGACTCCGCCGAGAAGAGGCCATCACGGCAACACACTCAGTTGATTCATTTTAATTAAGTTAAGGTTCAAGTTATCTACAACCGGACATTAACAAATTCCCATCTGCCCATAACCGCGGGAACGGCTTTCGGAAGTTCAAAACCCTGCAGGGGAGTCCCAACTTAGCCCATGACAAACTCTCACGGTCAATGAAGGAATAGACCTCCTCCCAAGACGTTCCGATCACACTCGGTATCTCGGTTACTCAAGACACTTTGATAGGTTAAAACAAGACCAGCAACACCGCCCGAATGTGCCGACAAATCCCGATAGGAGCTGCACATATCTCTTTCTCAGGGCACACTTAGATGAGCTCTCCATACAACTAAAACCAAACCTCGAGTTTCCCCGAGGGGGCGCTGCACAGGACTCTAGTTAGGACCAACACTCAGAGGAGTACTGGCCCAGGGGGGCTAAAATAAGATGACCCTCGGGCTCCAGAAACCCAAGGGAAAAAGAGGCTAGGTGGCGAATGGTAAAACCAAGGTTGGGCATTGCTGGAAAAGCTTTAATCAAGGCGACCTATCAAGGGGTTCCCATTATAACCCAACCGCGTAAGGAACGCAAAATCCGGGAACATAACACCGATATGACGGAAACTAGGGCGGCAAGAGTGGAACAAAACACTAGGCGAGAGGCCGAGCCTTCCACCCTTCACCAAGTATATAGATGCTTTAAGATAACAAGATAATATAATGATATCCCAACAAGTAAATAAATGTTCCAACAAGGAATGGCCTCCAATCTTCACTTGCAACTAGCAACGCTATAAGAGGGGCTGAGCAAAGCGGTAACATAGCCAATCAACGGTTTGCTAGGACATGGTGGGTTAGAGGTTTGACATGGCAATTTGGGAGGCTTGCAAGCAAGTGGTAGGCATCGTAGCAATGGCATAGCAAAAGAGCGAGCAAACTAGCATAGCAAAGATAGTAGTGATTTCGAGGGTATGATCATCTTGCCTGCATAGTTGTCAGAGTTGACTGGATCCTCGAAAGCAAACTCAACGGGCTCCTCTTTAGCGAACTCGTCTTCCGGCTCTACCCAAACAAGACAATCAAGCAACAAGGATACAATCAACCACGTGCAAGGAAACAGCAAGATGATGCGGTGATGATATGTTATGCGGGATGCGATGCGGGATGCAAAATGCAAGATATGACAGGAAATGCATGAACCTGGCCTTAACTTGGAAATCCAAGTGTGCCACTGTAAAGATGAGATGAAATCGGTTGAAAACGATATAAAGAACGCCGGAATCGGAGTTACGGTTTGGAAATGGCAAGCGATTCAAAAATGACACCGGTCTGCGATTTACAGCAAGTAGCCAACTGAATGCAATGAGATGAACATGCTACAGCACCCAAACATGACAACAAAATACATAGCAGGGATGCATTCAATATGTTTAACAAAAGTCTAGCACTGAGCTACGGCCAATTCATCCATTAACAGGTTCAAACAAGCATGGCAAAAATGGATATGACAAACAGATCTCAGACTTAGTGAAATTAACACTTGTCTGGAATTTCAGATCAGGTAGCCCTCTTCGGAGCAACAAAACTACATGCTACAGGATCTGAACATGGCAAGGTAAAGCATGGCATGGAGCTACTCAAAGAGCTTAACAAAAGTCCCTTGGTGACCTTAAGCCAAAAGGGATCAGAAAATACAATTGCAAGCATGTGAACATAGCAAAAACATAATCAGTTTTCAGACTTAGTGAAAACTGACACATGCTGAAATATAACTCAAGTAGGCATGTTTACGAGCTCGATGCACTCACTACGGTGCAAGTCATGACAAGACAAGCATACATCTATTAAGAAGGCACAAAATGCAAGCTAGACATGGCAAGAACAATAGCATAGCATGCACGGATCAACTACAACATCATCGGCAAAATCGCAAACAAGTTGACAATCTGCCCAGATTCACAAAGTAGCAAAAGTAGAGCTCGATTGACTCAAGCTAGGGTGCTCCATAAATGCAAACAAAGACATGTATGGATAGAGCACTACAAGATTAACAAAACATCTTTACTGATCATCCTCAAAAGAGGCACAGATCACTAGGAATCAACATGAACATATGGCATCATGAGATAAACAGATCAAGGACTTAGTGGAAATGCTAAGTCCCTGAAAACAGAATTAGCAGGTGCACCACTTTGCAAGCTTGCACTAGTCACCACACACATCACAAAAATACATGGGTTGCACCTCTGGAAAGATGACAAAACTCTAAACAAAACATATGTAGAGCACCATGGCATATCATGCACACATTAATCATGGCAAAAATGACAAAAGGCTAAATGGAGCAGCAGATCTGACAATTATCCCAAGTAGCCTCCTTCTAACAGCATTTCGGGCATCAAGATGAACTCAAATGAAAATGATGTACTCTCTGAGATGAACATTTTGATATGCTATATGCATGAATCGGAGCTACGGATGCAAAGTTACGGGGCCACGAACATGAGCACTTGAACTAAAAATTTCAGGGACTTAGACAAAAATTCAACCTCCCAGATCTAGGGTTTCAGCGGCACGCAATCCGAGGCAAGTCTGGCGAGCTCCTGGCGGCTCCGGCGAGCGAAGAGGCGGCGGGGAGGCGAGGGAGAGGTGGATCTGGTCCGGATCCGGCGGCGGGTGGTGGTCTCCGGCCACCGGAGATGGTGAGGAGGCGCGGGGCGGCGATGCTCGCGGCGGCCGGGGCGAGATCCGGCCGGCGAGGGCGGCGGGGAGGCGCGGCGGCCGGCAAGGCAACGCGGTGGCGGCGGAGCGAGGAGAAGGGCGCGGGCGCGCGGCGGCGGAGGGAGTGGGCCTCGGGGGCCGGCTACGGGCTCCCGGGCCGGAGCGGTGGGCGGTGGCGGAGGCGAGTTGGCGGCTGACACGTGGCGGCGGCGGGCGGTGGCGGACACGTCCGGCCCGAATCGGACGTGTCCGTCGGCGGGAGGTGCAGTTTTTTAGGGTTTCAGAGAGGGAGATCCGGATTTCGGGGAAGGGGTCTTTAAATAGGCATAGAGGGAGCTAGGAGAGTCCAAATGAGGTGCGGTTTTCGGCCACGCGATCGTGATCGAACGCTCTAGATGATGGAGAGGACTTAGGTGGGTTTTGGGCCAAATTGGAGGGGTGTTGGGCTGCAATACGCACGAGGCCTTTTCGGTCCCTCGGTTAACCGTTGGAGTATCAAACGAAGTCCAAATGATACGAAACTTGGCAGGCGATCTACCGGTAGTAAACCAAGGCCGCTTGGCAAGTCTCGGTCCAATCCGGAAATGTTTAATCCCCACACATGAAAGAAAGCTAGAAATGACCACCGGAGGAGAACAAAGCGCCGGAATGCAAAACGGACAACGGGGAAAATGCTCGAATGCATGAGATGAACACGTATGCAAATGCAATGCACATGATGACATGATAAGAGATGCATGACAACGACAACAACACACAGAGACAAAGACCCGAACCCGAAGAAATAAATATAACTTAACGCCGGAAATGGCAAGAGTTGGAGTACAAATTGGGAAAGTTACATCCGGGGTGTTACATTGAGGTGCCACCCATCCGTCAGGTGCAATTCAGCCCAAGGCAGCGGGTCGACCACGTCCCAGTACTGTCGTCACGTCGCAACACCGACAAAAACAAGAGGGTGCTCCGATGGGTATAATGTTCATGGTATTAAAAAGTGCCTGGTCCAATTAAATGAGTGCACACATACGATTGTGTAAGGTTTCCGCAATGGAAAATGAAGTTTTTCGTGTCATTATGACGATACAGTGATACAAGAACACTATGAGGGGTGTGACTTGCATGGTCAAAGACGGCGATGGACCGTCGAAGGGAGCTGCTCGACCAGGGTGGTACGGTGAGGGGGTATAATGTTAGAGGTATAAAAGGTGGCCGGTCCAATAAAAAGAGTGCACACATACGATGTGCAAGGTTTGGGTAATGAAAAAAGAAAGTTCTCATGTCATTATGATGATAAAAGGATACTAGACCACCATGAAGGGCATAAGTTTCATGTTTCATTCAGAATGTTTGTTCATAATTGTTGTGTCCTCTTATGGCAACTCTATATGTATATACGAGTGGGTGTAGCCACATGTAAGTGTTGGTTCCAATATTACATTATAATCCTTCTATCCCTGGAGCAACACACACACAGAGAGAGAGACGCACACACACAAGAGAGAGAGAGAGAGACGACGGAAATAGGGTGATGCTCCGATTGGTACAACCCTCATGGTATAAAAAGGTGCCCGGTCATTCGAAAAAGTGCACACATACAATTATGTAAGGTTTGCGCAATGGGAACTGAAGGTTCCCATGTCATTATGACGATGCCACAATTCAAGAAGACCATGAGGATTGCGACTTGCACATTTTAAATTACAATTGAAACACAAGAGAGAGAGAGAGAGAGAGAGAGAGAGAGAGAGACCAGGGTGATACACCGAGGGTGTATAATGTTAGAGGTATAAAAGGTGCCCGGTCCAATAAAGAGAGTGCACACATACAATGTGCAAGGTTTGGGTAATGAAAAATGAAAGTTCCCGAGTCATTATGACGATACAAGGATACTAGACCACCATGGGGGCGGTATAAGTTTCATGTTCCATTCATAATTGTTGTGTCCTCTTATGCCAACTATACAAATATATATATTTCGAGTGGGTTTAACCACATGCCAAGTGTTAGTGCCAACATTACATTCTAATACGTATATCCCTCGACCAACACACACACACAAGAAGAGAGAGAGAGAGAGGGGGGGGGAGAGAAAGAGGTCAGGAGTATAAGGATGGTCGGAGGGCCGGTGGACCGTCAAAGGAGCTGCTCAACTAGGGTGGTGCGCCAAAGGCGTATAATGTTAGAGGTATAAAAGGTGTCCAGTCCAATAAAGAGAGTGCACACATACAATGTGCAAGGTTTGGGATATGGAAAATGAAAGTTCTTGTGTCATTATGACGATACAAGGATACTAGACCATCATGACAGGCATAAGTTTCATGTTTCATTCAGAATGTTTGTTCATAATTTTTGTGTCCTCATATGCCAACTCGACAAATATATATGAGTGAGTGTAACCAAATGTAAGTGTTGGTTCCAACAGTACATTCTAATCCTTCTATCTGGACCAACACACACACATGAGAGAGACACAAACACACACATATAGAGAGAGAGGCACACACACACACACAAAAGGAGAGAGAGAGGGAGAGAGAGAGAAAGAGAGATATAGAGGTCGGGAGTCGGGAGTACAAGGATGGTTGGAGACGGCAGTGGACTGTCGAAGGGAGCTGCTCGACCAGGGTGGTACGCTGAGGGGGTATAATGTTAGAGGTATAAAAGATGCCCGGTCCAATAAAGAGAGTGCACACATACGATGTGCAGGGTTTGGGTAATGAAAAAAGAAAGTTCTCGTGTCATTATGACGATACAAGGATACTAGACCACCATGAAGGGTATAAGTCTCATGTTTCATTCAGAATGTTTGTTCGTAATTGTTGTGTCCTCTTATGGCAACTGTACAAATATATACAAGTGGGTGTAGCCACATGTAAGTGTTGGTTCCAACATTACATTCTAATCCTTCTATCCCTAGAGCAACACACACACACACACACACAGAGAGAGAGAGAGAGAGAGAGCACACACAGACACACAAACACACACAAGAAGAGAGAGAGAGAGAGAGAGAGAGAGAGAGAAGGATGGTCGGAGGGCCGGTGGACCATCAAAGGGAGATGCTCGATCAGGGTGGTGCGTAGAGGGGGTATAATGTTAAGAGTTATAAAAGGTACCCATTCCAATAAAGAGAGTTCATACATATGATGTGCAAGGTTTGCGCAATGGAAAAAAAAGTTCCCGTGTCATTATGACGATACAAGGATACTAGTCCACCGTGTGGGGTATAAGTTTCATGTTTCATTTACAATGTTTGTTCATAATTGTTGTGTCCTCTTATGCCAACTCTGCAAATGTTGGTGCCAACATTACATTCTAATCTATCTCTCCCAGATCTGGCCGTCGGCTCCTTGGGGGCGCGGGGCTCCCATTCGTTCGTGCTGGCGGCCCCGGGATGGGCTCCCCTTCGGTGGCAGATGTTGGCTCCAGCTGGGGCTCTTTCGTGCTTCGGGCTGGTCGGCGTGGGGAGGGAGCTCGTGGTGGTTTGCAACGTTCATCGGCGTGCTCGTGGCATAGCTGTTGGCTATCTGATGGCGGGGTGCGGGGTGATGGAGGCTGCCTCCTTCTCCTTGGTTTGGATCGACGATGCGCGGGGCTGGGCGGGTGCCGGAGGTGCCGGCCGCAGGCTTAACAAGGAAGGTTCGGATCTAGGGTTCATGCTCGGGTGGGCGGGATCAGAGCCCGGGGCAGATCGGAGCATGTGCTTCGGGTAGGAGAGGTTGAGCTTGGCCCGGGATGTGCTCGCGGGTCACCTGGTGAGTATGGTGCTCAATGGTGATGGTCGTGTTAGCACTGCGTCGTGGATCGACGCAAGTGACCACGGGCATGGCGTCGTGTGAGCTTGCTTGCCTAAGGGCAAGGGCTGGCTCGCCATCGGCCGTCGGCAGTCTTGGAGTCGTGTCCCTCCCAGTCCACTAGGATTGGCTAGGGATGCAGGTGTTGGTGCCTCCTACGGTGGAGGTGCCGACCCAGACTCCTGAACCGATGTCGAGCTAGGAGTAGATGGTGTGTCGTCTCTCTTCCTACCGTGGTAGAGTGCGTTGTCATGTGTGCGGCGCATGCTATCTCGTGACAGGGATGCTGGGGCGGTGGCCCCGGATGGCGGTTCACATATGGTTGCTCTTCGGCGGGCATCATTGCGGTGGTAGTGGCTCCCATCCTGCGTTGTGTGGGCAATGGGAGGTGTTGCAATGGGTAGCCCAGACATGCCCTCTCTGTCGAAGGGCGGCGTCCTAATCCGGATCTGGGGATCTGACACCGTCGCGTTTCTCATGGTGGCACCGGTGAGTTGCCGAGCGAAAGTTCCGTGCCTTGGCGCCGACGACGGCGACCCGTGGGTGTCGCGCTCTTCTTGAAGACGTCGTTGTGGTTCTTCTCTCCATGTCAGGGCTCCAAATGAAGATCTTTGTCCGTATAGACTCGGCAACGGCGATGCTCTGCGCCTTTCTCCCTTTTAGGGGCGTTGTCGTGGAGCTTAGGTGTGCCATGTCGTAGCGTGGGATGTGTTTAGTTCTCTTCATGCTCTTTGCGCTGGTAGCATAGTCGCATGTGTTGGCCGTGAACTTCTTCAGATATTGCTTTATCTATAAAGCGGGATGAAATACTATTTTAAAAGACAATCAGCTAGCAAGCTAGGGCCATTGTACGTACTAGTGAGAGCAAGGATAAACGGTCGTAAAATGGACCTTTCAAAAAAAAAACATCGTACAGCAAGAGGAGGGGTAGCTGGCCGGGAGGATGGGGAGGAGGGGCGAGGTTGACTGGTCGTGTGTAGAGAGAGCCTGCCAGTGTTCAATAAATCATGGGCACGCAGCCACAAGCGCTGGCATAACAGCACGATGCACAGTTGCAAAGTGTGCAAACCTGTCTCAAAGAAGAAATGTGAAGCATCAATGATATGCTCCCACAGAGCTGAACCATTCTATTCTCATACTTCGGGCGTGTTGACCAAGTCTGGGGCCAAGAGTCACGGGAGTAGTTGTGGTCACGGGAGTAACTCTATATATGTGGTGGGTTGGGAGGCTGGTTTTCCAGTTCACTAAAAATGATAAAATAATGGGTACACGGTGTTTTGGCTTCTAGTGCATATGCACCTATTATCTAAATACACATTTTAAAAAGTTGGAAAATTCGGAACAAAAATCCTGCGGATATATCGGGACATTCTATGTGCATGCACAAAGTTTCGATGAAAAAGGATGTTTTTCGTGGCTTGTGTAAAAAAGATAAAGAAATACAAAGTGAATAGTTGTAATGAAGCATCAGAAATTATCTTTTTACACAAGCCACAAAAAACCTTGTTTTTCACCGAAAACTTTGTGCATGCACATAGAATGTCCGGATATACACGCGAAATTTTTGTTCGGAATTTTTCAACTTTTCAAAATGTGTATTTAGACAATGGGTGCATATGCACCTAGGAGCCATTGCCAATTTCCGGTACACCCGGTTTTACATTATATCTTTTGGATGCAAAATACTAAACACCGGTTATTTTACATTACAAGGCGTTTTACATTATTTGTTATCTGCTAGAGTTACTCTATGTCCATATAAACTATGGTCCTTTAAAGTAGGCTGCATTTTTTTTAATTGTTTGGATTATTTACCACATGAGAGACCCATGTGTGGCCTCGCTAGCACAGGACCACTAGATTGACCATAAATTAGAAGACTGTCTGTGAAGACCATATATTAGGCATGAGTCAAGCTTGGAGCTGAAGTTGAAACCAACGCCGGTGCCCATTCTAGAAACCTGCTAGTTGCAGAACGCCATGAGTACTATTGCATGGAAAGTGGGATCATAGTTTGAGATATTTGACTATTCAATTGTTGCGTGGAAAGAACTTTGCTCTGCCGAGGTGAAGGCCCAGAGGCAGCATCGAGCTAGCTCACGGAGACGCGAAATGCAGGAGGAAGAAGAGTTTGGCATCCCAAAGATTTGAATGTAATTTTATTTTTTTGGTATGTGTGTGTTTGTAAGGACTTGTGATGCTTAAAATACAAAAATGCCTTATGGCCTTATGCAAATAAAAAGTAGCATGCAAATCATACCAACTAGCCTTTTTGTACAAGTCACAATGTGTTGTATTTTTGCTATCAGTTTTTGCATATGCCCATAATATAGCATTACTTACATGTATGAATTATTTCAATTGGTGAATAGAGATAAATGCAGTGAGTTTGGGCGTAAAATGTTGAAGCCGTAAGGTGATACCCTCTCGTCATTAGTCATGCGCCGAACAACAACGGAGAATTGGAGGCTCTGGAAGTGGTCGCGCGAAAGCTGAACACCAGATGGGTACTAAAATCCAACGAGCCCTTTCGTCTTGGCAGTACAGAAAAAATTCAGAATATGTGTTCTGTTCTAGAAGACACTAAAGCAGAAGGCAGTACATGAGGCAAATGATGTATGTTTTGCGCTCACCTAACATTAAAATTTAGCCTCCATAGAAGCTGGAGACCCTATTAATTGTTTTACGAAAAAGGGTTTCCCCCACTTTATATTACAAAGCAACCAACCGATACAGCCAACGATAGGTGCTGGGGCGGAAGCAACACAGACATGCCCAAAAGAAACGAGAGAGAAAATACAAAAAAACAAATGTCGACAACAACGGATCGACAAAAACACGAAGAAGCCTCGCGACCATTGCGCCCACCGGAGATCTCCTACCAAGCTCCTAGACTCCGAAGCGCCGGTACCAATCAACACCTCCAAGAAGGGACGCGACGATGCCGACGCTGCCGCCAAGGGTTTTCCCCGGTAACACGGCGAGGAAAAAAGAAGGGTAGCCCCGACGCCCTTCAGGAAGGTCCGGCAGCACCCTCAGGCGCCACCGCGTCGGTGTCGGCCAGGCCGACAGGCATTTCTCCCGATCCTGACCTTCACCTCTGGCGCTTCGAAGCCCGCCACCAAAACCGACCACCGCCATACGCCACCATGGTCTTGAAGCTTCTCACGCCATCTCACCACGACACCACGAAGAGAGGTCTGCATACCGAAGAAGAGGAGCCGGGACAGAGGCAACAGCATCGTTAGCACGCGGGAGGGCTCAACCTCCACCATCAACGACGGTATGCAGAACAGGTAGCTTTGAGCCTTATGCGGTCATAAGAATTGAACATAACCAGTGGAAGCCTTTAAAAAAACAAAACACGACTTTATTCATTGCAGATAATAGTTGCATCCTTTATGAGGAGAGGTACAATTTAAATTCGAGGTTAACCAGTGGAAGCCTAGCTAACAGTACGTTTACGCATACGTAAACAAAAGCAAGTCTCGCTAAAAGATCTCAACATTAAAATCTTGAACGTCTGTACATAAGATTACTTGGTTTCAGAACACAAATACAATTATTTCACCCATCAAATTTGATGCACAATATGGAAAATAATGTAGCACCCACCAGATTTCTCAAAATCTCAAACCAAGAATAATTTAGTCACCAATGTTCACCTTTGATCATCCATCTGAAGGGAAAAACAGTTATTTCATTTAGCATCCGAACAAGCTTTCCACTACTCATGAGTAAAAAACTTTATTTTGTATTCACCTTTGTTCGTCCAAGTGAAAATGATGCACAGGCTTAAAACTTGGATTTGCTAACATAATGATTATCTTGTTTTCCTCTACTGTGGAATGGTTTAAATCCCATAACTTTTTGGTCAAGGTAGTGATACTAAAACACAGGAATTATGTCAAAAGTAATTCACCATATACATAACATCAAATTCTTGTGCAAAAAATTCACTTGAGACACTAGCTAATTACCGAACGAGTTCGTACGGCATCATCCCAACTCTAACTCCACAATTTGGGACATTTTGCCAAAAAAAAAACGTAGTACTACTAGCTAACAAAGGGGGAGGACCACTCGTTCCAATAAAGAGGTGTACAGAATTGCTCGCCTTGTGTCACTGGTGCGAATTCTGAAGCATATGCCATTTTTTCGCAAAAAAGAAGCATATGCCATTTAGTGTTCTCAAATTCAGATTCAGAAGTAGTACACACAAATAGTGTTTTCAAATAGAAGGGATGAAAAGCTAGTTTGAAGCAGAAGCAACTCACCTGTATCAAGATTTAAGATGGCATATAGAGTAGACCTATCATCAAACGACACAATAAACTGCCAAAGAAGTAGATACACACCAGCTCCGATTCAGTCAAGGAGACCAAATCTCAACCCAGGAAAAGCAGTTTCTCAAGCCAAATCAACTAACGGAGAACTAATAGACGCGGGGTTCTCGGAGTAGGGAACTCATACTGGATCCGCGGCGGCAGGGCGGATCCGGCAAGGTCTACACACCCTTTGGCAAGATGCCGGAGACGGTGCTGCAGAGGGGCCCGGCGGCGATGCGCTGGGGGCTTAGGGTCTTTTCGGCCAAGGGAGGGACATGGACGCTGCTGCCTCGCTTCCTGCCACGCCTAATTTCTCTTTTTTGCTAAGCCATGGGTGATGGTGAGTAATGGAAGGAGGGGCGGCCATGGTTGGATTCGAAGGAGAGCGAGAGAAAGAAAAGATGCGCTCGAAAGAATGAACCGGCACCCACGGGCTGCGTTCATGCCCAAACATGGCAGGGGTAGCAGCCGATGCTAGCAGAAGACAAAGAAGGAAAAAAAATCAGGAACCTTTCATGGAATCGATCGACGACGGGGACCTTCGGTGGGCTGGGAACCGTTCGCTCACGGCCCGAAACCTAGCGCGGTGCAGGCATGCCAGCCTATGGGCTGGGCCTAGTGCCTATGCACATGCGCATATGGTCCAAAATCTTCTCAAAGAGGAAATAAGCTTCACACACTTGAAATGAAATGAAAGAGGAAACAAGCTAATAGCAACTTTGAGCATACAATGATGGATTATACTGAGCAGCAGCCACATAGTTCAAACGCTCGAAAGCGGTTAGTGTCAGCAGATGGATCCATGAATATTAGAGGACAGTCTGTTCCGAACTTGGCTGGGAAAGTTTCGGGTACTGTCCTTATGATCGAGGGGGCGACGTCGAAAACAAATACTGATCCAGCGACAAGCACTCCCGGCAAGGTGCCAATTGTGAAGCGAAGGAGACAGGATGGAAGGGAAGGTGATGAGGACATGGAGCAACTAACTGAGGCGGCCTCCCATGAGGAGGGCCGCCAATCCTGATGTGGACTTTGTGCTGGAACTGTCGCGGGATTGGCGATCCCGCGACGGTCCGAGAGCTCCGCGAGCTCGTGGAGGCTAGCGCGCCGACGGTGCTTTGCTTGGTGGAGACACAGTTAGCGAAGTATCGTGTGGAAGGTTTGGCGGCGAATTTAGGTTTCTCGGAGAGATTTGCGGTTGCTAGTAGGGGTCGCAGTGGCGGCCTTTGTATTTTCTGGAAACAAGGAATAAACCTAGAAATAAAAACCTTTTCCCAGTATCACATTGACTCTTTTGTAACAGAACCGAGCAAGGATCAATGGCGTCTATCTGTTTTCTATGGTGAAGCCAACAGGAGTCTCAGATATAAAACATGGGATACGATGAAAATTTTGCGAGGAGAAAGTACTCTCCCTTGGGTTTGTATTGGGGACTTTAATGAAATCCTTAGACCGGAAGAGAAGATGGGGCCGAATCAACGTGACAGTGCGCAGATTGCTGGTTTCAGAGAGGCGGTGGATGTGTGCGAGTTAGCTGACTTGGGTTACAAGGGTTTGGATTGGACTTTCGAGAAACGAGTGACAGGAGGAGATTACTGCAGGGTCCGTCTTGATCGAGCTCTGGCCACTCCAGGTTGGTCCGCAATGTTTCCATTTGCGAGTGTTGAGCACCTGACTGCAGCGAAATCGGACCATTGCCCCATTCTGTTATACAATGAGCTAGAAGCAAATAATATACGCATTGCACTCAAAAGACCCTTTCGTTATGAGTGTATGTGGGAGTCAGACTCCCGTTTTGAGGGATTTGTGCAGGAAGTGTGGACGGAAGGACAGCCCGCAGCCAATGTGGCGGAGTTGGCAAATAAATTAGAGAGGGTTGCTGGATCCTTTGCTCGCTGGGGTAAGAACACCTTTGGATCAGTACGCCAGGAGTTAAGAAGGCTGCGGAGGAGACTAGCAGAGTTCAGGGAGGATCCCCTTCGAGTTGGCCCAGGAATGGAGGAGAAAAAGGTACAAGAGGAACTGATTGAGTTATGCTATCGTGAGGAAATTATGATGAGGCAACGCTCTCGCATACAGTGGCTGGCTGAGGGCGATAGTAACACACAATTTTTCCAGCGGAAGGCTAGTGGGAGGAGAGCCAAGAACAATATCTCCAAGCTGGAAAGAGGCGATGGATCGGTCAGTTCGGACCCTGGTGAGCTAGCAAATATGGCCACCGCTTTCTACTCAAATCTTTATACATCAGAAGGAACGATAGGTATGGAGGAGGTTCTGTCACACATTCCTCGGAAGGTTGGAGCGAATTTGAACGCTCGCCTCAATGCGGAATACACGAAAGAGGAAGTGAAAGAAGCACTTTTTCAGATGTTTCCGACAAAGGCACCGGGGCCTGATGGATTTCCCGCGCATTTCTTTCAGAGGCATTGGGAGTTGTGTGGTGATGAGGTGACAAGCATGACCATAAGAGTGCTTGCAGGAGAGGATTCACCGGAGGAGATAAACAGTACGTTCATCGTATTAATACCCAAGATATCGAGTCCAAAAAATCTAGGACAGTTTCGGCCGATAAGCCTATGTAATGTGATCTACAAGATCGCTTCTAAGGTTTTGGCAAATAGGCTGAAGCATATTCTTCCCGAGGTGATCTCTGAAGAGCAGTCGGCGTTCGTGCCTGGGCGCTTAATCACAAACAATTTCATTACAGCCTATGAATGTTTGCATTATATGAAGACCAGGAGGGTCAAGGGTTACCGGTTTTGTGCACTCAAGCTAGATATGATGAAGGCTTATGACAGATTGGAGTGGAGTTACTTGAGAGCCGTCATGTTGAAGCTGGGGATCAGTACTCGCTTTACCGACACCGTGATGCGTTGTGTTTCATCAGTAACTTCCTCGGTTTTATTTAACGGTGGACGTTTGGAGACTTTTAACCCATCAAGGGGGCTACGTCAGGGAGACCCTATATCCCCCTACCTGTTTCTGTTGGCGGCCGAGGGTTTATCTTGCTTGCTTAAATCAGAAGGAATAAGAGGCGTGGCTGTTGCAGATTCGGCACCGGGGGTTAGTCATCTCCTTTTTGCCGATGACAGTTTGCTCTTTTTCGAGGCATCCACGGACTATGCAACACGGGTACGTGATCTCTTAAGGAGATATTGTGAGGCTTCGGGACAGAGGATAAATGTGAGTAAGTCTTCGATTTTCTTTAGTAAGGGAGTTGCAGAATCTCTTCGAATTGATGTAAAGGCTGTTCTGGAGGTTCAGAATGAGGCGCTTTCAGAGAAGTATTTGGGCCTCCCAACCGATGTAGGAAGGGCAAAAGAGGGCTGTTTCAGATACCTAAAGGATAGGATATGGAAGCATGTTCAAGGGTGGATGGCCAAATGCTTGTCGGCGGGGGGGGGGGGGGGGAGGAAGTTCTTATCAAATCCGTGGCACAAGCAATTCCGACGTACTCCATGGCTTGTTTCAAACTCCCACGAGGTCTATGTGAGCATATAAACGGATTAATCCAGAAGTTTTGGTGGGGAAGTAAGAAGGGAGAACGCAAAACAGCATGGGTGTCGTGGAAAACTATGACTTTGCCCAAATTTATGGGAGGTTTGGGGTTTAGGGATATTGAGCTTTTCAACCTAGCGCTCTTAGCTCGCCAAGCATGGAGAATAATACAAGAACCTGGGTCGTTGAGTGCCCGTGTGTTAAAATCCAGATACTTCCCCAACTGTCATCTTTTAGACGCCACCCTAGGTACATCCCCATCACAGGTTTGGCGCTCGTTACTGGAAGGAAGAGATACCCTTTCGCTTGGCCTTATCAAGCGGATAGGAACGGGCGAAACCACGCATATATGGTCTGAAAACTGGTTACCGAGGAATTATAACCTGAGACCAATCTGTG
The DNA here is from genome assembly GCF_056163025.1 of Triticum urartu. Lineage (NCBI taxonomy): Eukaryota > Viridiplantae > Streptophyta > Magnoliopsida > Poales > Poaceae > Triticum > Triticum urartu. The sequence continues at coordinate 208,794,910 of NC_141875.1, forward strand.
CACGGTCTGATAACCCACCTCAGCAAGTATCGGAGTTGATAAATCCGGCCACCAGAACCTGGGATAGACAAGTGTTGCAGGAAAATTTTATTGCGCCTGATGTGGAAGTAATTCTGAACATACCAATAAGCACAAGAGTTCAGGAAGATTTTTATGAGTGGCATTATAAGAAGAGAGGGATCTTCTCTGTGAGTTCGGCGTACAAGATGCTATCTGCTGTGAAGAAGCAACGAGAAGATTGGCTAGAGCATAGACCGAGCACATCTGACACACAAGCAACGAAGAAACCATGGTCGTCGCTCTGGAATGTCAAGATCCCGTCAAAAGTCCGTATTTTTGTATGGAGGCTGGCACATACATCGATCCCGACGGGCGCGCTGAAGCATGAGAGGAAGATGGCAGTCTCGCCCGTGTGCTCTATACGCAATGATGCTCTTGATACGTGGCAACACTCCCTCATGAATTGCCGGATGGCGAGATGTGTTTGGGCGTTAGGGGATGAAGGAACTTTGGAGCATGTTATATCAAACCAAACGGACGATGCAAAGATGTGGATCTTCTGGTTGTTTGATACAATGAAGGAGGAAGAGCTGGCGCGTGTACTGATTACCATGTGGGCTATATGGTGGGCGCGGCGGCGTGCCATTCATGACAATCAATTCCAGAGTCCACTAACCACTATGGGTTTCATCAATAACTATCTGGAAGAGCTTCAGATTGCATCGAACAAGAAGTCAGTAACCAGCGCGCCCCAGGCGATGAAACAACGACAACGAAGATGGATACCTACTACAGATGGTTCAGCTAAAATAAATGTAGATGGAGGCCTGTCAACTTTGGGAGAGAAAGGGGTGGCAGCAGCTATATGCAGAGATGGTGCGGGTGCTTTCTTGGGTGCTTTAGCAGTGGTAATGGCTGGATTGACGGACCCAACGACCTTGGAAGCCCTAGCCTGCAGCGAAGCACTCGCATTAGCTGAAGATCTGAACCTCCGTAACCTGACCATCGCGTCGGACTGCTATGAAGTGGTCAGAGACATCAAGAATGAAGCTTTCCCATCCTATGCGGCGATTCTGAGAGAGATAAAGCACACTAGTCTTAATTTTGATTCTGTTAGCTTTTGTTTTGAGTTTAGAGAGTCCAACTTTGAAGCTCACTCGTTAGCGAAGGGAGCCTCAACTCTGTCAGTTGGACGCCATGTGTGGCTGGGTGTTACGCCTGATATTGCTTGTATCCCAAACTTTATGAGCTTTGAATAAAATCCCAGTTACCCCTAAAAAACTTGAAATGAAAGAAATGTTTAGAAGGAAAGAGAGTGGACCGGATCCCAAGTAAACATGTGTCTCAGATTGCCACCTCTAGTGAGTAAGGCAATAGCCATGCTTTTCCCTATATATATAGGGGTATAGATATAGATATGTGATGCGAAAGCCACCCATCATCTCCAATTATAATAGTGTGTCCATGCAAGGATGCGACGTGGCCAAATGATGTCTTCCATCGGTATCTCAAATTCAAATCAGTCTGACCTTGTTCAATGTGTATACATTACAACATGCTCGTTTCCAAACCACACAGCACAGATCTCCGTTATATTCATGCATGCATGGGTTTCAAACATCAGGATCTCTTATTCAAATATTTGAATTCAACTTTACATTGATTATGACCTCACCTATTCTTTTACACCCACACAGTAGTCCTCTTTTTATAATTGTATCACTAACTTTCTCTCGTGCATGCATGCACACACACTACCAGTCGGCATTATCCATCGCACACATGCAATCTTTTTCTTCAGGTCGGTCTCCCATGAAGGTACACACCCACACACATCCCCCTCTCCATCATATCGGGCATTCTTTATCTCTCACCCGTGCATGCGCAACGATCGATGTTCCTCTATGTATGTGTGTATATAGCTACGTCTTTCATAGTTTTCCACACAAACCGATCAATCAATATATCCAGTGAGGTCTCACCCTCTTTCCCACATCCACATCGATCAATCTATACCTCTCTATATAGGATTAACCTGTACAGCTAATACACCCACATTAATTATATATCCAACGTCCCCCTCTCATCATCCATGCCTTCCGCTTTATCTCTCAGACGCGTGCACAATGGCGAAGACATGGGGCAGTAAGGGCCCTGCCCCCTCCCCCCTAACATCACTATATATCAAGGCTAATAAGAATGTGATCATTAGACAATTGCTGCTAAAAATGGTTTAAGTTCATGAATTGACCCTCCTCGTAAAGGATTAGCAATGCTTGGCCCCTAGCTCATTTATTTTTCATGGCTCCGCCACTGCGCGCAACAACGCATGTGTTAGCCCCCTCTCTCTAAATATCGATCTCGCACTTGTGCATTCCTTCATAGTCTCCCTCCACTCGGCCCCTCACACCATCTTCTAGCCCCCACCGGATTTTGCCACATGTACAATCTAGCAGACTCCATGGTTGAACTTAAGCATAATGCACAAACCTCAAAACAACAGTGGTTCTCTTTTGTTCTAGAATCTTCCGTATCATAACTGCCCAAACTTTTTTTCTAGTTGAATTGCCATTATTTGTTTTTACTTTATGCTTTACAACGCACAATTCCATGAATCATAAAATAGATTAAGGGCTTCTTTGATTCAAAGGATTCTCAAAGGAATTTTGGAGGATTCTAATCATTAGGAATTTTTCCTATCTTGGTTGTTTGATTTGTAGGATTGTAAACCATAGGAATTTTTCCATATGATTCATTTGCACTAGATTTCATAGGAAACATCCCATCCACTCAAACCTCTTTGAAAGAATTCTGCGTTTTTTCTATGCACAGTCAAACACTCGTACAATCCTATAGGATTCAAGACGACATTCCACTATAATCCCATGTTTTTCCTATTCCCGTGTTCTTAGCTTTTTTTATAAAAACTAATTGATTCTGAATGAGATGAACTATAAGAATTAAACGAAAGGCTACATCAGGCATATATGACTCAGAGCTTACATGCTATAGTGTGGTATTTATTCATAATTTGGTTGCAAAATCTGATGCATGCAATGCACGTGTACCTTACTAGTACTTCGAGTATGTGCAAAACACGTAAATTAGAATACCAATGACACGCTACACAGTGTCTCTCTTACAGTTCATGAAGCCACGTGGCACATGTGGAGGCGTTGTCGCGACCTCCTTGCGTGGATTGATCACAGTGGCGTGCTGCTGGTTCCAGAGGAATGTACTCGTCCTCCCTGAGCCATACTGGCGGTACATGCACGAAGCGAAGATGTGCACGCACGCCACGCATGCACTCATTCCCTCGCACGCACACGCGGGTACACGGGTTGACGCAATTTTGTACCAAGATCCACCCCATGTGATAATTTGACGCGTGTAAAGTCGTTCACTTCATTGATGGTCAATTAATACAGCGCATGCAAATTGAGTGGACGTGAGGGCGGAAGAAAGACATTATTACTCCACTGCGCGCATGCGAGTAGTTAAATCGTGGGTTGCTAGTAGTACTTCCATTGGTCTCCTTCGTATTTTGTGCCAATTTTTGACAGTAATATAATATTTACGCATTTGAGCAGTGTAGAACTTGAAATTTATGTTCCGCTAAACTCATCGGGAGCCGTTTCGGGCCTCGAAATCAAAACCATCAATTAATTTTTACCTTGTTCCCATCACATTCGAAAGCCTGCTCACACCTACTAGTACGTACCAAACCTGAACGTGTTCCCACTATGCAGGTATTAGTACTAGTGCCAGTACTTTGGTTATAAAAAGGGGAACTACCTAACCGAAAATTACTCTACCTTTCCTCCTCATAAGTGCTTCTTCTTCGTCCATCGTTGCCATGGCCGGTGAGCAGAGCTCTAGGTCGAGAACTACTCGTAACAAGGGAGCGGCAACCAAGGCTGTGGAAAAAAAGATAGGGCTCGCCGCCATGCAAAGACCTCAAAAGATCTCTCACGGGCAGGCGATGGCTCCCAGGAGCGCCCGAGCCGCGGAGGCGAACATGCCGAGCCGACGGAGCTGGAGTCGTAATCCCTCGACGGCATGCCCGATCAGCTCAATAAGCACCTCAATAAGCAGAAGGAGTTCATCCAAGGCTTGATGGAGTTGCTGAAGGAGAGCCTCGACGACATGCCCGCTGAGCTCAATCAGCAGGGGGAGTTGACCGCCGGCTTGGTGATGCTGCTGAAGAAGAGCATTGCCTCGGAGAAGAAGGCGACCGGTGAAATCCTGCGACTTCAGGAGGACAAGGCGAAGCTCTGCCACGAGATCGACCTGTTGAAGGAGAAGAATGCCGACTGGAAGAAGCTGCATGAGAATAGTAGTTCCTCGATGAAGATGATGTAGGCCCTCGTCATGGAACAGCAGGAGGAGTTGGCGAAGCTCTGCATCGAGCACCCGGCTGCTGTCAAGGTACGTAATGCGGCCGTGGAACAGATGATGAAGGCTCGTGTCGAGAAATCCCGCGTCATGGACAGAATGAAGAAGATGGCGGAGGAGACGCGCAAGGAGATGGAGGTCGTGGAGGAGATGAAGAAGCAGTTACGACTTCGCCACGAATTAGATCATTTGGGGTGATAATCTTCCTTCTTCTTTTGCTCCTATGTTTCATCTTTTTCTTCGGGTGTTTCGCCGCACGTGTCACGTTCTCTGCGAGGCATGAATAGAACAATGTTTTTTTTGAGGGAATGAATAGAGCAATGCTAACAATGAGATGACCAGCAAATTAGATCATTTTTATCGCCATATGGCACTGGGCTACCGTGTTTCATGCTCCTCTGTCGTAGTACTACTCCAGTGGAAAACTTGAGTATACCGCACGGTTCTTTGCTCCTCCTCGATCAAGTCGTCGGCGCATTTATACGAGCAGTCAAATCACAAGGCCCCACCTTCTAGCAGTAATGAGCCGTCAAATCACAAAGGCCCTCGCCTCTAGTGAAACCGACCAAGCTAGACTGCCCCGCCCTCTAGCCTTTTAAAAAATGTATACTTTTATACAGCAGTAGTATCGATGGATTGCGCCATGGAGCAAAACTTGAAATTAAAAAAAGGTGGTACATATAGAGAGCGCTCGTCGCCAAATTATGCATATAGTACTATTAAAAAGGCTAGTCACAATAATGGTGTCCAGCACAACCCACCCCTCAGATAAAACTAAGAGGGTGCTTGGATACGTTTTAGTCCCATGACTAAAAGTAGTGGGACTAAAACATGCTAGCCTCACCCATGCTTGGATCCAAATACTAAAAAGGCTAAAATCAAGTTAATGAGCATTTATTATCCTCCAAACCCTCCAATCCAGAACTCGCCTATGTTAAAGGAGAGGAGTTAAATGAGTAGAGAGAGGACTAATCCACATTTTCGTAGGGGTACGCCTGACTAAAAAAATTTAGTCTCAAGACTAGTTTTAGCCCCTCTTTAGTCAGGGGTGCTTGGAACTTTAGCCTCTTAAAGAGACTATTTTTAGTCAGACTAAAATAAGTCCCTTGGATCCAAGCACCCTCTAAGCATCCTGGAATTCTTTGACAAAACTAAGCACCCTGAAATTCTTTGACAACTAAACTGCTGGCTATATGATGTTGGCCATATATATTGTACGTATATAATGTGAAGAAACGAGTGGTAGTACTATACCAACTAAAAGATGAAATGTAAGAAATACTAGTATGTACGTACTGAAGAGTTAAAGTAACGAGAAGAAACATAACATAGTTCTGCTGGGGGCTCAGCACAACACACCCCTCAAATTAAATTAAGCACACCTAAAATTAAACTTTGCAACTATTCTGGTTGACACTGCATTAGAACCACCATGAGCAACGACACTGCCACCTTACTCAGAGTCCTCGTCCACGTCCTCGACTTCGTCCTTGTCCCTCTTCCTCTTGGCCGATACTTCTTTGCTTGAACCGCACACTTGGCTGTTGCTCTTCATCCAACCCTTGTACTCCCTCCGTTCCAAAATAGATGACTCAACTTTGTACTAACTTTAGTACAAAGTTGGGTCATCTATTTTGGAACGGAGGGAGTAGATATTGAAGCAAAGGTAGCCATCCATTGCAGCATAGTGGATGTGGTCTATATCTAGTACATTCCGCTGCCATGTATGACGATGAAACATGTACGGAGGTTTTTCCAGTTTACCGTACGAAGCATGAACCATGGCTCCTGCCAGGGTCAGCATTGAAGGCTGACGAGAGGACACCAGCCGATTCTTCTGGAGGTCGAAGGGGTTGCCTACAACGAGACCTATCCGACACAGGACATCCCTGTCGTTCTTAAAGTCTAAAATAACGAATTTCACTGTTTTGTCCTTGAGGAAGTTCTTAAAATCCTGGCACTCAACGTCGGCATGGCATATGTGGTAGACCAAGCAAACGTTATGTACGCAAACCTGGATCACGGCGGCTTCTTCCTCTCTTCGTCCTTTAGATCCTTCTCTGGTCCCAGGGCTGTGGTGTACTCAACATCTAGCCCAGTGACCCACTCATCATCTGAGTTTTCGAACATGCGTCTCAAGCGAGAAAGGCATCCTTTCACCGTTGCGGAAGAACGGGTGTAGATGGCGTCGAACTCATCGCCGGTGATGGTTCTAACCTTGTACTCACCGCCGATCGTGGAGATTTGGGACACCATGGATTTGGGAGGAGGGTTAGGATTAGTGGAACTGCCATAATGTGAATGGACGGGACGACTAGGAGCGAACCACCGTAGTGTTGAAGGACGTGCGGGGACGAGTAGGAGCGAACTGCCAGCGTGCGAACGGCAGGGTAGTGGCTTTCCATTCTCCCATGATACCGGCTTCCGAGAGCCCTTGGATCTGAGATCGAACGGTAGCATGGCGTGATTCTAGACCTGTCGGATTTCAGGTTCCGGCAGACCCTTGAGGTTCGAACACTGGGGTGCACGCAGAGATCTCTCCTCTACCGATCTACGTCCGATCCTATCGTGCGAACTAAGATGAAGATGATGTACAACACAAGAGACACGAGGTTTATACTGGTTCAGGCCACCGTTGTGGTGTAATACCCTACTTCAGTGTGTGGTGTGGTGGATTGCCTCTGGGGCTGATGATGGACAGTACAAGGGAAGAACAGCCTCGCGAGGGGTGTTCTTGAGCTGGTGCGGTGTGTTCTACTTAGTCTCTACTGGGTTTTCTCCTCTCTCTACTGGGTTTTTTCCTCCCTCTCTCTACTGGGTTTTTTCCTCTCTTTTCCCTTTGTGGAGGCTAGCTCTATTTATAGAGGCCCTGGGCCTCTCCCCGAATAATTGAGCGGGAAGGGCGCCAACAATTGACCATTTTGAAGGGGAACATCTAGTACAAGTTATCCTGACCAAAGGTGGTCTTCGGCTGCCAAAAGCACTGGTGATGACGCCGTCTTGGGCTCCACGGTGACCTCCGTCCGGCCGTTCGGCTAGTCTTGGTCTCGTTGCACCGGAATGGTAACCTTTGCCTGATACCTTGGCCTGTGCTTGCCCCCTTTGCACCAAAGGGGAAACAAGGACCCTGCGCAGGCCGGCGCCCGCCTGGCCTTGATCGTCATGGCTTGTGTCATGGGATCCTCGCGAGGTACCCTTGCATTGATCTCTCCGCCTCCTCGCGAGCTTGCCTGATGAGGCCGCTCTTGAGGAAGCTTCCTGTCGTCCGCCCCGCGAGGCTTGGCCCCCCGCGAGGGTCTTGAGCTTGGGCTGATGAAGATGGGCCACGCTGGGCCCCCACCTGAGCCACGCCGCAGGCCACAGGCAGGCAAGTCTGGGGACCCCCATTCCCAGAACGCCGACAAGAACTATGGGTGAATATCCTATCCTCGAGGGTTATTCTGCAAATTTTCAGCAACTTAGCATGCGACCGTTTGATCTCAGATCCAAGGGCTGCCGCAGCCCGTATCATGGTCGCGCCTACCACGACCGTCGCGTCACTCGCGCGGTTGCACCCTTGGAGATTTAAGATGGTGCATTAGGCTATCTGATGTTGGCATGTCATACATAATCATCACTTAGTCACTCATACTACAACAAGGTTGGCTATAAGGTTGGCTATAAGTGTATTTTTTTACTCCTCTCTATCTCTTTCTTCGTACTCCCTCCGTCCCATAATATAAGAATGTTTTTGACACTAGTGTAGTGCCAAAAACGTTCTTATATTATGGGACATAGGGAGTACTAGTATTTATTGCATTTGCCAAGGAGTGACCTCTTCCAATGAAATGGTGTTACTAAGTTTGCTTCATGTAATTAGCTATAGACTCAAAATTGTCTTTTCACCTAGGTACATGCGCTTAGCACCATTTCTTCCTTGGGTCACCAAACTAGTCTCTCTCTTCTTGATTAACTTGCCACATCAGACTTTATGCATATGTGGCAAGCTTAAGCACCTGTAGGAGCAAGTAAAAGTAAGTACAATAGTGCGCTTTACATGGCATTTTTGCATATGTGGTGGAAAGAGAGGCAAGGAAAAAGTGGAGAAGTGGGCTCTCGTGCAAGAGCCAGCCTCTACTACATGGTGGAGCATTGGGAGAGGCACCTGTATGGAGGTGGTCAGGAATCGGGAGACTGACGCCGGTTGTAGCGCCGCAGTTAAAATGATAATGACAAGTCAAATCACGGGGCCCCACCTGTCCAACAGTAACTCGCTGTCAAATCACACAGCCCTACATTTGTAGCAGCCTACTCCCTCGTCTTCTCGTGTCTCTGTCGAACCGACTAGGCAGAACTGCCCCGCCGCCTACCGCGCAGGAAAAGCCCCGCCCTCGACTTTTAAATAGTATACAGTATACTAATTTTGTATCCATGGATTGCGCCCGCGCCATGGAGCAAAGCGTCTAGAAAACGGAGGAGAGACGGTGGTCTTGCAATAGAGAAGAGGGAGAGGCGAGACGGTGGTTTTGGAATGGAGATGATGGAGAGGAGAGGAGGTAGTTTTGCAATGGAGAAGATCAGAAGAGGGAGAGACGAGACGGTGGTTATGGAATGGAGATGATTGAGAGGAGAGGAGGTGGTTTTGCAATGGAGAAGAGGGAGAGGAGCGTGCGGCAGCGATTTAGGATTGGACGAGAGGGCCGGCGCGCTGTGACTGGATCAAAATCAAAATCAATTTACCCTTCAATTAAGAAAGCGAGCCCACATTAACTAGTCTCCCTTTTATTCTGGGTCATAATTGACCATGATTTTTGCACATAAAATATATGTTATACGTTGCAAAAATAATATAATTTGAAAGTACATTCAGATACGAACCAAATGATACAATTTTTGGTGACATGCATTCACATTTTGCTTGTCAAATACAACACGTGGTCAAATTTTGACCCAAAATACGCAAAACAACAAAAAAATACTTCCAAGACCACCGCCGCTCCTCTCCTGTTCCAATCTAAGTGCAGCGCCGCTCCTCTCCTCTTCCATTTCAAAACCACTGCCCCTCCTCTCCTGTTCCAGTCCAAAACCAGTGTCGCTCCTCTCCCGTTCTAATCCAAAAGTAGTGCTGCTCCTCTCCTCTTCCATTCAAAACCACCGCCGGAGAGTGAAGGTGCTATGGAGAAGTAGATCGATGGAGGAGTACAACCGATACATGAGGATCGCAGATGGCGACCCTGTGAAGCTAGCTAGGATGTTGGAGATACAGTCTTGGTTTGACAACAAGGACCACCTAGCAGCGACGGCGACATCCATGGCCAAATATCTGCAACAGAGCGAAAAGGCGGCGATACTCCCGGAGGGAGTCGCGCTGGAGTACATAGAGCTGCTCCTCTGGGCCATGGAGCAAACGGATTCACCGAATCCGATTGTGAGGCAGCGGTGGTGGGAGTATAGATCCCAGATGGAGCATCCACCAGAGATTGAAGGATCGAGCATCTACAGGGTGCCGTTTGTGAGGGTGTCCTGCCAGAGTGAGCCGGTGGAGTCTTCATCGACCGAACCCAACTGCAAGAGGAGAAAAGCAGTTGGCCCGACGACGCTTCCCCGCCATCGTCTCCCTCGCCGTTCACATCGTCTCACGGGGCGGCTGTCTGCCGTTGAGGAATAGGAGGGGGCTGCCCCCCCAGCCCAATAGTCGGGCAGGTTGTGAATTGTCAGGAGGAGCTTAGGGTTGTCAATATTTGCAGGTTGTGAATTGTGTTTTGTGTTGTGTATTTTGAGAGTACTTTCAGATATGAATGTCTTTTGAATTTCAGATTTGCAGTATTGAGCATATGAAGTATTTTATGAATTCTAGATATCTATTTTTAGCACTTAAAAAATGTAGTTTCATAGGAGTATAAAAGTGCAGACAATGTGATTCTCAGAGAAGAAACTGCAAGTTTCAGTTTTAGATAAGAAACTTCAACTTTCAGAGGCAGAGCATTTATATTAACACGGCCTTTTCAAACAGGGTTAACATCATGTTGGAAGTTTTATTCATGGTCGAAAATGGAACTACCAGCCAGTTAACATCATGCTGATCAACATTCATGCATAATGGATGGGAGGTCCATAGGCCTGTTTGTATTTTCTTAGGGCCATCATGTATCGACCGGCCTATGGACCTCCCATTCGAGGTTTTATTTTTGGCAGCCCAATTTATGTATTTTTTTTGAAGAAAACGCAAAGGTCTGTTCTATTTTTCTATATAAGAATAGGAACGCCAGGTCCAACTTATGTTTCCCTTCTAACTATATTATATATATTTAAATTATTTTATATGTTGACTGTTTAGTTCACATAATTGGCAAATAGATGACCGCTCTCGCAATCCCCTTCGCCGCCGCCACCACCTCCACCCTCGCCGCCGCCCCCGCCACTACCTCCACCCTCGCCGCCGCCATAGATCTCGCCGCCACCCCCCGCCTCCTGACTCCGGGCGTGCCTGCCCCCCTCAGCAAGTCTGCTCGCGCGCTGCATGGAGTCGCCGGCCATATGCATGGGGGAATGGATGGAAGATAGGCAGATGTACAAGATGCATCTCCCACATGTCTACAAAGCCTTCCCACGGATGCTCCAGCCGCTCAACTCCGTCGCGCCGGCGGTGCTGCGGGAGACTCGAGGGAGGAGATGGAGGGAGCGGGCGATGCGGATCCGCGACGATGCTCTCTCTTGGACCCAGTGCACACGCGAATGGAGGGAAGCAGAGGAGGAAGCTGCGAGGGAGGAAGCCGAGGAGGGACCGAATCCGTTCTCTCACTCGCGCAGGTATGCTTGGATGTGCAAGGATCATGTGGATTGGGAGCTGCTGAATCTAGCCCTGCGGATCTACTTCGAAGGAGATTTCTCGGAGAAGCACAGGATGCCCCACCCCAGGGAGCCGCCGATTGCGTTCGTTCGATGGGCGAAAGGAGAAGTGAATTCAGGAGATACACGCCGTGCTGCGAGATGGGAATGCTTGAGTGGACTCATGCCCACCAGCACGCCACCGGAGTCGGAGCAGGTGGATCCCCTACCTTACCTCTCCCCCAAACCTGCAGAAAATTGAAATTAGGCTTGCAATCTACTTCAATTGAGCTATCTGGTGGTTATTTCTTCTTCCTGAGAGACAACATCTGGCTGGAGGATGAGAAGGAACTGGGAACTCCGATGAATTTCCCCTATCACAATGGGGGGAGCGCCGGTTGGGCAGTGGTACAGCCCACCTCCACCCCAAATGGGGGCACAATCTGGGCAGGCTCCTGTAATTGCCCAAGATCGATCTGCTGGTGGTTCTAACTCTCAGATCAGTGGGAAATCTCAAGGCAAGAATCAGCAAAAGAAGAGACAGGACATCCAGAAAACTGCTCCTGCCCCTGCTTCGGGCCTTATGGCATACTCTGAGGTGATCTGCTACAACTGTGGGGAACTAGGGCATCATTTGGATAAATGTGTCAAGCCCAAGAGTTGTTTTATCTGCAAAATGGTTACCATAAAGTTGAGAATTGCCCTGTCAGAAGGAAAACCCACAGTTCTGCTAGATATGTTGGAAGTGCTGCTCCAGGATTAGGGTTCTACCACATAGACCCACCTGATGAAAATGCTCAGTATCATGGCTCCTTGAAGAATGTGGGGATTGTTCTGGTAGAAGCTGGTGAAGTGACCAAGCAGGAACTTGCCACTGAGTTTGCAGACATTTAAGGGAAAACTTTGTTTTTGCCACTCTAGTGTTTGCCCATTTTGCTTATGCCATTCTAGAATTTGATATCTCACTTTTGCCACTCTTAACTTTTGACAATACATCACAAATGCCATTTAGTGGCAAAAACGACAATTTTTCATTTCACTTTTGCCACTCTTAGGTTTTGCAATGTATCACAATTGCCACTCTGAAAATTTTGCTTTTGCCACTGAATGTCAAAATTGATATATTGTCAAAAGCTAAGAGTGGCAAAAGTGAAATGTTAAATTCTAGAGTGGCATAAGCAAAATGGGAAAAAGCTAGAGTGGCAAAAACAAAGTTTTCCCTTTACAAAACCAACTGGCCTTGGCCAATCAATGCCCTAGATGAGTGGACATTCTTGGTCAAATTCCCTCCTGAAATAGATGTAGTTCAAGTTGCTGGATACCCTGTTTTGGTCTCAAAAAAGACAATGTTGTAGTCAATGTTGAAGTATGGAAAGGCAGGATTGAGGCTGAAGAGGACCTCCAGGAAACTTGGATCAAGATCAGGAAATTGAACCCCCAAGTGGTGTGACTGGACTATGCTGGATCAAATCACTTCCACTTTGGGGGTCTTACTAGATGTCGATTGGCAGCATAATTTCAAGTCATTCTATGAAACTATTAGGGTCAAAATCTTATGTAAAGATCCCTCCAAAATCCCTGCTGAAAGGCTTTTTGGAGTTGGGAACAAAATCTACATGCTATTCATTGGGGTGGAGTCCTTAACCCCCATTGAAACTGGCACCTCCACCAACCTCTCTGCTGGTACATATGTCTCTGCAGCTGAAACTGGTACCAATCTTACTGAAGATGCTGAATCCAACAGGAGCTCTAGATCTGAATCAGATAAAGGGCCTGCTGCCAATTCTGGGGCCCCTAACATCAGAGGACAGTTGAGGGAGTCCTGGATTAGGGGGTGCCCGGATGGCCGGACTATACCTTCGGCCGTACTCCTGGACTATGAAGATACAAGATTGAAGACTTCGTCCCGTGTCCGGAAGGGACTTTCCTTGGCATGGGAGGCAAGCTTGGCGATACGGATATGTAGATCTCCTACCATTGTAACCAACTCTGTGTAACCCTAGCCCTCTTCGGTGTCTATATAAACCGGAGAGTTTTAGTCCGTAGGACGAACAACAATCATACCATAGGCTAGCTTCTAGGGTTTAGCCTCTCTGATCTCGTGGTAGATCTACTCTTGTACTACCCATATCATCAATATTAATCAAGCAGGACGTAGGGTTTTACCTCCATCAAGAGGGCCCGAAGCTGGGTAAAACTTCGTGTCCCCTGCCTCCTGTTACCATCCGACCTAGACGCACAGTTCGGGACCCCCTACCCGAGATCCGCCGGTTTTGACACCGACATTGGTGCTTTCATTGAGAGTTCCTCTGTGCCGTCACCATCAGGAAGGATGCCTCATCCCGTCTTTAAAGGCAGCACCGTTGCTAAGGGAGCTTTGGCTGTCGGCCAAACTCTCCGTCTAGGCGGTTTCCTTATGACCGCCTGTTCGGCTGCTGCGCCGACAATGACCTCTCGGGTCATCGAAAGCAATCTTCACGTCAGCTCGGAATTCGCCGAGCAGCTAGATCCAATGGAGCTCTCTTCCCTAAACGAGCTCTTGGATTGCATCACTGCCCTGGGAGTCGCTACGGATTACGACCAGATTGGGCCTAAACCCGATCTGAGAGAGATTAACTCTCCCCAGGTCACCCATCACGTTGCCGTGGTAGAGGGACAGTGCAGCGACCCTTCATCTATCTTAAGGACTAGCTATGTACGAATTCCCGATCCCTCCAAGCTGGATACCCGCGGAGGGGAGGATATCACTCAAGACCTGAACTTAAAGTCAGGCGACAGACTAGATTCATTGGGACGCATCCAAGAATCCCAACGCCCGAGTTCGGAAACTCCCTGGTCCCTGGTCTCAGATTGGGTGAGGTTTCAGATTTGATTCCACCCACCCACCCGTACATAAGCAATCTATCCCAAATTAGGCAAGAGCCCAAAGAAACAGTACATCATTACTGGGCCAGATTCCTCCTAGTTATGAACAGGATAAAGGACTGCCGCGAGGAAGACGCAATTTCATTCTTCTGCAATAATTGGACGGACAAGGGAATCCTCAACGCCATAAGTCGCCATGATATTACAGGCTTTGCTGACTTGGCGTCCATAGTACGAAAGTACTGTGCGATGGAAAGCGCCTGGAAAATCGAAACAAAATTTTGGGACAATCCGGCCTTGAATACAAACCCGGTCCGAAATAAAAGGGTGCATCATCGTCAGACACCCGGGTTCAGTACCAAAAAGAAAAAGCCCTCTACAGGGCATGGAACTATAATGGAAGGATGGCTTGATGGACCCTGTAAAATTCACAGTGCAGAGGGTGCCACACCAACTCACAGCCTTAGAGCATGTTGGATACTCCGGCAGGTGGCAAAAATTGGCGAAGATCTTCTAATTCTAGAAGCCACAGAAAGTCACCCCAGAGAAACCAGTACGGTATTAACAGTCTTCGAGACTTTCACATCAAATAATATGCGAAAAAGAACACTCCGCGGCCTTGCTGAAGTCTACCAAGTAGCAACAACAAACCCATGGAGTGACCGACTATTACTTTTAACGCCAGTGACGAACCTAAATTCCGAACAACCCGAGCACCAGCCGCATTGGTCCTCAGTCCAATAGTGGACGACTTTCGTCTTACCAAGGTACTCATGGATGGTGGCAACAGATTGAACCTCATTTATGAGGAAACCCTTCAAAAAATGGAAATAGACTGGAACTGCATTGAGCGAAGCAGCACAACCTTTAGAGGAATAATCCCCAGTCAGGAAGCGCGCTGTACAGGAAAAATCACACTAGATGTGGTGTTCGGCACGCAGGATAATTACAGGTCCGAAGAGGTCACGTTCCAGGTGGCCCCGTTCAGTAGCGGATATCACGCTCTGCTAGGGCGGGAAGCGTTTACAGTCTTCCAAGCAATACCCCATTACGGGTACATGAAGCTCAAGATGCCCGGGCCTAACGGAATCATCACTCTCGTTAGTGATCCGGACATAGCACTCCGCGCCGAAAAAAAGACAGCCGACTGGCCCTCGAGGCGCTATCCGAAGCCCTAGCGGCTGAGGAACTGACTGCGCTGCGCTCCACGGTGAATAGGGATGATGTGATACTCGATAAAAGATCCAAGTCCACCTCCTTTAAACCGGCGGACGAAATAGTCAAATTCCAGGTCCATCTAACGGACCTCAATAAAACAGCTTCCATCGGGGCACAGTTAAACCCTGATGTAGATGCCGCACTGCGAGAGTTCCTACGAGAGAACTGGGACATTTTCGCCTGGCACCCTTCAGACATGCCAGGAATCCCACGCAGGCTGGCCGAACATAGCTTAAATATCCTAAAAGGATTCAAGCCAGTCAAACAGGCTCTGCGGCGTTTTTCCGAACCTAAGAGACAGGCCATGGGAGAGGAACTAGCCAAGCTATTGGAGGCCGGATTCATCAAAGATATCAAACATCCGGACTGGCTAGCAAACCTGGTGATGGTACCAAAGAAGGACAAATCCTGGCGCCTGTGCGTTGATTTCAAAGACCTTAACAAGGCTTGCCCAAAGGATCCCTTACCTCTCCCCCGCATCGATCAAATTATCGATGCTACCGCAGGACACGATTCGTTGTGTTTCCTCGACGCATACTCTGGCAACCATCAAATAAAGATGGCAGAGTCAGACCAAGCCGCAACGGCATTCATCACACCATACGGCCCATTCTGCTTCAACACAATGCCCTTCGGACTCAAAAACACCGGCGCAACATATCAGCGCATGATTCAGACATGTCTGGCAAACCAGATCGGCAAAACAGTGGAGGCATACGTCGATGATGTGGTCGTTAAAACAAGACATGTCAAATCTCTAGTAGACAACTTGAGGCTAACATTCGATAACCTCCGAACATACGACATCAAGCTCAACCTGGAAAAATGCGTTTTCGGCGTTCCAGCCGGAAAGCTCTTGGGCTTCATTGTATCCGGTAGAGGAATCGAAGCAAATCCAGCCAAGATCCGAGCTCTGTCACAATTGGATATCCCGAAGGACCTCAAACAAATACAAAAATTAACCGGATGCGTGGCGGCTCTAAGCCGCTTTATCTCCCGCTTAGGAGAAAAGGCCCTACCCCTTTACCGCCTCCTTCGGCGCACCGAACACTTCGAGTGGACGGATGCAGCCACGGCCGGACTCGACGAAATAAAAGCCATCTTGGCAACAAACCCAGTCCTGGCCGCGCCAAACATTGGCGAACCAATGCTATTATACATTGCAGCAACCCATCAGGTCGTAAGCGCAGTGCTCGTCGTCGAACGAGAAACGGACGGATACAAATTCCCCCTTCAAAAGCCGGTCTATTATGTGTCCACTGTCCTTACTCCGTGCAAGTCACGGTACCCGCACTATCAAAAGATTGCGTACGCGGTGTTTATGGCATCCCGGAAGCTGCGACACTACTTTCAAGAGTGTTCAATAACAGTAGCCTCGGAAGTGTCACTTAACGATATTATAAATAACCGCGACGCGACGGGCCGGATTGCAAAATGGGCCATTGAGCTCCTCCCGTTTGACATAACTTACAAGCCACGGCGAGCTATCAAGTCGCAAGTTTTGGCTGACTTCGTCGTAGAATGGACGGAGGCTGAACTCCCTAAAGAGTATGGCACATATTCAAACTGGGTCATGCACTTCGACGGCTCCAAAATGTTGGCCGGTCTAGGGGCTGGCGTCGTTTTGACGTCCCCCACAGGAGACACAGTTCAATATGTACTCCAGATAATGTACACAGACTCCAACAACACAACCGAATATGAGGCCCTTTTACATGGTCTCCGGATGGCAGTATCCATGGGCATTCAACGCCCAGAGGTGCGCGGGGACTCGAACCTCGCAATATCCCAAATAAATGGAGACTTTGATGCCAAGGATCCAAAAATGGCAGCTTATCGCAACGCCGTCCTAAAAATGTCAGCTCAGTTCGAAGGGCTCGAATTTCACCATATAGCCCGGGAAAATAATCAGGCGGCAGATGTCCTGGCACGCATCGACGCAAAACACGATGTAGTCCCCCCAACATCTTCTTGGAAAGGCTGTTCAAGCCGCCCTTAGTATGGGAAGGGGAACCTGGCAATAGCAGCCGGGACCCAACCGCACTGCCCAACACCGAACACTCTGACACAATTGGAGGCTCTGCCAATGAAATAACACCCTCAGCCCACGTAATAATGGCTGTCATCGCCCCGTGGACAGAACCATTCCTCGCCTACCTTACCAGGCAGGAACTCCCTGAGGACCAAAATGAGGCACGCTGCATAGTGCGGCGATCTAAAGCCTATAAAGTCCATGAGGGAGAGCTTTATAAGAAAAGCACTACCGGAGTCCTTCAAAGGTGCATCTCCGAAGAGGAAGGGCGGAACCTCCTGGCTGAAATTCATGCCGGACTCGGCGGACATCATGCTGTATCTCGGTCCCTTGTAAGCAAGGCCTTCCGTACAGGCTTTTATTGGCCGACGGCCCGGGCAGACACCCAGGACTTAGTCCAACAATGCGTCGGTTGCCAGCTTTTTGCAAACCAAAGCCATATGCCACCCACTGCCCTCCAAACTATCCCCATCACTTGGCCCTTGAGTTCTGGGGGCTTGACATGGTTGGACCCCTTAAAGGCGGAACCCACAAGAAAAAATACTTACTGGTCATGGTGGATAAGTTCACCAAATGGATAGAAGCCAAGCCTGTTAAGACGGCCGAATCCGGACCCGTGATAGACTTTATATCCGGGGTTGTACACCATTACAGCATCCCCCACAGCATCATCACTAATAACGGCACGAACTTTACGGCCGATGAGGTAAAACTCTGGTGCAAAAACATGGGCATCAAGCTCGATTATGCTTCCGTCTATCACCCACAAACCAACGGCCAGGTCGAACGTGCAAATGGTCTTATCATGAGCGGCATCAAACCCAGATTAGTACGGTCCCTTAAGGAATCTAATACGCACTGGGTAGAGGAGCTCGACTCCGTACTCTGGGGGCTACGGACCACGCCGAATCGCACCACCGGATACACACCATTCTTCATGGTGTATGGCGCAGAGGCAGTTTTGCCCTGCGACATAATTCATGACTCACCTCGAGTGCGCATGTACGAAGAAAGAGAAGCCGAGCTCGATCGGCAGGACAGTTTGGACACCTTGGAGGAAGAGCGTGACGTGGCAAAAGCCCATTCCGCATTCTATCAACAGTAGGCTCGAAGATACCAAAGCAGAGAAGTACGGGCCAAAAATTACAACGTTGGCGAATTAGTTCTACGCCTGCCAGAGAAGAAAAAGGACAAACTCAAGCCCAAGTGGGAAGGTCCCTTCATAATCGACCAAGTCCTAACTGGTGGAGCGTACCGCCTGCGAGATGCATCGGATAACCGACTCGAGCCAAACCCATGGAATGCAGCCCGTCTACGAAGATTCTATGCCTAGCGCCGGACTCTGTGTTCGTCTCCTTCCTCTGTCCATTTTTTATACTTTCTGTCTTACATTTCTCTCCTTCTCCTCTCTCTCTTATAGCCTTTAAAGGCTCATAAAGTGACGCGCTATCCACGCTCATTAAACCTGGGGGATTCTTTAAACAGAAGCTTATTTATACGGGCTTCATGCCCAACACATGTGTCACACTTTCGCATGTACCTTTTATTCGCCATTATATGCATCGATATGACTTAAGTTTTGGCCAAGCTGGGTTGCGTGGCTCCTGTGCTTACCCCTACGTTCCCGATTGTTCGGCTAGGTGGTAAAGGGAGCACCTCTGCGATTGTTAGTGCCGGGTCAGCCGGATGTGTACCTCAGACTGGGTGAAGCCGAAAGCTAGCGTTCTTAAGGGAATATTCGGTTGGTGAACTAAAGATGATCTTTTCTTTCACTTATTTATCTATATGCCCCCAGATGTTTTTCCTGCGTCTCTTTTCGCAGAATGGACATGCACTTTAGGGCATGCCTCCCAGGGGAAGGAACGCCTAACAGAACTATTCTCCCTGGAGATGTTTCTTACTAACCTTGTAATATAACATAACTAGTTGGGCACTTGTCTGTTCAAGCACTAATGACCCCTATGCCTGGTCTCCATGCATACCCCGGTTCTTACATAATCGCGAGGGTATTCAAACACACTCTGGACCATCAGGTCCCGAGGTTCAAGCGAAAAGGTCGGCCATGACAAACGATCTACAATCCGGCTAGAAGGCATTACACATGTCAATTAAAATTACATAGCCAATCTGACTGATTGTATTCCTCTTCAACCCCATCTAACAGGCTATCTAGTTTACAGTCCTGTTGGGAATACTTTGCGGCCAACTCTACTTGGCCGTATACTAAGCTCACAGGGATCTCCTTCCCATCGGGCCCTACGGGTCCGACCTCGGCCATGTGGTTTGGGTTAGCCTTCGTGTACCGCGTCTTCACCATGGCCCAGGCCTCCCTGGCGCCTTGACGGCAGGCCGACATCTTCCATAATCGGAAGCGCCGCCGTGCTCCCTTCAGCATCTCTACAAGCTCTCCAAGGTCTTCGGGCATGGAGACGGACGGCCACAAGGCCTGGGCGACGCCTTGCATCACCTGCCGAACTCGCTCGTGCAGTTGGGAGAGCTCGGGAAGAAGGTCACCCGTAGAACCGAGCATTTCCTCTGCAGGACGACCTGTCAGCATACCTACAGACATTACTCTGTTAGTCGACTTCCTCGCTGAACTCTTTTTTTTCAAAGTTCGTTTAAGCACTTACTATATATGCCGCGTCGAAGCCGCTTATTCTCCTTCACGGAGTCCAACAGCTGGGCACGAACGTCCTTCAGTTCAACGCCTAGCTTGGTGTTGGCATCTTGAAGATCGTTCTTCTCTTGCCTCACCTTTGTCAGCACGCTCTCACCAGCCTTTAGCTGGCGTCGGAGTTGTCGCACTTCCGGATTTAATCCTGCGCCATCTGCAATTTCATTTGTCAGATTTGCACCCACGCCGCACTTCCCAAAATACTTATCTTTCGAAGCGTATATTACCAGAGGGGGTCTCCTTGGGCACCCCTGCCGCGGCTAGTGTGGCCTCAAGTTGGGCTTTGCACTCTTCCAGCTCCTGGGACAGTAGGGTATTCTTTTCTGTAAGAACCTGCATAACAGATGATCCTTAAATCAGTTATTCTAACTGTTTCAAGTCTCGGGGGCTACTGGTATACATATATAATTACCAAAATTTTCTTACTCATATGTCTTTCACATAGTGCTCCGTGGCTCTGTTTCAAAGTGCTGGGACTTCGGTCTCAGTTACCTGTGAGGCTGGGAGTAACCCTGGGTAATCGGCCGTAATGGCCACCAAGGCGTTGTCCTTGCTCAATTGATGAAATACCCCATCAATCAGCTCCACAGATAATACCGGATCCTCTTGAGAGGACGGGTCGAGGGACCTTCCTGGGTCCTCGGGTTGTGGAGGAGGGCTGTTTATTTCTTTAACAGCCTGGCGCAGTTCCTGCGTTGAAGTTGTTAGACTGAATATTTAACAATGGGAATATGAAACGGATGGGCAAGTAAAAGTGACCACATACCCAACTTGGGGGATTGTACATAGAAAATCCACCCTGTGGGTTGACGCGGAGAAATTCCTCCTCTTCTCCCTTGTACAAAGTGGACAAGATCTTTAGTAGAGCGACAGCTGAATCCGGCCCCTTACGGCCGTAGCGGGTGGCGTCGTCCTCCCCGTTGAAGTCCCACATGGGGTGGCCTCTATACTGAAGCGGCTGTACCCCCCGCATGATGCATTCGGCCATAACCCCGATCATGGTCAGTCCGGAATGGGCTAACAATCTTATCCGGCCCATCAGGTAAATGATGTCCCTGTCACTTTACCTCTGAGGGCTCCGTGGACGCCGGCTTAGGCGCTTCTTTAGGGGAGCACTATCGAACTCAGGGAGGCCGATCCGGACAGGATCCGGCAGCGGGACGTCCTCTATATAAAACCATTCCGAAGGCCAGTCTTCGGACACCTTCTTTGGGGTTCCGGATAGATATCCGGTCCCGGCGATGCGCCACACTTCGGCTCCGCCCACTTGATATATTGACCCCTCCTTAGAGCGGGGCACAAGGAATAATAGCCTTTTCCACAGTGCAAAATGAGCCTCGCAACCCAAAAACAGCTCGCAAAGGGCTACGAAGCCCGCGATATGCAATATGGAGGCAGGCGTGAGGTTATGCAGCTGGAGGCCATAGAACTCTAGAAGCCCCCGGAGAAACGGATGAATTGGAAATCCGAGCCCTCTTATTAAGTAAGGGGCAAGGCATACCCGCTCTTCTTTGGAGGGATTGGGGGCGCTCTCCGCTTGCTCTCCGCCATTATAGGTGGCAAGTCCGGCTCGAACCGGGACCATATAGGCCGGGGGGAGAAATCCCTTGGTCTGGAGCTTCACTAGCTCGCTGTGCGGGATGGAGCACCTCTTCCAATCTCCGGGCTGAGGGCTGGAAGGGTGAGAGGAGGAGTTGCGGCGGTTGGCCATGATAGAATGGACCTCTGTCGGATACGCTCCGATGAATACTCGCGGAAGGGAGAAGGTGTGGTTTGGATCTAAATCCTCGTCCCCTTAAATAGGCGGCTCATTCACACGGCTAGGGGTGTAAATATAAAAAACACCCTGACTTTTCGTATTCGTTTGACACGTGGAAAACGGCCATTGTTGGGCGTAGAAGCCAAGGAGCACTACATTTACTAGAAACCGGACACTATTCAACAGGTACACGGAATTTGGAGGAGAACCCGCCTTGCAATGCCAAAGACAATCTGCGCGCCGGACTCGTCGTCATTGAAGCCTGGTTCAGGGGCTACTGAGGGAGTCCTGGATTAGGGGGTGTTCGGATGGCCGAACTATACCTTCGGCCGGACTCCTGGACTATGAAGATACAAGATTGAAGACTTCATCCCGTGTCCGGAAGGGACTTTCCTTGGCGTGGAAGGCAAGCTTGGCGATACGGATATGTAGATCTCCTACCATTGTAACCGACTCTTTGTAACCCTAGCCCTCTCTGGTGTCTATATAAACCGGAGAGTTTTAGTCCGTAGGACGAACAACAATCATACCATAGGCTGGCTTCTAGGGTTTAGCCTCTCTGATCTCGTGGTAGATCTACTCTTGTACTACCCATATCATCATTATTAATCAAGCAGGACGTAGGGTTTTACCTCCATCAAGAGGGCCCGAAGCTGGGTAAAACTTCGTGTCCCCTGCCTCCTGTTACCATCCGACCTAGACGCATAGTTCGGGACCCCCTACCCGAGATCCGCTGGTTTTGACACCGACAACAGTCTTTTGGCCACAATCAGATGCTTGGAGAAACTACACCCACTTCAGTCCTCAAGACACACCTCCCTGATTCTCCATACACTCCTTAACTCAGCATCCAGGAAAAGATCTTGAATTCTGTGCTTGATGAAACTGATGGATTCAACCTCCTCAGGGAAATGGAGCTCCTGGAAGATGATGATCTGATGGAATTAGAAGGTTCTGTAGATCTACAAGAGGATCAAGAGGCACTTGTTGAAACAACTGAACTTCGAGACAATTTGGACTCAAAATACAACTCTAACTTCCCTGCCCTTCCTAAGGAGAAGAACCTTCCCAAATGGGGTCCTGTTCAGCCACCAGAACCAGTCCAGGGTAGCTGGTGACAAGAGAACCATTATTGAAAAGGCTCAACAGCTCAAAGAGGTTCAGAACCTGGAAGTGCAAAAAACCAAGGGTATGAAACACACTTCCTTCTCCAACTTTAATGATCCTTCCTTCAATGCCATTGCTGCTAAGATTGGTGTAGATGTTACTTCTCTTAATGATGGCATTGAATGCTCTTCCTTTATTTACCCTCACCAAAACAGATCTGAAGGCTCTGTTTGTGAGAATTTTTCTCCAGATGGTAGTTCTAGTTTAGACTGCCTTCGATAAAGTTGACCTTGATTTCCTTATGAAACTCCTGGAGCTTAGAGGTTTTGGGGGTAAATGGACTAGTTGGATCCAACAAGTTACTCATGGGGGGTCTGTTGGGGTCAAGTTAAATAACTATGAAAGTGATTTTTTCTTTGCTGGTAAAGGCCTTAGGCAAGGTGACCCCATCTCCCGGCTTTGTTTAATTTAGTAGTGGACATTCTTACTAAAATGCTGAGCAAAGCTGCTGATCATAATCTGATTGCAGGGCTCTGTCCTGAGGTCTGCCCTGGTGGCATCATCTGCCTTCAATATGCAGATGATAGCATCCTTTTCTTAGACAATGACTCCACACATGCTAGCAATCTGAAAACTGTTCTAACATGTTTTAAACAAGTCTCAGGCATGAGAATCAACTACTCTAAAAGTGAACTCATCCCTATCAACATGGATGACTAGGAGTTAGCTGGCTTCCTCTCTATTCTAGTCTGTAATAAAGGTAACTTCCCCATTAAGTACCTAGGTATCCCTCTCCACTATGATAAACTGAGGAGAGAGGATATCCAACCCCTTCTGGATAAAATCATTAAAAGGATTGTTGGGTGGAGGGGCAAACTTCTCTCTTACAGAGGTAGATTGATCCTCATACAAGCTTGTTTGGCTTGTATCTCCTCTCCTTCTTCAAGTTCCCTAAATGGGCAGTGAACCTCATCAATTCTAAGATGTCTCATTGCTTGTGGAATGATTTTGAGGGAAATAGGAAGCTACACCTTGCTAATTGGGCCCTAGTCTCTATGAAAAAAGATTCTGGAGGCCTAGGCATACCTAACCTCCAAGAAATTAACATCTGTCTTCTAGGGTCTTGGATTAAAAGATTCTATGAGGAAGACCTGAAACCCTGGAAGCATCTTATTGCCCATAAATACCTAGGAAATAAAGCTAATATTTTTGTCCCTTCCTCCAACCCTAAGACCTCTAGATTCTGGAAAGGATTAAAATCTATTATGCATGCTGTGAAATTTGGCTACAGATGGAACATAGGGGATGGGAGCAGAACCAGGTTCTGGGAAGATACTTGGTTTGGCACATCCCCCTAGTAGTCCAATTTTGGCCTATTTACTCTGTCTGCAATGAGCTTAACAAAAGTGTCAATGAAGTTTGGGACGGTCAATGCCTAAAACTCTCTTTTAGAAGGAACTTTAGTGATAGCCTCATGGAACAATGGTTCCAGTTGGAAGAAATTGCCAAAAGCATTACCTTTACTGCCGAGCCGGATGCCCTGATTTGGCAGCTGGACAATAAGGGGAAGTATTCCTCCAGCTCCCTCTATCATGTTATCAACATTAGAGGGGTTCAACCCGTGTTTATCCCTGCTGTCTGGAAATTGAGAGTTCCCCCTAAAATTCATGTATTTCTCTGGCTTCTCTCCAAAAACAAATTGATGACTAGGGATAACCTTAGGAAGAGACACATCATCAAACCCCTTGATTGTGTTTACTGCTTGGAACAAGAGTCTTGTTCTCACCTATTTTTTGAATGTATAGTTGCTAAACATCTCTAGGCCCACATTGAGGAATATTTCTCTAGTCAGATTGGCTCATCCTTCAAATCTGTCGCCAGATTCTGGATTGCTACCAAAAAGTGCTCAGTTTTAAATATTGTTAGCTCAGCTGTCCTTTGGTGCCTCTGGAAATATAGAAATGCTATGATTTTCAGTAACACCTCCTGGATTTCCATTCCGCAGGTCTTGAGGTTGATCAGGAACATGGTGAGGAACTGGGCGATTCTCTCCTCCGGATCGGATAAGGACAAGTTGATGAGCTTCGTGGAAACCCTAACAAGATCCCTCCAGAAACCGTTGGCGATCACTTGTGGCTGAACAAGGCTCGACCTGCTCTGGGGCTGGACCCGTGGGCTCATCTCAAGATCTCTGATGAAGATGATGGGCACCTGGCGCTGAAAAAGAGGGACATCCACCATGCTACGCCTTCCAGCCCGGTGTCTCCGCTTGCTTACTGGTCGCCGCAGGCTAACACGACCCCTCGGCTGAAGACCATGAATGCTTCACTGGACCCTCCTTGTGTCATTTGAGTGCTCTATCCGCTCTGCCTTTGGCACCGCTCGGGTGATTTGTGTTATTCAGAGAACTTGTTCATCCACCCCCTAGTTTGTAGCTTTCTACCTTTGCTTTCGAACTGCTCTTTGAGCTGCTGTATCAGAATATGTTGTGGTTTCGTTCTCAGCAATGGAACCGGGGAGATGCTCCCTGTTTTTCTAAAAAAAAATTTATATGTTATTATATATTATTTTTATTGTCATCATATATTTAACAGATACTTACATATGTAAGAAATAATATCCCAGATCTTATTAACTTATAAAAATAATTTCTTAACAAATAAAATCATGGATTGTTTTGGCACGAAAATCCTAGTGATTGTGTACAAAAGCTTGGTAAGATTTAAGGAAGAATGTAATAATATCATTTATTATTTAAATATATTTATAACAAAATGCTCAGCCCCTTTCTATTTTTTGATAAGATTGCTGGCCCAACCCAACATTATAATTAGAATCAGCCCAGCAAAATCGTGTATTTCGAGAAAGTGCAAATGGCCTGTAATTTTTTAGGAAATAAAATAAATGGGCCGCATGGACGCTACATTATTTGTTCACCCAGCCCAGCTAATGGCTGTAATTCAAAAAATAATATCAAATTGACTGTAAATTCTACCGCGCAAAAAAAGACTGTAAATTCTGGAAAAATGGGTTGAATACGTGCCACATTTTTGGAGGCTGAAATGTGAGCCAATAGGTCGAAGCCAACGCAAGTCGTTGTCAATTTAGTCAACAAATGATTCTGACATGTTAGCCGTTGGATTTACATCCAACGACCGGCATCTATCTTCAATCTCTTGTCTTCTTCCTCCAGCGCCGCAGGGACCACCTCCTGCCTCTTGCTGCTAGCAGCTCTACTTAGCACACTTCGCTATGAAGCGCTACCCCACCGTTGGCCAGGCCATCCCTCCACCCCTCCACACCTCCTGTTCTTCTCCATCGACTGCCGAACCACACCGCACTAGAACCAGTTAACCCTCGTACACCTCTCCGTCTGCGACTCTACTCCCGTGTCTTCCCATCTCCGGCTCGTTGCTGTCCGGGGCCTCGCCGTCGTCCACCACCTTGGATGCGCTCGGCGCGGCGCGGTCAACGTGGTCAACGAACGACGCCATCGGAAGTAGACTGTGTGTGGAGAGGCTGACAACTGGGTCCACGGCCGCACACCAGGAAATGCCTCCTTATTACGCGCAAAATAATGATTCCTCCACCTGACATCTGGGACCCAACGGAAGGGCATCTGTATTTCACGAAAATAACGTGCCCCCCCGCTGACATGTCGGACCCACCAGCTATCTTCGCACGCAAGGAAGTGCCTCCTTATTATGCACAAAAAATGAATATTCCCCTTGCCAACTGGAACCCAGCATAGTGGGAAGCTGACTTGTGGGCCTACCAAGTTGACGGGGACAGAGGGCTTTGTCAACTTATTCAATATGAACAATTCTAGCTCCTATTACCGTACGATGTTCATCCAACGGCCGTAGTGCTTCTTCAACCTCTAGTCTTCTTGCTCCAGCTGCCCAAACCAGCGCCGGTCGTGCCGCGTGCTCCTGCCTCCCGTGGCCGGCTGTGATGCCGTGGAGGCCTCACGGCCCCCTACTACTCCCACCGCCGGCCAGGCCATCCCTCTACTCACCCACACCCCCTGTTATTCTGCGGCGACAGCAGCCTCATACCGCAGCCGAACCAGTGAACCCACGTACTCCTCTTCACGTGGGCATCCACTGCTGCGTCTTCCCTGGCTCCGAGTCGTCCCCTTCCTAGTCCTCGCCGTCGTCCACCGCGGTGGTGCTCTCGGCGCGGCGTGGTCAATGTGGTCAAGGAACGACTTCCATCGGACGCGAACTGTACGTGGAGAGGCTGACAGCTGGGTCCACGGCTGCAGCAAGGAAGTGCCTCCTTATTACGCGCAAAATAATGATTCCTCCACCTGGCAGTGGGGACCCACAGGACGGGCCGCTGTATTTCACGAAAAAATGTTTCCCCCTGACTGCTGGGACCCACCAGCTACATCTTTGCACGCAAGGAAGTGCCTCCGGGCAAAAATAACGATTCGCCCCCCTGACTGCTGGGACCCACCGGTTACATCTTTGCACGCAAGGAAGTGCGTCCGGGCAAAAAACGATTCGCCCCCTGACTGCTGGGACCCACCAGCTACATCTTCGCATGCAAGGAAGTGCCTGACAGTCGGGACCCACCTGGTCGAAGCGTACGTAGCGTTGTCATTCTGGTCGCGAACGTGTACGTACACATATACTGGTGGATGTAGAGGCGCGCACGTGTCGTAGTAGAGGCGTGTACGTGTCGTAGTAGAGGCGCGTATGTGTCGTAGTAGAGGCGCGCACGTAGCATGTACACGTATGTACAGCGGCCAGGGTGCAAGAAAGAAAATACGACCACGTATGTGTACATACGTGCGGGGTCTCGAATGCCTACTCGCGCTTACGTACGACCAGGGCTCGTGTACATGGCTGGGTCGGAACGGAGAAACAGCGTCATCGTCGTGTTCACGAGGAGGCAATGGAATGCGTCATGTTCATGGGGAGGCAACATAATGCGCTGTGTTCATCGGGAGGCAACGGAACGCGTGGGAGCCAACCGGCTGGGTCGGAATGGAATGCGTGGTCGTGTTCATCGGGAGGGCTTGGACGGAACAGGCGATGGAAACGAGGCCTGGCGTACCGCAAAACGGAGGAAACTGAAGGAAATATGCCCTAGAGGCAATAATAAAGTTATTATTTATTTCCTTATATCATGATAAATGTTTATTATTCATGCTAGAATTGTATTAACCGGAAACGTAATACTTGTGTGAATACATAGACAAACAAAGTGTCACTAGTATGCCTCTACTTGACTAGCTCGTTAATCGAAGATGGTTATGTTTCCTAACCATAGACATGAGCTGTCATTTGATTAACGGGATCACATCATTAGGAGAATGATATGATTGACATGACCCATTCCATTAGCTTAGCACCCGATCGTTTAGTATGTTGCTATTGCTTTCTTCATGACTTATACATGTTCCTATGACTATGAGATTATGCAACTTCCGTTTACCGGAGGAACACTTTGTGTGCTACCAAACGTCACAACGTAACTGGGGGATTATAAAGGTGCTCTACAGGTGTCTCCAAAGGTACATGTTGGGTTGGCGTATTTCGAGATTAGGATTTGTCACTCCGATTGTCGGAGAGGTATCTCTGGGCCCTCTCGGTAATGCACATCACTTAAGCCTTGCAAGCAATGCAACTAATAAGTTAGTTGCAAGATGATGTATTATAGAACGAGTAAAGAGACTTGCCGGTAACGAGATTGAACTAGGTATTGAGATACCGATGATCGAATCTCGGGCAAGTAACATACCGATGACAAAGGGAACAAACGTATGTTGTTATGCAGTCTGACCGATAAAGATCTTCATAGAATATGTAGGAGCCAATATGAGCATCCAGGTTCCGCTATTGGTTATTGACCAGAGACGTGTCTCGGTCATGTCTACATTGTTCTTTAACCCGTAGGGTCCGCACGCTTAACGTTACGATGACAGTTTCATTATGAGTTTATATATTTTGATGTACCGAAGGTTGTTCGGAGTCCCAGATGTGATCACGGACTTGACGAGGAGTCTCGAAATGGTCGAGACATAAAGATCGATATATTGGACGACTATATTTGGACACCGGAAAGGTTCCGGGTGAGATTGGGACAATACCGGATCACCAGGAGGTTATCGGAACCCCCCGGGAGGTATATGGGCCTTATTGGGCCTTAGTGGAAAGGAGGGGAAAGAAGCAAGGGAGGGGGCGCCCCCCCAAGCCCAATCCGAATTGGGAAGGGGGCCGGCCCCCCATTCCTTCCTCCCTCCTTCCTCTTCCTTCCCTCTCCCACTCCTAATAGGAAAAAGGGGAGTCCTACTCCCGGTGGGAGTTGGACTCCCCCCTAGGGCGCGCCACCCTCCTTGGCCGGCCCCCTCCTCCACTCCTTTATATACGGGGGCAGGGGGCACCCTAGAGACACAACAGTTGATCATTGATCTCTTAGCCATGTGCGGTGCCCCCCCCCACCATAGTCCTCGATAATATTGTAGCGGTGCTTAGGCGAAGCCCTGCAACGGTAAAACATCAGGATCGTCACCACGCCGTCGTGCTGACGGAACTCATCCCCGACACTTTGCTAGATCGGAGTCCGGGGATCATCATCGAGCTGAACGTGTGCTAGAACTCGGAGGTGCCGTAGTTTCGGTGCTTGATCGGTCGGGCCGTGAAGACGTACGACTACATCAATCGCGTTGTGCTAACGCTTCCGCTTCCGGTCTACGAGGGTATGTAGACAACACTCTCCCCTCTCGTTGCTATGCATCACCATGATCTTGCATGTGCATAGGAATTTTTTTGAAATTACTACGTTCCCCAACAGTGGCATCCGAGCCTAGGTTTTATGCGTTGATGTTATATGCACGAGTAGAACACAAGTGAGTTGTGGGCGATATAAGTCATACTGCTTACCAGCATGTCATACTTTGGTTTGGCGGTATTGTTGGATGGAGCGGCCCGGACCGACATTACGCGTACGCTTACGCGAGACTGGTTCTACCGTCGTGCTTTGCACACAGGTGGATGGCGAGTGTTAGTTTCTCCAACTTTAGTTGAACCGAGTGTGGCTACGCCCGGTCCTTGCGAAGGTTAAAACAGCACCAACTTGACAAACTATCGTTGTGGTTTTAATGCGTAGGTAAGAACGGTTCTTGCTAATCCCGTAGCAGCCATGTAAAACTTGCAACAACAAAGTAGAGGACGTCTAACTTGTTTTTGCTGGGCATGTTGTGATGTGATATGGTCAAGACATGATGCTAAATTTTATTGTATGAGATGATCATGTTTTGTAACCGAGTTATCGGCAGCTGGCAGGAGCCATATGGTTGTCGCTTTATTGTATGCAATGCAATCGTGCTGTAATGCTTTACTTTATCACTAAGCGATTGCGATAGTCGTGGAAGCATAAGGTGGCGAGACGACAACGATGCTACGATAGAGATCAAGGTGTCACGCCGGTGACGATGGTGATCATGATGATGCTTCGGAGATGGAGATCACAAGCACAAGATGATGATGACCATATCATATCACTTATATTGATTACATGTGATGTTTATCTTTTATGCATCTTATCTTGCTTTGATTGATGGTAGCATTATAAGATGATCTGTCACTAAATTTCAAGATAAAAGTGTTCTCCCTGAGTATGCACCGTTGCCAAAGTTCATCATGCCCAGACACCACGTGATGATCGGGTGTGATAAGCTCTACGTCCATCTACAATGGGTGCAAGCCAGTTTTGCACACGCAGAATACTCAGGTTAAACTTGACGATCCTAGCATATGCAGATATGGCCTCGGAACATTGAGACCGAAAGGTCGAGCGTGAATCATATAGTAGATATGATCAACATAGTGATGTTCACCATTGAAAACTACTCCATTTCACGTGATGATCGGTTATGGTTTAGTTGATTTGGATCACGTGATCACTTAGAAGATTAGAGGGATGTCTTTCTAAGTGGGAGTTCTTAAGTAATATGATTAATTGAACTTAAATTTATCATGAACTTAGTACCTGATAGTATCTTGCTTGTTTATGTTTGATTGTAGATAGATGGCCCGTGCTGTTGTTCCGTTGAATTTTAATGCGTTCCTTGAGAAAGCAAAGTCGAAAGATGATGGTAGCAATTATACGGACTGGGTCCATAACTTGAGGATTATCCTCATTGCTACACAGAAGAATTACGTCCTGGAAGCACCGGTGGGTGCCAGGCCTGCTGCTGGAGCAACACCAGATGTTATGAATGTCTGGCAGAGAAAAGCTGATGACTACTCGATAGTTTAGTGTGCCATGCTTTACGGCTTAGAATCGGGACTTCAACGACGTTTTGAATGCCATGGAGCATATGAGATGTTCCAGGAGTTGAAGCTAATATTTCAAGCAAATGCCCGGATTGAGAGATATGAAGTCTCCAATAAGTTCTATAGCTGCAAGATGGAGGAGAACAGTTCTGTCAGTGAGCATATACTCAAAATGTCTGGGTATAATAATCACTTAATTCAACTGGGAGTTAATCTTCCGGATGATTGCGTCATTGACAAAATTCTCCAATCACTTCCACCTAGCTACAAGAGCTTCGTGATGAACTATAATATGCAAGGGATGGATAAGACAATTCCCGAGCTCTTCGCAATGCTAAAAACTGCGGAGGTAGAAATCAAGAAGGAGCATCAAGTGTTGATGGTCAACAAGACCACTAGTTTCAAGAAAAAGGGCAAGGGGAAGAAGAAGGGGAACTTCAAGAAGAACAGCAAGAAAGTTGCTGCTCAAGAGAAGAAACCCAAGTCTGGACCTAAGCCTGAAACTGAGTGCTTCTACTGCAAGCAGACTGGTCACTGGAAGCGGAACTGCCCCAAGTATTTGGCAGATAAGAAGGATGGCAAGGTGAACAAAGGTATATGTGATATACATGTTATTGATGTGTACCTTACTAGAGCTCGAAGTAGCACCTGAGTATTTGATACTGGTTCTGTTGCTAATATTTGCAACTCGAAACAGGGACTACGGATTAAGCGAACACTGGCGAAGGACGAGGTGACGATGCGCGTGGGAAATGGTTCCAAAGTCGATGTAATCGCGGTTGGCACGCTACCTCTACATCTACCATCGGGATTAGTATTAGATCTAAATAATTGTTATTTGGTGCCAGTGTTGAGCATGAACATTATATCTAGATCTTGTTTGATGCGAGACGGTTATTCATTTAAATCAGAGAATAATGGTTGTTCTATTTATATGAGTAATATCTTTTATGGTCATGCACCCTTGAAGAGTGGTCTATTTTTGATGAATCTTGATAGTAGTGATACACATATTCATAATGTTGAAGCCAAAAGATGCAGAGTTGATAATGATAGTGCAACTTATTTCTGGCACTGCCGTTTAGGTCATATCGGTGGAAAGCGCATGAAGAAACTCCATACTGATGGAATTTTGGAACCACTTGATTATGAATCCCTTGGTACTTGAGAACCGTGCCTCATGGGCAAGATGACTAAAACGCCGTTCTCCGGTACTATGGAGAGTGCAACAGATTTGTTGGAAATCATACATACAGATGTATGTGGTCCAATGAATGTTGAAGCTCGTGGCGGATATCGTTATTTTCTCACCTTCACAGATGATTTAAGTAGATATGGGTATATCTACTTAATGAAACATAAGTCTGAAACATTTGAAAAGTTCAAAGAATTTCAGAGTGAAGTTGATAATCATCGTAACAAGAAAATAAAGTTTCTATGATCCGATCATGGAGGAGAATATTTGAGTTACGAGTTTGGTTTACATTTGAAACAATGCGGAATAGTTTCGCAACTCACGCCACCCGGAACACCACAACATAATGGTGTGTCCGAACGTCGTAATCGTACTTTACTTGATATGGTGCAATCTATGATGTCTCTTACAGATTTACCGCTAAATAGGGCACCATCAAAATCCGTTGAGACGATGCCTTATGAAATATGGTTTGGCAAGAAACCAAAGTTGTCGTTTCTGAAAGTTTGGGGCTACGATGCTTATGTGAAAAAGCTTCAACCTGATAAGCTCGAACCCAAATTGGAGAAATCTGTCTTCATAGGATACCCGAAGGAGACTTTTGGGTACGTACAGCGGCCCGGGTGCAAGAAAGAAAATATGGCCACGTATGTGTACATACGGGCAGGGTCTCGAACGGCTACTCGCGCTTACGTACGGCCAGGGCTCGTGTACATGGCTCGGTCGGAACGGAGAAATAGCGTCGTCGTCGTGTTCATGGGGAGGCAACGGAATGCGTCATGTTCATGGGGAGGCAACTGTAACACCCTCGATGCGACTATATCTCCCACGTGTCGAGGCACGACTTAGAGGCATACTCGCATTGAAGGCATATGTCGCAAGTTAGGCAATCTTCACAACATCCCATGTAATAAGATAATAAAAGGGGAGATAACATAGTTGGCTTACACTCGCCACGTCAATCAAGTACATAAATAACATTACATCATCCAAACACTCATGGCCCGACTACGGCGCCAAAATAAAAGATAACCCAACAATGCGACACGGTCCCAATCACCCCCAACTGGGCACCACTACTAATCATCAGGAAAGGAAACATAGTAACGTTGAGAGTCTTCGTCGAACTCCCACTTGAGCTCAAGCGCGTCTCCTGGAGCAGAATCATCAGGCCCTGCATATGGTGTAATAGTAATCTATGAGCCACAGGGACTCAGCAATCTCGCACCCTCGCGATCAAGACTATTTAAGCTTATAGGTATGGCAAGGTAAATATGAGGAGCTGCAGCAAGCGACTAGCAAGATATGGTGGCTAACTTATTCGCGAAAGAGAGCAAGAAGAGGAGGCAAAGCGCGAGCGAGAAACTAGAGCAAGAAGAGGAGATACTCAAAGAGCTTAACAAAAGTACCTTAGTGACCTTGAGCCAAAAGGGATCAAAAAATACAATTGCAAGCATGTGAACATAGCAAAAACATAATCAGTTTTCAGACTTAGTGAAAACTGGAGCATGCTGAAAACAGATAACAAGTAGGCATGTTTACGAGCTCGATGCACTCACTACGAATAAAGTCATGGAAATACAAGCATACATCCATCAAGAAGGAACAAAATTCAAGCTAGACATGGCAAGATCAATTACATACCATGCACGGATCAACTACAACATCATCGGCAAAATTGCAAACAACTTGACAATCTGCCCAGATTCACAAAGTAGCAAAAGTAGAGCTCGATTGACTCAAGCTAGGGTGCTCCATAATTGCAAACAAAGACATGGATGGATAGAGCACTACAAGGTTAACAAAACATCCTTACTGATCATCCTCAAAAGAGACACGGATCACTAGGAAACAACATGAACATATGGCATCATGAGATAAACAGCTCAAGGACTTGGTGGAAATGCTAAGTCCCTGAAAACAGAATTAACAAGTGCACCACTTTGCAAGCTTGTGAAAGTCACCACACACATCACAAAAATACATGGGTTGCACCTCTGGAAAGATGACAAAACCCTTAACAAAATATATGTAGAGCACATGGGCATATCATGCACACATTAATCATGGCAAAAATGACAAAAACCTAAATGGAGCAGCAGATCTGACAATAATCTCAAGTAGCCCTCTTCTAACAGCATTTCGGGCATCAAGATGAACTCAAATGAAAATGATGCAATGGAATGAAATGATATACTCTCTGAGATGAACATTTTGATATGCTATATGCATGAATCGGAGCTACGGATGCAAAGTTACGGGGCTATGAACAGGAGCACTTGGATCTGCAATTTTCGGGACTTAGTAGAAATTTACCCCTCGCGGATCTAGGGTTTACTGTTCACCCGCGCGATCTACTGTTCACCGCGACGGATCCGAGGTCGCCGGCGAGAAGAGGAGGCCGGGCGGCGGCTTGCCGGTGAGGAGAGTCGAGGACGGCGGCGGCCGGGCCTTGGCGCGGCGTCCGGGGAGGCGGCGACGGAGCTCGGCTCCCGCGGCGGAAGACGGCGAGGCGGCGCGGCGCGGCTCCGGCGTGAGGGAGGCGGCGGCGCTAGCGGGCGCGGGCGCGGCCCGGTTGGAGCGGGGAGGGGGCCGGCTTCGGGCCGGCGGGCCTGGGCGGCGGCGCGGGCGGGAGCCGCCACGTGGCAGCGTGCTAGTGGCCGCGGGCGGCGGCGGGCGATATGTTCGGTGTGGCGGACATGTCCGGTGCGCGGGAGGGGATTTTTTAGGGTTTCGGGGGAAGAAGGAGATCCGAAATCGGAGGGGACCTATTTATAGGCATAGAGGGAGCTAGGAGAGTCCAAATGAGGTGCGGTTTTCGGCCACGCGATCGTGATCGAACGATCTAGATGATGGAGAAGACTTAGGTGGGTTTTGGGCCAAAATGGAGGGGTGTTGGGCTGCAACACACACGAGGCCTTTTCGGTCCCTCGGTTAACCGTTGGAGTATCAAACGAAGTCCAAATGATACGAAACTTGACAGGCGGTCTACCGGTAGTAAACCAAGGCCGCTTGGCAAGTCTCGGTCCAATCCGGAAATGTTTAATCCCCACACATGAAAGAAAGGTAGAAATGACCACCGGAGGAGAACGAAGCGCCGGAATGCAAAACGGACAACGGGGAAAATGCTCGAATGCATGAGACGAACACGTATGCAAATGCAATGCACATGATGACATGATATGAGATGCATGACAACGATAACAACACATGGAGACAAAGACCCAAACCCGAGAAAATAAATTAACTTAACGCTGGAAACGGCAAGAGTTGGAGTACAAATTGGGAAAGTTACATCCGGGGTGTTACAACACTCCACCACTACGAAAGGATCTCGTCCCAAGATCTAGGACTGAAAGAACGTCGGGTACTCAGAACGGAGGTGATCCTCGCGTTCCCAGGTAGCTTCACGGTCGGAATGGTGTGACCACTTGACTTTGAGAAATTTGATTGACTTGTTGCGAGTCTTGCGTTCAGTTTCTTCAAGAATAGCAACTGGGTGCTCACGATAAGAGAGATCTTCTTGGAGCTCAATGTCCTCGAAGTTGACGGTGCGGTCGGGAGTCTTGAAACACTTTCGGAGCTGAGAGACATGGAACACGTCATGAACATTTGCAAAGTTTGAAGGAAGCTCGAGTTGATAGGCGAGGTCGTCTCTCTTGCTGACAATCCTGAAAGGTCCCACGTATCTAGGGGAAAGCTTCCCTTTGATACCGAAGCGACGAGTACCTTTCATAGGAGAGACGCGGAGGTAAACATGATCTCCGATCTCGAAAGCCAAATCATGGTGCTTACTATCATAGTAGCTCTTCTGGCGGGATTGCGCTGCTTTGAGGTTATCTTGAATGACTTTGCACATTTCTTCTGCCTCTGTGATTAAGTCATTACCCAAAAGCTGACGTTCACCGGTTTCAGACCAGTTGAGAGGGGTACGGCACTTCCTGCCATACAGAATTTCAAATGGGGCATTGCCCGAACTTGCTTGAAAACTGTTGTTGTAGGAGAATTCAGCATAAGGAAGACAATCCTCCCACTTCATGCCGAAGGAGATCACACAAGCCCTGAGCATATCTTCAAGAATCTGGTTGACACGCTCGACTTGACCGCTAGTTTGAGGATGGAATGCTGTGCTGAAGTGGATGTTGGTGCCCATGGCCTTCTGAAAAGAATCCCAAAACTTTGAGGTAAAGATGCTGCCACGGTCTGAAGAGATCACTTGTGGAATACCGTGCAGAGAGACAATACGAGAGGTATAGAGTTCCGCCAATTGAGCTGCAGTGATAGACTCTTTGATAGGCAGAAAGTGAGCCACTTTGGTGAGTTTGTCGATGACAACGAATATAGCATCATTGCCACGCTTGGACTTAGGAAACCCAGTCATGAAGTCCATTTCAATGTGGTCAAACTTCCATTCTGGAATGGCAAGAGGTTGGAGGGGACCTGCTGGCCTTTGGTGTTCTTCCTTCACTCTTCTGCAGACATCACATTCATTCACGAATTGAGCAGGCTCGCGTTTCATTCGAGTCCACCAATAAGCTTGCTTAAGGTCCTGATACATCTTTGTGCTCCCAGGGTGGATGGAGAGGAGAGAATTGTGAGCCTCGTTCATGATCACTTTACGGAGGTCACCTTTGGGTACCACAATACGATCCTCGAAGAAGAGAGTGTCCTTGTCATCAAGGCGGTAGCACTTGTACTTGGGTTGACTCTTGGCAATCCCAATCTTCACCTTTTTCACCATAGCATCAAGAAGCTGGGCTTGGCGAATCTGGTCTTCCAAGGTAGGAGAGACTTGAAGGTTGGCGAGGAAACCTTGAGGAACAACTTGCAGATTAAGTTTGCGGAAAGCTTCACAAAGCTCGGGTTGATAAGGCTTGAGAATAAGACTGTTGCAGTAAGCTTTCCTGCTCAATGCGTCAGCGATCACATTGGCCTTGCCTGGAGTATACTCGATACTCGGATTATACTCTTGAATCATTTCGACCCATCGAGTTTGCCTGAGGTTGAGATTAGGCTGAGTGAAAATGTACTTGAGACTCTTGTGATCAGTGAAAATGTCCACTTTTCTTCCCAACAGAAGATGTCTCCAAGTCAAAAGAGCATGCACAACTGCCGCCAACTCGAGATCATGAGTGGGGTAGTTCTTCTCATTAGGCTTCAACTGGCGAGATGTATAAGCAACAACTTTCTTCTCTTGCATCAAAACTGCTCCAAGACCTTGGAGAGAGGCATCACAAAAGACCTCGTACGGCTTGGATTCATCAGGCGGAGTCAGAACTGGAGCAGTGATCAATTTCTCTTTCAAAGTGTTGAAAGCAATGTCACACTCCGGAGACCAAACGTACTTGACGTGCTTTTGGAGAAGATTTGAGAGAGGCTTCGCAATCTTAGAAAAGTTTTCAACGAACCTTCGGCAATAGCTTGCGAGACCGAGGAAGTTACGGAGTTGCTTCACGTTTTGAGGAGGTTCCCAATTCACAATTGCAGACACCTTCTCGGGATTCATGGCAATGCCCTTGGCAGAGATGATATGACCAAGATAAAGAACCTCATCGAGCCAAAATTCACACTTGGAGAACTTGGCGTAGAACTTGTGTTCTCTGAGCTTATCAAGAACCAAACGCAAGTGCTTGGCATGATCTTCCTTGTTCTTGGAGAAAACCAGAATGTCGTCGAGATAGACCAAAACAAAGTCATTGGTGTAGGCGTTGAAGATGAAGTTCATCATGCGAGAGAATGTCGGAGGAGCGTTGACGAGGCCAAAAGACATGACAGTGTATTCATATGAACCAAAGCTTGTCCTGAAAGCCGTCTTGGGAATATCTTGCTCACGGATTCGAATCTGATGATAACCCATACAGAGATCAAGCTTGGAGAATACTTGGGCAACTTTGAGTTGTTTGAACAGCTCATTGATGTTGGGAAGTGGGTATTTGTTCTTGATGGTCTTCTTGTTCACTGGACGGTAATCAACACAAAGTCGGTCCGTTCCATCCTTCTTCTTCACAAAAAGAACACCACAACCCCACGGAGAAGAACTAGGCCGGATGAGACCCACTTTCTCTTGAATATCGAGTTGCTTCTTCAGCTCATTCAACTCTTTAGGTCCGAGCTTGTAAGGACGCTTGCACACAGGTTCCGTACCAGGCTCAAGATCAATAATGAATTCAACTGGCCGGTGCGGAGGCATTCCTGGAAGCTCTTCTAGAAAGACGTCTTGATATTCGCAAATGACTGGAATTTGAGAGATGACATCCAATTCACCCTTCTCATTGAGAGAAAACAGACGGATGGTATCATCACGAGCGGCAAAGACAGTTACATCCTCAGGCGAATGAGTCAATTGAATCTGCCTGGCTGCATAATCAAGCTGAGCCTTGTGCTTAGAAAGCCAATCCATCCCGAGAATAAGATCAATATCCGAGTTACCAAGAACCACCGGAGAAGAGAGAAACTTGTAATCGCCCAATGTGATAGAAACATCTGGGGCAATAGCGCTTGCATTCATGAATTTACCCGAAGAAACAACAGATAACTGTCTAGGAAAATCTTGTAAAGGCAAATCATGCTTAGAAACAAATGGCCTCGAGATGAAACAATGCGATGCACCCGTGTCAAAAAGAACTTTAGCAGGAATATCATTAACAGGAAGGTTACCCATGATGACATCTGATGAGTCCTCTGCCTGAGCTGCATTCACCATATTGACCTTAGCAGACTTGGGGTTATGCTTGACCACAGCTGTACTTGCCGATCTGACAGGAGGAGGAGGAAGACGCCTCTGGTTGAAACACTTGTTGGCATAGTGACCCTTCTGTTGGCACCTGTTGCACGTGACCTCTGAAAGCGGACGGTGATACGGAGCACTTGATCTTGGAGCTTGAGACGAAGTCTTGTTCTGAAAGCCAGGGTTGGGTGGGTGGGAAGAACCACTGCCACCTTTGCTCTTCTGCTGATACGGCTGGCGGAACGAAGGAGGAGGAAGCCAGTACTTCTGCTGCTTGGCCACTTGAGTAGAGGAAGAAGTAGTAACATCTCTGACTCGCTTCTTGGAAGCATCACACCTCAACTGAGCAGCCTCTTGCTTCAGTGCCATGTTGTAGAACTCATCGTATCTCAAAGGCTCGAAGAGGACAAGAGCTAGCTGAATTTCTTCTCTGAGACCACCACTGAACTGGTATATCATGCTCTTCTCATCAGGGACGTCCTGCTTGGCAAAGCGGGCGAGCTTCTGGAACAACTTGTTGTAGTCATAGACAGACAAAGAGCCTTGCTTCAGGTTACGGAATTCCTCACGCTTGCTTTCAACCACGCTCTAAGGAATATGATGAGCTCGGAAATCTCGACGAAAATCATCCCAAGTGATAACACGTCCACCTCTGGAGTCCTTGTATTGCTGGAACCATTCTGCAGCTTGATCTTTGAGTTGGAAGGAAGCGAACTTAACAAAGTCCTCAGGCCTGACGTTACTGCACTTGAAATGCTTGCACAGATCCACTAGCCAATCGTCAGCATCGGTTGCCTCAACACAATTGCTGAAAGTCTTTGGCCCGTTAGCAAGGAACTGGTTGAGTGAAGCAAAGTGATTCTGATTGCTGCCTTGATTCCCTTGGTTGCCTTGATTGCACTCTTGGAGAATTTGCATGATCAACTATGTGTTTGCATTGGTTGCGGCCATCACTGCTTGCCATGCCTCCGAAGGAGGTGGAGGTGGTGGCGGATCAGGATTCGGAGTCGTGCGCGTTGGAGGAGCCATCCTAAAGAGGTTGACATCCATTAGCACATTGATAGACAAAAGAAGCTGAATCCAACGGAATGAAAATTGCAACATATAGTCTTCACATCCGAACAAAATGAACGAATGCATTCCTCTTGAAATGGTCACATATCCATAAATTGAGAAGCCACGTAGAATTAAGGTAGAGAAATAAATCAACAAGGTACGGATCAAGAACGAATAATCGGTAAGAAATCCCAATCTCAAACCAATATCCGTGGAAGAAGAACTAGAGCTACTAGAATTCCCACCTATGAAACTCCCGAACCTTTCCGGTTATGCAATCAGGTGTTGGGGATACAGGGGAAGCATAATATCTCACCCAAACTAGCAAATCCTACATCCAGCTGTATCCATCCTTCAACACATAACCAAGAAACCTTCGGAAACCATCTACCTCAACCTTCGAAAAGCATCCGTTATACAAGTTATGGCGATACTCCCGAACTCCCGCCCCAGTACTGGGTGGCGTCGAGGTTATCTCACCAACGAACTGCATAAAAGAGATTTTCGATGTCGGCGTACTAAACTCAGGTATTCCAGAACTGCAACGATAAAATTATGATGACAACACCTCAGAGCTCAACTCCCCGGGACACTTCCACTAAACCCCTGACAGGAGGCACCAAGACAATGTTCTCATCATAAAACCATCGGAACGATTCCAAGATACCCGCGTGATCCTAAATTTTTTTAGTGAAATTTGAGAAGAGAAGAGCCAAACTCTACGTCAGGATGCCTTACCAGAGCGATGAGGAGACTGGGAAGTAAAAAGAATTCCTAAACTCTCCGATATATAATTCCTAAAAGACTTAAAACATTTTTCTAGACACAACTCGGCCGCTAATAACGATCAAGCAATGGGGCTCCTAAGGTCGGGGAAGGCTCTGATTACCAACTTGTAACACCCTCGATGCGACTATATCTCCCACGTGTCGAGGCACGACTTAGAGGCATAATCGCATTGAAGGCATATGTCGCAAGTTAGGCAATCTTCACAACATCCCATGTAATAAGATAATAAAAGGGGAGATAACATAGTTGGCTTACACTCGCCACATCAATCAAGTACATAAATAAAATTACATCATCCAAACACTCATGGCCCGACTACGGCACCAAAATAAAAGATAACCCAACAATGCGACACGGTCCCAATCACCCCCAACTGGGCACCACTACTGATCATCAGGAAAGGAAACATAGTAACGTTGAGAGTCTTCGTCGAACTCCCACTTGAGCTCAAGCGCGTCTCCTAGAGCGGAATCATCAGGCCCTGCATCTGGTGTAATAGTAATCTGTGAGCCACATGGACTCAGCAATCTCGCACCCTCACGATCAAGGCTATTTAAGCTTATAGGTATGGCAAGGTAAATATGAGGAGCTGCAGCAAGCGACTAGCAAGATATGGTGGCTAACTTATTCGCAAAAGAGAGCAAGAAGAGGAGGCAAAGCGCGAGCGAGAAACTAGAGAGCAACCTGCGCAAACATTACTCCAACACCGTGTCCACTTCCCGGACTCTGCCGAGAAGAGGCCATCACGGTAACACACTCAGTTGATTCATTTTAATTAAGTTAAGGTTCAAGTTATCTACAACCAGACATTAATAAATTCCCATCTACCCATAACCGCGGGCACGGCTTTCGAAAGTTCAATCCCTGCAGGGTAGTCGCAACTTAGCCCATGACAAGCTCTCACGGTCAACGAAGGAATAGACCTCCTCCCAAGACGTTCCGATCAGACTCGGTATCTCGGTTATTCAAGACATTTTGACAGGTTAAAACAAGACCAGCAACACCGCCCGAATGTGCCAACAAATCCCGATAGGAGCTGCACATATCTCTTTCTCAGGGCACACTCATATTGTCCTAGGTACGGGTAGGCCAACCCAGAGTTGCCCCTGGTGGCCACCGGTAGCTGACAGGTGGACCAACACTCAGAGGAGCACTGGCCCTTGGGGTTAAAATAATGATGACCCTTGAGTCTGCAGAACCCAAGGGAAAGAAAAGTCTAGGTGGCGAAATGGTAAAACCAATGTTGGGCATTGCTGGAAAAGCTTTAATCAAGGCGAACTATCAAGGGGTTCCCATTATAACCCAACCGCGTAAGGAACGCAAAATCCGGGAACATAACACCGATATGACGGAAACTAGGGCGGCAAGAGTGGAACAAAACACTAGGCGAGAGGCCGAGCCTTCCACCCTTTACCAAGTATATAGATGCATTAAGATAACAAGATAATATAATGATATCCCAACAAGTAAATAATTGTTCCAACAAGGAACGGCCTTCAATCTTCACCTGCAACTAGCAACGCTATAAGAGGGGCTGAGCAAAGCGGTAACATAGCCAATCAACGGTTTGCTAGGACATGGAGGGTTAGAGGTTTTGACATGGCTATTTTGGAGGCTTGAAAGCAAGTGGTAGGCATCGTAGCAATGGCATAGCAAAAGAGCGAGCAAACTAGCATAGCAAAGATAGTAGTGATTTCGAGGGTATGATCATCTTGCCTGCACAATTGTCAGAGTTGACTGGATCCTCGAAAGCAAACTCAACGGGCTCCTCGTTAGCGAAATCGTCTCCCGGCTCTACCCAAACAAGACAAACAAGCAACAAGGACACAATCAACCACGTGCAAGGAACAAACAAAATGATGCAAAGATGATATGCTATGCGGGATGCGATGCGGGATGCAAAATGCAAGACATGACAGGGAATGCATGAACCTGGCCTCAACTTGGAAATCCAAGTGTGCCACTGGAAAGGGGAGATGAAATCGCTTGAAAACGATATAAAGAACGCCGGAATCGGAGTTACGGTTTGGAAATGGCAAGCGATTCAAATATGACACCGGTCTGTGATTTACAGCAAGTAGCCATCTAAATGCAACGAAAAGAACAAGCTAGAGCACCCAAACAAGACAAAAAAATACATGGCAGGTATGAATACAAGATGCTTAACAAAAGTCTAGCACTGAGCTACGGCCAATTCATCCATTAACAGGTTCAAACAAGCATGGCAAAAATGCATATGACAAACAGATCTCAGACTTAGTGAAATTAACACTTGTCTGGAATTTCAGATCAGGTAGCTCTCTTCGGAGCAACAAAACTATGACCTGAACATGGCAAAGTAAAGCATGGAATGGAGCTACTCAAAGAGCTTAACAAAAGTCCCTTAGTGACCTTGAGCCAAAAGGGATCAGAAAATACAATTGCAAGCATGTGAACATAGCAAAAACATAATCAGTTTTCAGACTTAGTGAAAACTGGAGCATGCTGAAAACAGATATCAAGTAGGCATGTTTACGAGCTCGATGCACTCACTACGAAGCAAGTCATGGAAAGACAAGCATACATCCATCAAGAAGGCACAAAATGCAAGCTAGACATGGCAAGATCAATAACATAGCATGCACGGATCAACTACAACATCATCGGCAAAATTGCAAACAACTTGACAATCTGCCCAGATTCACAAAGTAGCAAAAGTAGAGCTCGATTGACGCAAGTTAGGGTGCTCCATAATTGCAAACAAAGACATGGATGGATAGATCACTACAAGGTTAACAAAACATCCTTACTGATCATCCTCAAAAGAGGCACGGATCACTAGGAAACAACATGAACATATGGCATCATGAGATAAACAGCTCAAGGACTTGGTGGAAATGCTAAGTCCCTGAAAACAGAATTAACAAGTGCACCACTTTGCAAGCTTGTGAAAGTCACCACACACATCACAAAAATACATGGGTTGCACCTCTGGAAAGATGACAAAACCCTTAAAAAAACATATGTAGAGCACATGGGCATATTATGCACACATTAATCATGGCAAAAATGACAAAAACCTAAATGGAGCAGCAGATCTGATAATAATCTCAAGTAGCCCCCTTCTAACAGCATTTTGGGCATCAAGATGAACTCAAATGAAAATGATGCAATGGAATGAAATGATGTACCCTCTGAGATGAACATTTTGATATGCTATATGCATGAATCGGAGCTACGGATGCAAAGTTACGGGGCTATGAACAGGAGCACTTGGATCTGCAATTTTCGGGACTTGGTAGAAATTTACCCCGCGCGGATCTAGGGTTTGCTATTCACCCGTGCGATCTACTGTTCACCGCGACGGATCCGAGGTCGCCGGCGAGAAGAGGAGGCCGGGCGGCGGCTTGCCGGTGAGGAGAGTCGAGGACGGCGGTGGCCGGGCCTTGGCGCGGCGTCCAGGGAGGCGGCGGCGGAGCTCGGCTCCCGCGGCGGAAGACGGCGAGGCGGCGCGGCGTGGCTCCGGCACCGAGGGAGGCGGCGGCGCTAGCGGGCACGGGGGCGG
Source organism: Triticum urartu (assembly GCF_056163025.1). Lineage (NCBI taxonomy): Eukaryota > Viridiplantae > Streptophyta > Magnoliopsida > Poales > Poaceae > Triticum > Triticum urartu. Next base: position 208,839,366 of record NC_141875.1, read on the forward strand.
CCCGGTTGGAGCGGGGAGGGGGCCGGCTTCGGGCCGGCGGGCCTCGGCGGCGGCGCGGGCGAGAGCCGCCACGTGGCAGCGTGCTAGTGGCCGCGGGCGGCGGCGGGTGATATGTCCGGTGCGGCGGACATGTCCGGTGCGCGCGAGGGGATTTTTTAGGGTTTCGGGGTAAGAAGGAGATCCGAAATCGGAGGGGACCTATTTATAGGCATAGAGGGAGCTAGGAGAGTCCAAATGAGTGCGGTTTTCGGCCACCCGATCGTGATCGAATGATCTAGATGATGGAGAAGACTTAGGTTGGTTTTGGGCCAAAATGGAGGGGTGTTGGGCTGCAACACACACGAGGCCTTTTCGGTCCCTCGGTTAACCGTTGGATTATCAAACGAAGTCCAAATGATACAAAACTTGACAGGCGGTCTACAGGTAGTAAACCAAGGCCGCTTGGCAAGTCTCGGTCCAATCCGGAAATGTTTAATCCCCACACACGAAAGAAAGGTAGAAATGACCACCGGAGGAGAACGAAGCGCCGGAATGCAAAACGGACAACGGGGAAAATGCTCGAATGCATGAGACGAACACGTATGCAAATGCAATGCACATGATGACATGATATGAGATGCATGACAACGATAACAACACACGGAGACAAAGACCCGAACCCAAGAAAATAAATTAACTTAACGCCGAAAACGGCAAGAGTTGGAGTACAAATTGGGAAAGTTACATCCGGGGTGTTACAGCAACGGAATGCGCCATGTTCATCGGGAGGCAACGAAACGCGCGGGAGCCAACCGGCTGGGTTGGAACGGAATGCGTGGTCGTGTTCATCGGGAGGGCTTGGACGGAACAGGCGATGGAAACGAGGCCTGGCGTACCGCAAAACGGAGGAAACTGAAGGAAATATGCCCTAGAGGCAATAATAAAGTTATTATTTATTTCCTTATATCATGATAAATGTTTATTATTCATGCTAGAATTGTATTAACCAGAAACGTAATACTTGTGTGAATACATAGACAAACAAAGTGTCACTAGTATGCCTCTACTTGACTAGCTCGTTAATCGAAGATGGTTATGTTTCCTAACCATAGACATGAGTTGTCATTTGATTAATGGGATCACATCATTAGGAGAATGATATGATTGACATGACCCATTCCATTAGCTTAGCACCCGATCGTTTAGTATGTTGCTATTGCTTTCTTCATGACTTATACATGTTCCTATGACTATGAGATTATGCAACTTCCGTTTACCGGAGGAACACTTTGTGTGCTACCAAACATCACAACGTAACTGGGTGATTATAAAGGTCCTCTACAGGTGTCTTCAAAGGTACATGTTGGGTTGGCGTATTTCAAGATTAGGATTTGTCACTCCGATTGTCGGAGAGGTATCTCTGGGCCCTCTCGGTAATGCACATCACTTAAGACTTGCAAGCAATGCAACTAATAAGTTAGTTGCAAGATGATGTATTATAGAACGAGTAAAGAGACTTGCCGGTAACGATATTGAACTAGGTATTGAGATACCGACGATCGAATCTCGGGCAAGTAACATACCGATGACAAAGGGAACAAACGTATGTTGTTATGCGGTCTGGCCGATAAAGATCTTCGTAGAATATGTAGGAGCCAATATTAGCATCCAGGTTCCGCTATCGGTTATTGACCGGATACGTGTCTCGGTCATGTCTACATTGTTCTCGAACCCGTAGGGTCCGCACGCTTAACGTTATGATGACAGTTTCATTATGAGTTTATATATTTTGATGTACCGAAGGTTGTTCGGAGTCCCGGATGTGATCACGGACTTGACAAGGAGTCTCGAAATGGTCAAGACATAAAGATCGATATATTGGACGACTATATTTGGACACCAGAAAGGTTCCGGGTGAGATTGGGACAATACCGGATCACCGGGAGGTATATGGGCCTTATTGGGCCTTAGTGGAAAGGAGGGGAAAGGACCAAGGGAGGGGGCGCGCCCCCCAAGCCCAATCCGAATTGGGAAGGGGGCCGGCCCCCCTTTCCTTCCTCCCTCCTTCCTCTTCCTTCCCTCTCCCACTCCTAATAGGAAAAAGGGGAGTCCTACTCCCAGTGGGAGTTGGACGCCCCCTAGGGCGCGCCACCCTCCTTGGCCGGCCCCCTCCTCCACTCCTTTATATACGAGGGCAGGGGGGCACCCCAGAGACACAACAGTTGATCATTGATCTCTTAGCCGTGTGCGGTGCCCCCCTCCACCATAGTCCTCGATAATATTGTAGCGGTGCTTAGGCGAAGCCCTGCGACGGTAAAACATCAAGATCGTCACCACGCCGTCGTGCTGACGGAACTCATCCCCGACACTTTGCTGGATCAGAGTCCGGGGATCGTCATCGAGCTGAACATGTGCTAGAACTCGGAGGTGCCGTAGTTTCGGTGCTTGATCGGTCGGGCCACGAAGACGTACGACTACATCAACTGCGTTGTGCTAACGCTTCCGCTTCTGGTCTATGAGGGTACGTAGACAACACTCTCCTGTCTCGTTGCTATGCATCACCATGATCTTGCGTGTGCGTAGGAATTTTTTTGAAATTACTACGTTCCCCAACAGAAACGACCTTGTGTTCAACCGGCTACGTTTGAAACGGGATCCTGTTCATCGGGAGGGGTCTGGCGTACCGCAAAACGGAGGAAACGGACCTCCTATGGTCGAAATGGGGGTCCTATTGATCGGGAGGGGTGTGGCATACCGCAAAACGAAGGAAACGGACCTCCTGCGGTCGAAACGGGGGTCCTGTTGATCGGGAGGGGTGTGGCGTACCGCAAAACGGACGAAACAGACTTGTGTTGGAGCGCTACGGTCGAAACGGGGGTCCTGTTCATCGGGAGGGGTGTGGCGTACCGCAAAACGGGACTCCACGGGATATTGTTCATCTCCACCGACGACCTCCTCCAGCCTCCACGGGCTACCGTCGACCTCCTCCAGCCTCCACGGGCTCCTGTTCATCCAACCTCCACCGCGCGCTACTCCACCTACTACTGTTCAACCACCCCTCCACGGGCACCCCTCCACCGTCTACTGTTCATCCATCCCTCCACACCACGGGGGTCCTGTTCAACCACCCCTCCACGGGCACCCCTCCACCATCTACTGTTCATCTAGCCCTCCACCACACCACGGGGTCCTGTTCATCCAGAGGCAACGCCACCGCTCACTGTTCATCCACCCCCCGCAACGCTCACTGTTCATCCCAGAGGCAGCATCGATCGGCTTCAGTTAGCAGCAGTAGCGAAGGAATCGCTCGATCGGGTTCAGTTAACATCCATCGATCAATCGCTCGGGTTCAGTAACGCGTAGCCTGCAGTGAAATCGCTCGGGTTCAGTTAGAGCCCAACGCCTCACTCAGGTTCAGTTAGAGCCAATGCCTCGCACACATGCGCGTACGTGTACGAGAGAAACGCGCATCGCTTGGCCCCTGACCTCCCACCGTAACCGGGAACTCCCCGAAATTTTCCTCCCCCTCGCTTCTACCACGGTTTTTTCCGTCATGGACGGCCCAAAGAATGTCATGCAGCTGCGTCTCCGGCCTGCCCAGGACGAAAAGCCCATTTTCTGTCATGATTTTTTGTCATAGAAGTAGGAGCCCACCACATCTATGATGGTACCGGGTTTTGTCACAATTATCATCATAGAAGTGTCATATGTATGACAGAAAAAAAAATTGTTCGGCCCAAAATTTCATGGATGTGTCTTTTTTTTGTAGTGCTTATTGCAAAAATCTATTAGTTACCGAAATAAAGTACTACGTGCATGCTCCTAGGGGGATAGATTGGTAGTAAAAGACCATCGCTCGTCCCCGACCGCCACTCATAAGGAAGGCAATCAATAAATAAATCATGCTCCGACTTCATCACATAACGGTTCACCATACGTGCATGCTACGGGAATCACAAACTTCAACACAAGTATTTCTCAAATTCACAACTACTCAACTAGCATGACTCTAATATCACCATCTCCATATCTCAAAACAATCATCAAGTATCAAACTTCTCTTAGTATTCAATGCACTTGTATGAAAGTTTTTATTATGCCTAAAAGAAAATTGCCATGTTGTTCTGAAGGACTCTCAAAATAATATAAGTGAAGCATGAGAGATCAATTATTTCTATAAAATAAAACCACAACCGTGCTCTAAAAGATATAAGTGAAGCACCAGAGCAAAAACTATATAGCTCAAAAGATATAAGTGAAGCACATTGATATGGACACGGCCCCTACAGATATAACCAAAGTTGATATGCGTGAAGAGAATTATCAGGAGAATTCTAATAAAAACTATATGGTTCGTTATTTTGTTATTTGAAATAGAAATACAACACAATATTTTATTATATGCAGAATTACAAAACACATGCACAAACCTCGAGTCAAGATGCGAAGACTAATTTTTCACGCATATGTGTGAGGATTAATTATTCGAAGGAATCGATCAAGACCAACAAACAAGCATATGTGTTAAGTTCCAAATCCAAGAGATGCTCATGTTGTGCAATGCAACATATAAAGATATGTGCATGCACTGGTGCATATGGATGTATTTACATGCATGTATGTCCAGGAGATGGGCCAAGCCCTTACATGTGGCATATGAGAGGACAAAGGACTGGGCCATGTTGGGCTAGTGCTACGCCACACCATCTCATCCACGCGAGGGAGTTGCAGCCGTCGCCGCCGTACCTTCAATAAATAGCTAATCATGCTTAGGGTTTAAACTCGGGGTTTATTATATTGTTTAGCCATCGCTACAATTTTGCATCTATGAGACGTGTAGGACTACCGCCTTGTCAGGTCCACAGTGGAATCCCAACTTTCTCGTGTGCTTAGTTTATTATCCGCAATTTCAGTTGTAATTCACCTTTGTTCTTGTCGGTTCTTCGGTTGCTTACAGGAATTCGAACCTCGTTGTTCAGGTTGATCGTGCCTATGGCAAGGTCAATAACCATCGGAGATTGGTTTAGCGGTTGTCGAGGCGTATCGTTGGGTACGGTATAGCCGGATCGTAAAGGTCAAAATCCACAAAATCGATATTTATCCCCGTTCTCATCGAAAGATCGGGCCACCGTCACATCAAGGATACGCCTCGACAATCGCTAAACCAATCTCCGATGGTTATTGACCTTGTCGTAGGCACGATCAACCTGAACAACGAGGTTCGAATTCCCACAAGCAACCGAAGAACCGGAAAGAACAAAGGTGAATTGCAACTGAAATTACGGATAATAAACGATCGTCAAGGTCAAAGTCCACAAAATCGATATTTATCCCCACTCTCATCGAAAGATCGGGCCGCCGTCACATCACACATAGAGTATTCTAATAAATTCCAATTCATGTGTGTCTCTCTCAAAAGGTGTGTACATCAAGGATGATTGTGGTAAACGAAAAAGCAAAGACTCAAATCATACAAGACGCTCCAAGCAAAACACATATCATGTGGCGAATAAAAATATAGCTCCAAGTAAAGTTATCGATGAACGAAGACGAAAGAGGGGATGCCTTCCGGGGCATCCCCAAGCTTTGGCTTTTTGGTGTCCTTGTATTTTACCTTGGGGTGCCATGGGCATCCCCAATCTTAGGCTCTTGCCACTCCTTGTTGCATAATCCATCAAATCTTTACCCAAAACTTGAAAACTTCACAACATAAAACTTAACAAGAGAATCTCGTGAGCTCCGTTAGCGAAAGAAAACAAAACACCACTTCTAGGTACTGTAATGAACTCATTCTTTATTTATATTGGTGTTAAACCTATTGTATTCCAACTTCTCTATTGTTTATAAACTCTTTTACTAGCCAGAGATTCATGAAAATAAGCAAACAACACATGAAAAACAGAATCTGTCAAAAACAGAACAATCTGTAGTAATATGTAACTAACGCAAACTTCTGGAACCCCAAAAATTCTAAAATAAATTTCTGGATGTGAAAAATTTATCTATTAATCATCTGAAAAAAATAATTAACTAAATAGCACTCTCCAATAAAAAATGGCAGCAATTCTCGTGAGTGCTAAAGTTTCTGTTTTTTACAGCAAGATAAAAAAAACTTCCCCCAAGTCTTCCCAACGGTTCTACTTGACACAAACACTAATTAAACACAAAAAACACAAACAAAACATAGGCTAGATAAATTAATTATTACTAAATAGGAGCAAAAAACAAGGAATAAAAATAAAATTGGATTGCCTCCCAACAAGCGCTATCGTTTAATGCCCTTAGCTAGGCATAAAAGCAAGGATAGATCTAGGTATTGCCATCTTTGGTAGGCAATCCATAAGTGGCCCTCATAATAGATTCATATGGTAATTTAACTTTATTTCTAGGGAAGTGTTCCATGCCTTTCCTTAATGGAAATTGGAATTTAATATTCCCTTCCTTCATATCAATAATTGCACCAATCGTTCTAAGGAAAGGTCTACCAAGAATAATAGGACATGAAGGATTGCAATCTATATCAAGAACAATGAAATCTACGGGCACATAATTCCTATTTGAAACAATAAGAACATCATTAATCTTTCCCATAGGTTTCTTAATAGTGGAATCCGCAAGGTGCAAGTTTAAAGAACAATCATCAAATTCATGGAAACCTAGCAAATCACACAAAGTTTTTGGAATCGTGGAAACACTAGCACCCAAATCACACAAAGCATAGCAGTCATGATCTTTAATTTTTATTTTAATAGTAGGTTCCCACTCATCATAAAGTTTTCTAGGGATAGAAACTACCAACTCAAGTTTTTCTTCATAAGATTGCATCAAAGCATCCACGATATGTTTAGTAAAAGCTTTATTTTGACTATAAGCATGAGGAGAATTTAGCATGGATTGCAACAAGGAAATAGAATCTATCAAAGAGCAATTATCATAATTAAATTCCTTGAAATCCAAGATAGTGGGTTCGTTGCTATTAAAAGTTTTAACCTCTTCAATCCCACTTTTAACAATTTTTGCATCAAGATCTAAAAACTCTGAATTTTTGGGATGCCTTCTAACTGAAGTTGACTCATCTCCAGTCCCATCATTATCAAGATTCATATTAAAAAACAAAGATTTAATAGGGGACACATCAATAACTTTTAGATCTTCATCCTTATTATCATGAAAACTAGAAGAACACGCTTTTACAAAACAATCTTTCTTAGCACGCATCCTAGCGGTTATTTATTTGCCCTCATCAATGGAAATTATCATGGCTTTGAGGGACTCATTGATATCATGCTTAGGTGGAATGGATCTAATTTTCAAAGAATCAACATCAAGAGAAATTCTATCCACGTTCCTAGCCAACTCATCAATCTTAAGCAATTTTTCTTCAATCAAAGCATTGAAACTCTTTTGCGAAGTAATAAATTCTTTAATACTAGATTCAAAATAAGAGGGCATCTTATTATAATTTCCATAAGAATTGTTGAGGAATTACCATAATTGTTACAGGAATTACTAGGAAATGGCCTAGAATTAAAATTACCTCTATACGCGTTATTACCAAAATTGTTCCTACCAACAAAATTCACATCCATATATTCATTATTATTCTCAATAAAAGTAGACAAAGGAATATCATTAGGATCAGTAGGAGCACTCTTATTAGCAAACAGTTTCATAAGTTCATCCATATTTCCACTCAAAACATTAATCTCTTCAATTGCATGCACCTTTTTACTAGTAGATCGTTCAGTGTTCCATTGAGAATAATTGACCATAATATTATCTTGGAGTTTGGTAGCTTCTCCTAAAGTGATTTCCATAAAAGTGCCTCCCGTGGCCGAATCTAAAAGATTTCTAGAAGCAAAATTCAATCTGGCATAAATTTTTTGTATAATCATCCATAAATTCAATCCATGTGTAGGGCAATTATGTATCATTAATTTCATCCTCTCCCAAGCTTGTGCAACATGTTCATGATCAAGTTGCTTAAAATTCATAATATCGTTTCTAAGAGAGATGATCTGAGCGGGAGGAAAATACTTAGATATAAAAGCATCTTTGCACTTATTCCATGAATCAATACTATTTTTAGGCAAAGACGGAAACCAAGCTTTAGCATGATCTCTAAGTGAAAACGGAAATAGCTTAAGTTTAACAATATCAGTATCCACATCTTTCTTCTTTTGCATATCGCACAAATCAACAAAGTTGTTTAGATGGGAAGCGGCATCTTCACTAGGGAGGCCAGAAAACAGATCTTTCATGACAAGATTCAGCAAGGCAGTATTAATCTCAAAAGATTCAGCATCGGTAAGAGGAGCAATCAGAGTGCTAATAAAATCATTGTTGTTGGTATTGGCAAAGTCACACAATTTAGTATTATCTTGAGCCATCGTGACAAGCAAGCAATCCCACATAGAAGCAAACAAGAAACAGGCAAAAGAGGCAAATTGAAAAAGAGAAGGGGAACGGAAAAGAGAGGGTGAATAAAACGGCAAGGGTGAAGTGGGGGAGAGGAAAACGAGAGGCAAATGGCAAATAATGTAATGTGAAGGATAAGAGTTGTGATGGGTACTTGGTATTTCTTGACTTGGCGTAGATCTCCCCGGCAACGACGCCAGAAATGGCTAGTTGTCGGGAGATCAAATCTTGACTTGACTTTGCGTAAGCCTCCCTGACAACGGCGCTAGAAATCCTTCTTGCTACCTCTTGAGCACTGTGTTGGTTTTCCCTTGAAGAGGAAAGGGTGATGTAGTAAAGCAGCGTAAGTATTTCCCCTCAGTTTTTGAGAACCAAGATATCAATCCAGTAGGAGACCACGTGCAAGCCACCTCGTACCTACAAACACAAATAAGAACCTCGCAACCAATGCGATAAAGGGGTTGTCAATCCCTTCACTGCCACTTGCAAGAGTGAGATCTAATAGAGATGATAATAATAAGATAAATATTTTTGGTATTTTTATGATATAGATTGAAAGTAAAAGAAAGCAAAATAAACGGTAATGGAAATAACGGTAGATTAATATGATGGAAGATAGACCCGGGGGCCATAGGTTTCATTAGTGGCTTCTCTCAAGATAGCATAAGTATTATGGTGGGTGAACAAATTACTGTCGAGCAATTGATAGAAAAGTGAATAATTATGAGAATACCTAGGTATGATCATGTATATAGGCATCACGTCCGAGACAAGTAGACCGAAACTATTCTGCATCTACTACTATTACTCCACACATCGACCGCTATCCAGCGAGGGTATTAAGTTCATAAGAACAGAGTAACGCCTTAAGCAAGATGACATGATGTAGAGGGATAAACTCATGCAATATGGTATAAACCCCATCTTTTTATCCTCGATGGCAACAATACAATACGTGTCGTCTCCCTTTCTGTCACTGGGATCGAGCACCGCAAGATTGAACCCAAAGCTAAGCACTTCTCCCATTACAAGAAAGATCAATCTAGTAGGCCAAACCAAACTGATAATTCGAAGAGACATGCAAAGATAAACCAATCATACATAAAAGAATTCAGAGAAGATTCAAATATTTTTCATAGATAATCTGGATCATAAACCCACAATTCATCGGATCTCGACAAACACACCACAAAAAGAAGAGTTACATCGAATAGATCTCCAAGAGAATCGAGGAGAACTTTTTATTGAGATCCAAAGAGAGAGAAGCCATCTAGCTACTAGCTATGGACCCGAAGGTCTGAAGTAAACTACTCACACATCATCGGAGAGGCCATGGAGTTGATGTAGAGGCCCTCCGTGATCAATGCCCCCTCCGGCAGAGCTCCGGAAAAGGCCCCAAGATGGGATCTCTTGGGTACAGAAGGTTGCGGCGGTGGAACTAGGTTTTCGTGGTGCTCCTAGATGTTTGTGGGGTATATGGATATATATAGGAGGAAGAAGTAGGTCGGTGGAGCAACGAGGGGCCCATGAGGGTGGAGGGCACGCCCAGGGGGGTGGACGCGCCCCCTTGCCTGGTGGCTGCCTCGTTGATTGCTTGACGTCCACTCCAAGTCCCTTGGATCACGTTTGTTGAGAAAATCAAGTTCCTGAAGGTTTCATTCCGTTTGGACTCCGTTTGATATTCCTTTTCGGCGAAACTCTAAAATAGGCAAAAAAACAATAATTTGGGCTGGGCCTCCGGTTAATAGGTTAGTCCCAAAAATAATATAAAAGTGCAAAAATAAGCCCATTAAAATCCAAAATAGATAATATAATAGCATGGAGAGCAACCAAAAATTATAGATACATTGGAGACGTAACAAGGCAACTCGATGGTATTTTGGCTACCCTCCACTTCGCATAGATGGTGTTGTCCTGAGAATGAGATACGTGCGGCTCCTATCGGGGTATCGATGCATCGAGTGGTCTTACTGGTTTTGTTTTACAATTGTCGAAATGTCTTGTGCACCATGATACGTCCATTTTGCATCATGCTTTTATATCGATATTTATTGCATTATAGGCTGTTATTACACATTATGTTACAATACTTATGCCTATTCTCTCTTATTTTACAAGGTTTACATGAAGAGGGAGAATGCCGGCAGCTGGGACTCTGGGCTGGAAAAGGAGCAAATATTAGAGACCTATTCTGCACAGCTCCAAAAGTCCTGAAACTTCACGGAAGTTATTTCCAAAATATATAAAAAATATTGGGCGAAAGAAGTACCTGAGGGGGCCCACACCCTGGCCACGAGGGTGGGGGGCGCGCCCTACCCCCCTGGGCGCGCCCCCTGCCTCGTGGGCCCCCTGGTGGCCCTTCGATGCCCATCTTCTGCTATATGGGTATTTTGTCTGAGAAAAAATAATAAGCAAGCTTTGGGGAAGAAACTCCGCTGCCACGAGGCGGAACCTTGACGGAACCAATCTAGGGCTCCGGCAGAGCTGTTCTGCCGGGGAAACTTCCCTCCGGGAGGGGGAAATCATCACCATCGTCATCACCAATGATCCTCTCATCAGGAGGGGGTTAATCTCCATCAACATCTTCACCAACACCATCTCATCTCAAACCCTAGTTCATCTCTTGTATCCAAACCTTAGATTGGTACCTGTGGGTTGCTAGTAGTGTTAATTACTCCTTGTAGTTGATGCTAGTTGGTTTACTTGGTGGAAGATCATATGTTGAGATCCATTATGCATATTAATACCCCCCTGATTATGAACATGAATATGCTTTGTGAGTAGCTACGTTTGTTCCTGAGGACATGGGAGAAGTCTTGCTATAAGTAGTCATGTGAATTTGGTATTCGTTCGATATTTTGATGAGATGTATGTTGTCATCCCTCTAGTGGTGTCATGTGAACGTCGACTACATGACACTTCACTGTTGTTTGGGCCTAGAGGGAGGCATTGGGAAGTAATAAGTAGATGATGGGTTGCTAGATTGACAGAAGCTTAAACCCTAGTTTATGCGTTGCTTCGTAAGGGGCTGATTTGGATCCATATGTTTCATGCTATGGTTAGGTTTACCTTAATAATTCTGTTGTAGTTGCGGATGCTTGCAATGGGGGTTTATCATAAGTGGGATGCTTGTCCAAGTAAGGACAGCACCCAAGCACCGGTCCACCCACATATCATATTATCAAAGTACCGAACGCGAATCATAGGAACGTGATGAAAGCTAGCTTGACGATAATTCCCATGTGTGCTCACGAGCTCTTTCCTTAATATAAGAGTTTTTCTAGGCTTGTCGTTTGCTACAAAAAGGATTGAGCCATCTTCCTGCACCTTATTTAGTTTTATTACTCGCTACTCGTTACAAATTACCTTATCACAAAACTATCTGTTACCGATAATTTCAGTGCTTGCAGAGAACACCTTACTGAAAATTGCTTATCATTTCCTTTTGCTCCTCGTTGGATTCAACACTCTTACTTATCGAAAAGCTACGATAGATCCCCTACACTTGTGGGTCACCAAGACGCTTTTCTGGCGCCGTTGCCGGGGAGTGAAGCGCCTTTGGTAGGTGGAATTTGGTAAGGACAAATTTATATAGTGTGCTGAAATTTACTGTCACTTTTACTATGGAACATAATCCTTTGAGAGGCTTGGTCGGGGTATCTTCACCCCGACCAATAGAGAAAAGAGTTGCTCCTCAACCTACTGAACCTATTGAAAATGTTTACTTTGAAATTCCTCTGGGTATGATAGATAAACGGCTAGCTAATCCTTTTGCCGGAGATGGAACTTTGCATCCCGATTTACACTTAATCTATGTGGGTGAAGTTTGTGGATTATTTAAGCTTGCAGGTATGCCCGATGATGTTATCAAGAAGAAGGTCTTCCCTTTATCTTTGAAGGGAGATACATGGACATGGTATAGGCTATGTGATGATATGGGGTCATGGGACTACAAGCGATTGAAATTGGAATTTCATCAGAAGTTTTATCCTATGCATCTTGTTCATCGTGATCGTAATTATATATATAATTTTTGGCCTCACGAAGGAGAAAGCATCGCTCAAGCTTGGGGAGGCTTAAGTCAATGTTATATTCATGCCCCAATCATGAGCTCTCAAGAGAAATGATTATTCAAAATTTTTATGCTCGGCTTTCTCTTAGTAATCGCTCCATGCTCAATACTTCTTGTATTGGATCTTTTATGATGAAGACTATTGAATTCAAATGGGATTTATTGGAAAGAATTAAATGCAACTCTGAAGATTGGGACCTCGACGAAGGTAAGGAGTCAGGTATAGCACCTAAGTTTGATTGTGTTAAATCTTTTATGGATACCAATGCTTTTCGTGAATTTAGCACTAAATATGGACTTGACTCGTAGCTTCTTTCTGTGAATCCTTTTCTACTCATGTTGATCTCCCTAAGGAGAAGTGGTTTAAATATAATCCTCCCATTGAAGTAAAAGCAGTTGCACCTATTAAATTTGAAGAAAAGACTATCACTTATGATGATCCTGTTGTTCCTGCAGCTTATATTGAGAAACCACCTTTCCCTGTTAGAATAAGGAATCGTCCTAAAGCTTCAACTATGGTTAACAAAAGTAATATTAAGACACCTAAACCCCCTGAGTAAATTAAAGTTGAACCTAGTATTGCTATGGTTAAAGATCTCTTGGCCGATAATATTGATGGGCATGTTATTTACTTCTGCAATGAAGCTGCTAGAATTGCTAGACCTGATGCCAAAAATAAACATAGACCTGTTGTAGGCATGCCTGCTATTTCTGTTAAAATAGGAGATCATTGTTATCATGGCTTATGTGATATGGGTGCTAGTGCAAGTGCAATACCTCATTCCTTACACAAAGAAATTATGCATGATATTGCACCTGCTGAGATAGAAGATATCAATGTTACCATTAAACTTGCCAATAGAGATACTATTTCACCGATTGGGATTGTTAGAGATGTTGCAGTCTTGTGTGGGAAAGTTAAATATCCTGCTGATTTTCTTGTTCTTGGTTCCCCACAAGATGACTTTTGTCCCATTATATTTGGTAGACCCTTCTTGAATACTGTTAATGCTAAGATAGACTATAATAAGGATATTGTTTCTGTTGGTTTAGGGGATTTGTCTCATGAGTTTAATTTTGCTAAATTTCGTAGACAACCCCATGATAAAGAATTGCCTAGTAAAGATGAAATTATTGGTCTTGCTTCTATTTCCGTGCCTCCTACTGATCCTTTAGAACAATATTTGCTAGACCATGAAAGTGATATGTTCATGAATGAAAGAAGGGAAATAGATGAAGTATTCTTTAAACAGGGACCTATTCTGAAACTCAACTTGCCTATTGAAATCCTAGGGGATCCTCCTCCACCCAAGGGTGATCCCGTGTTTGAGCTTAAACCATTGCCTGATACTCTTAAATATGCTTATCTTGATGAAAAGAAGATATATCATGTTATTATTAGTGCTAACCTTTCAGAGCATGAAGAAGAGAGATTATTGAAAACTCTGAAGAAGCACCGTGCTGCCGTTGGATATACTCTTGATGATCTTAAGGGCATTAGTCCCACTCTATGTCAACACAAAATAAATTTGGAGAAAGACGCCAAACTAGTTATTGATCACCAACGACGGCTAAATCCTAAGATGGAAGAAGTGGTAAGAAATGAAATATTAAAACTCCTTGAAGCAGGTATAATTTACCCCGTTGCTGATAGTTAGTGGGTAAGCCCTGTCCATTGTGTCCCTAAAAAGGGAGGTATTACTGTCGTTCCTAATGATAAAGATGAATTGATTCCGTAAAAAATTATTACAGGTTATAGGATGGTAATTGATTTCCGCAAATTAAATAAAGCTACTAAAAAAGATCATTACCCCTTGCCTTTCATTGATCAAATGCTAGAAAGATTATCCAAACATACACATTTTTGCTTTCTAGATGGTTACTCTGGTTTCTCTCAAATACCTGTGTCAGCTGACGATCAAGAAAAGACTACTTCTACCTGCCCTTTCGGTACCTTTGCTTATAGACGTATGCCTTTTGGTTTATGTAATGCACCTGCTACCTTTCAGAGATGTATGATGGCTATATTCTCTGACTTTTGTGAAAAGATCTATGAAGTTTTCATGGGTGATTTTTCTATTTATGGATCCTCTTTTGATGATTGCTTGAGCAACCTTGATCGAGTTTTGCAGAGATGTGAAGAAACTAACCTTGTCTTAAATTGGGAGAAGTGCCACTTTATGGTTAATGAAGGTATTGTCTTGGGGCATAAAATTTTTAAAAGAGGTATTGAAGTTGACAAAGCTAAAGCTGATGCTATTGGAAAGATGTCGTGTCCCAAGGACATCAAAGGTATAAGAAGTTTCCTTGGTCATGCCGGTTTTTATAGGAGGTTCATTAAGGACTTCTCAAAAATTTCCCGGCCTCTGACTAACCTATTACAAAAAGATATTCCTTTTGTCTTTGATGATGATTGTGTAGAAGCATTTGAAATACTTAAGAAATCCTTGATTTCTGCACCTATTGTTCAGCCACCTGATTGGAATTTACCCTTTGAAATTATGTGTGATGCTAGTGATTATGCTGTAGGGGCTGTTCTAGGACAAAGAGTTGATAAGAAATTAAATGTTATTCAATATGCTAGCAAAACTCTGGACAATGCCCAGAGAAATTATGCTACTACTGAAAAAGAATTCTTAGTAGTTGTATTTGCTTGTGATAAGTTCAGACCTTATATTGTTGATTCTAAAGTAACTATTCACACTGGTCATGTTGCTATTAAATATCTTATGGAAAAGAAAGATGCTAAACCTAGACTTATTAGATGGGTTCTCCTGCTACAAGAATTTGATTTTCATATTATTGATAGAAAGGGAGCTGAGAACCCCGTTGCAGATAACTTGTATAGGTTAGAAAATGTTCTTGATGACCCACTACCTATTGACGCAAGTGTCACTCCGAGGCTTATGGAGGACACCATGCTGGAGACAGAACTGCACATAAGGTATTGCAATCTGGTTTCTATTGGCCTACTCTCTTCAAGGATGCCCGTAAGTTTGTCTTATCTTGTGATGAATGTCAAAGAATTGGTAATATTAGTAGACGTCAAGAAATTCCTATGAATTATTCACTTGTTATTGAACCATTTGATGTTTGGGGGTTTGATTATATGGGACCTTTTCCTTCCTCTAATGGATATACACATATTTTAGTTGCTGTTGATTGCGTTACTAAGTGGGTAGAAGCTATTCCAACTAGTAGTGATGATCATAACACCTCTATTAAAATGCTTAAGGAAGTTATTTTTCCAAGGTTTGGAGTCCCTAGATATGTAATGACTGATGGTGGTTCACATTTTATTCATGGTGCCTTTTGTAAAATGCTTGCTAAGTACGATGTTAATCATAGAATTGCATCTCCTTATCACCCACAGTCTAGTGGTCAAGTAGAACTTAGCAATAGAGAGCTTAAATTAATTTTGCAAAAGACTGTTAATAGATCTAGAAAGAATTGGTCCAAGAAAATTGATGATGCATTATGGGCTTATAGAAATGCATATAAAAATCCTATGGGTATTTCTCCATATAAAATGGTTTATGGTAAAGCATGTCACTTACCTCTCGAATTAGAACATAAGGCATATTGGGCTATTAAAGAGCTTAACTATGACTTCAAACTTGCTAGTGAGAAGATGCTTTTTGACATTAGCTCACTTGATGAATGGAGAACCCAAGCTTATGAAAATGCCAACCTGTTTAAAGAAAAAGTTAAAAGAAGGCATGACAAAAGGATACAAAAACGTGAGTTCAATGTAGGTGATTATGTATTGTTATACAACTCTCGTTTAAGATTTTTTGTAGGCAAACTTCTCTCTAAATGGGAAGGTCCTTACGTTATCAAGGAGGTCTATCGTTCCGGTGCCATAAAAATCAACAACTTCGAAGGCACAAGTCCGAAGGTGGTGAACGGTCAAAGAATCAAACATTATATCTCAGGTAATCCCATAAATGTTGAAACTAATATTATTGAAACCGTAACCCCAGAGGAATACATAAGGGACACTTTTCCAGAATGTTTCAGACTCCGAAAAGGAATAGGTGCGTGGTACGGTAAGTAACCCGACTCCAAAATTGTTCTAGTGGCAATATTTCTCCGTTTTGGAATATATAAAAAAATAGGAAAATAAGAAGCAGACTGGAAAGGACACGGGGCTTCCACGAGGGTGGAGGGCGCGCCCTACCCCCTGGGCGCGCCCCCTGCCTCGTGGGCACCTCGTGCGCTCTCCGGACTCCGTTTTCTTGCACGATACTTCTTTTGGTCGGTAAAAATTTATTATATAATCTCCCAAAGGTTTTGACCACCGTATCACGCAAATATCCACTGTTTTTGTTTCGAGTTGTTTCTGTTGCAGGTTTAGAGCAAGATGTCTTCTCAAGAGTCAGTCGGGGAGAGTCGGGTGTCTCATCCGACACCGGGGCCAAGAGTAAATAGCAATGCTGACCACTTTGGGCTCTCAACGGAGGAAGAGATGGAAGCTAACTTGAAAAGGATAGATGCCATGGAGGAGGATCAAGAAGTTACTTCCTCGTTTCCGAGCAGGATTCACGATGGGGGAACTATAGAGCTCAGCTATTCCAAACTCGGTCATCCCTTCCAATGTCAGATTTCTTTCTTATGAAAATACGAAAAAGAGTGTTACTTGTTCTCCCGCAGCTATGCAACATCCATGGGTGAAAGGAGCTTTAGCCGTCACGGGAAAGCTCCGAAAAGAAATAATGGGCCTCAAGCAGCAAGTCAACAAGCTCGAAGAGGAGAATCGTATCCTGAGGGGTATCATAGCCAAGAATATCACATCACCACCCCCGGCAAAAGAGATATAATCACATGGGTATGGGCACTCCCCTTGGCAAATTCCAAGCTTGGGGGAGTGCCCCGGTATCGTATCACCATCACTTTTATCTTTACCGTTTCTCTTAGTTCGATCCTTTTGATAATATCTTGATCTAGTAGAATAAAATTTTAGTATGATCTAGTTGTGAGTTTTTCTTTACGATCTTCCTATGTAATCGAGTCCGTGAGCTATATATAATAAATATTAGTGTTGAGTCAAGGGCTTGATTATTTTGCTATGATCTTGAGGGAATAAAATAAAAGAGAAGAAATAAAAAGAAATAAAGGGGTCATATGGATCTTATGGAGAGTAATGAGCTCACATATAAAGAGTATGATGAATAAAAGTTGTTGAGAGTTGAAAACATAGTTTTGGTCATCGTTACAATTAATAGGAATTAATAAAGAAAGAGAGCTTCACATATAAATATACTATCTTGGACATCTTTTATGATTGTGAGCACTCATTAAAATATGACATGCTAAAGAGTTGATGTTGGACAAGGAAGACAACGTAATGGGATATGTTTTCTTACATCTGAGATAAATTATATTGTCATGGATCGTCCAACATGTTGAGCTTGCCTTTCCCTCTCATGCTAGCCAATTTCTTTGCACCAAGTAGAGATACTACTTGTGCTTCCAAATATCCCTAAACCTAGTTTTGCCATGAGAGTCCACCATATCTACCTATGGATTGAGTAAGATCCTTCAAGTAAGTTGTCATCGGTGCAAGCAATAAAAATTGCTCTCTAAATATGTATGACTTATTAATGTGGAGAAAATAAGCTTTATATGCTCTTGTGATATGGAAGAAATAAAAGCGACGGACTGCATAATAAAGTTCCATATCACAAGTGGCAATATAAAGTGAAGTTCTTTTGCATTAAGATTTCGTGCATCCAACTATAAAAGCGCATGACAACCTCTGCTTCCCTCTACGAAGGGCCTATCTTTTATTCTTGTCTTATACTTCATGCAAAGAGTCATGGTGATATTCACCTTTCCTTTTTACATTTTATCCTTTGGCAAGAACAATGTGTTGGAAAGATCCTGATATATATAGCTAATTGGATGTGAGTTTTCATGAACTATTATTGTTGACATTACCGTTGAGGTAAAACGTTGGGAGGCAAAACTATAAGCCCCTATCTTTCTCTGTGTCCGATTAAAACTTCATAACCATAAATATTGCCTGAGTGTTAGCAATTGTGAAAGACTAAAAGATGGTTGAGTATGTGGACTTGCTGAAAAGCTCTTATATTGACTCTTTCGTATGTTATGATAAATTGCAATTGCCTCAATGACTGAGATTAGAGTTTGTTGGTTCTCAATAAAGTTTATGATTCATACTTGAAATTGTGATTGAATTGTTACTTTAGCATAAGATATCATATGACAATATATATATATGTTGTTGTTCTAAGAATGATCATGATGCCCTCATGTCCGTATTTTATTTTTATCGACACCTCTATCTCCAAACATGTGGACATATTTTTTGATTTCGGCTTTCGCTTGAGGACAAGAGAGGTCTAAGCTTGGGGGAGTTGATACGTCCATTTTGCGTCATGCTTTTATATCGATATTTATTGCATTATGCGCTGTTATTACACATTATGTTACAATACTTATGCCTATTCTCTCTTATTTTACAAGGATTACATGAAGAGGGAGAATGCCAGCAGCTGGGATTCTGGGCTGGAAAAGGAGCAAATATTAGAGACCTATTCTGCATAGCTCCAAAAGTCCTGAAACTTCACGGAAGTTATTTCCAAAATATACAAAAAATATTGGGCGAAAGAAGTACCTGAGGGGGCCCACACCCTGGCCACGAGGGTGGGGGCGCGCCCACTGCCTCGTGGGCCCCCTGGTGGCCCTCCGATGCCTATCTTCTGCTATAAGAGGTCTTTTGTCCGAGAAAAAATAATAAGCAAGCTTTGGGGAAGAAACTCCGCTGCCACGAGGCGTAACCTTGGCGGAACCAATCTAGGTCTCCGGCAGAGCTGTTCTACCGGGGAAACTTCCCTCCGGGAGGGGGAAATCATCACCATCGTCATCACCAACGATGCTCTCATCGGGAGGGGGTCAATCTCCATCAACATCTTCACCAGCACCATCTCATCTCAAACCCTAGTTCATCTCTTGTATCCAATCTTTGTATCCAAACCTCAGATTGGTACATGTGGGTTGCTAGTAGTGTTAATTACTCCTTGTAGTTGATGCTAGTTGGTTTACTTGGTGGAAGATCATATGTTCAGATCCATTATGCATATTAATACCCCTCTGATTATGAACATGAATATGCTTTGTGAGTAGTTACGTTTGTTCCTGAGGACATGGGAGAAGTCTTGCTATAAGTAGTCATGTGAATTTGGTATTTGTTCGATATTTGGATGAGATGTATGTTGTCATCCCTCTAGTGGTGTCATGCGAACATTGACTACATGACACTTCACCATTGTTTGGGCCTACAGGGCGGCATTGCGAAGTAATAAGTAGATGATGGGTTGCTAGAGTGGCATAAGCTTAAACCCTAGTTTATGCGTTGCTTCGTAAGGGGCTGATTTGGATCCATATGTTTCATGCTATGGTTAGGTTTACCTTAATACTTCTATTGTAGTTGTGGATGCTTGCAATGGTGGTTAATCATAAGTGGGATGCTTGTCCAAGTAAGGACAGCACCCAAGCACCGGTCCACCCACATATCAGATTATCAACGTACCGAACGCGAATCATAGGAACGTGATGAAAACTAGCTTGATGATAATTCCCATGTGTCCTCGGGAGCGCTTTCCTTCATATAAGAGTTTGTCTAGGTTTGTGCTTTGCTACAAAAAGGATTGGGCCATCTTGCTGCACCTTATTTACTTTTATTACTTGCTACTCGTTACAAATTACCTTATCACAAAACTATCTCTTACCGATAATTTCAATGCTTGCGGAGAATACCTTACTGAAAACTTCTTATCATTTCCTTCTGCTCCTCGTTGGGTTCGACACTCTTACTTATCGAAAAGCTACGATAGACCCCCTACACTTGTGGGTCATCACACCGGGATTCCTAGTCTGATCGGAGGGTCCGGCGATGGAGGATTGTCTCCGTGGATCGTGAGCTTGTCATGGGCTAAGTTGGGACACGCCTGCAGGGTTTAAACTTTCAAGAGCCGTGCCCGCGGTTATGTGGCAGATGAGAATTTTTTAATATCCGGTTGTAGTGAACTTGAAGTAAACTCAATTAAAATACACCAACCATGTGCGTAACCGTGACTGTCTCTTTTCAGGGAAGTTCGAGAGGAGAACACGGGTGGGTTGTGTTTGAACGTAAGTAGTTTAGGATCACTTCTTGATCATTACTAGTTTGCGACTGTCGGTGTCAAAACCGGCGGATCTCGGGTAGGGGGTCCCGAACTGTGCGTCTAAGGTCGATGGTAACAGGAGACAGGGGACACAATGTTTTACCCAGGTTCGGGCCCTCTCTATGGAAGTAATACCCTACGTCCTACTTGATTGATCTTGATGAATATGAGTATTACAAGAGTTGATCTACCACGAGATCATAATGGCTAAACCCTAGAGGCCTAGCTTGTATGGTTATGATAATGAGCCTCCTCCGGACTAAGTCCTCCGGTTTATATAGACACCGGGAGGATCTAGGGTTACACAAAGTCGGTTACAAAGAAGGGAATCTACATATTTGGTCGCGAAGCTTGCCTTCCACGCCAAGGAGAGTCCCATCCGGACATGATTGCAGTCTTCGGTCTTCGTATCTTCACAATCCATCAGTCCGGGCCATGGCTAACAGGCCGTACGCCCAAGGACCCCTTATTCCAGGACTCCCTCAGTAGCCCCTGAACCTGGCTTCAATGACAACGTATTCGGCGCGTAGATCTGTCTTCGGCATTGCAAGGTGGGTTCCTTCCTCCAAACTCCAAGGTAGTCTTGGGACGTATTTGAACGTGTCCGGACATGTAACACAACACCACACACAACCACGAAGAGAATATAATATTCCACGAGTCCAATCGGATGACAACTTTTATAACGTGGCGTCACGCTCGCTCGGTTTTTCGAACCGTTTCCTGTTCCGCCATTCCATGTTTCGAGGCGCGGTAGCTATTAGCACGCTCTGTCGAAACAGAGATCGTGTCCCCTTATTATGAGATTCTCATTAACACGAGCATCTGTAACCCAACCGTTCTGTTGGAAAGATCCCTTAGGAATAGGCGGGCTTTCAGGCTTAAGAGGAGGCATTTAATTCCTGCTGCCCTTATAAAGGAACCAAGGGCTGTCCTTTTTGATGCCAAACTTCTACTCAGCCTCTCCAACCTCGAGTTCTAGCACCCAAGGTTTCGAATTCATTGCTCCGAGCTTCCCCATTATGTACGGACCCAGCCCTCAAGGTCGATGGGTGGCTTCCTCTTTATAGAGGAGGACATCACGAAGCTTCGAGCGGCCAGATACCTGACCGCGGAAATCCACCACAGGCTTCCTACTCAAGGGCGGGTTATCCCGACCCGTAGATCTGGCGAGAGGGTCGTATTCATCTCACACTTCCTTCGAGGGCTAGGTCTTGCTCTTGATCCCTTAGTCCGGGGGCTAATGTTCTATTATGGACTAGATTTTCATAATCTAGCTCCAGAGTCTTTCCTCCATGTCTCGGCGTTCATCATTACGTGCGAGTCCTTCCTCCAAATCCTCCCACACTTCAGCTTATGGCTCAAGACCTTTAGTGTGAAACCAAAGGTAGTCGACGGGGAACAGGTGGAGTGCGGCGGTGCTATAGTCAGCCCGCTCACCAACACTCCTTGGCCAAAAGGCTCTTTTACCGAAGCTTCCAATCAATGGCAGCGAGAGTGGTTTTACGTTACGGAGCCCCGCAGCACCAAGTGGGTAGCTGCACCCATGTTTCGCCCTGGCCCACCGTTACAGCTTGCATCATGGGCCAACAAGGGGCTGGATTGGGGATCAATTGATGAAGTGCGGACTCTACAAAGCCGCATCCGAACGCTCCTTGAGAGGGACATCGATCTTGTCAGTGTGATTCAAGTAATGCTGATTCGCCGAATCCTACCATGCCAACGCAGGCCTCTCCGTATGTGGGATTTCAACCCAGAAGGACCACGAACCCTCCAACACTTCTTCGACATTACGCACAAAGGGATGTGGAGGTTATTTTTCAGAAAACGAAAACATTGGCCGAACACTACTGAGGACGCAAGCCTCGACTGTAACCGTCCGGATACCCCGGTAAGCACTTGACTTTCGAACACCCCTTTTTTAAGTATGCCGTAATACATTACTGAGCAAACTATCTCCTTCCAGGGCTGGATAAAGAAAGCGGAGCTGATTAGGTGTCCGGCCCCCCTTCCCGAAGGTTCAGCAGATCCTGTATTAACAAGGATGCTAGCCCCGGCACCGTACCAGATGCATGTGAAGGATGGCAAGGCAGAGAGGACCAAAGATGGCCCCCATCCCGAAGGTGTGCCAGACATTGTGTCCGGAGGAATCAAGATTCCATCGTCCGAAGACAAAAATGACGGGGAAGTCAACGTCTCTTCCCCCCCATGGGAAGAAAAGGGCCGCCTCCATAGATTGGGAGGAAAAGGCTCCTAAGCAAGGAAAGATGCCTTCGTCGGGTGGCTCGGGCTTGGAGGACAACGTCATCGCGCAGTCCCATGACGAGGACAAGCCTCAGGACAAATTGTAAGTGAACAAGGGTGTTTTAAACACGTCCCGTCCCTTTCTTGTAACATCTAGAATATATGTTTTTTGCAGTTCGGCACGCAGTCTTCTTCAACAATCCTCTTCCTCGGGGGATCTTCTTCTAGAGATGATGGAGAGCGAGACGCCTCCACCAGTCTCCTCACTCAACAGGGCAGACGACTTCGAGGTGTCGTCGCGGAGGGTCTCTCCTGATCAACAAGTGGTGCGAGGGATGATGAAGACACAACCTAAAGGTGATACTTCAGTGGCCCAGGGTCCAGGGACCAACAATAAAGGCCCCGAACATTCCATTCTACAGCCGGATACGAATAAACGGATCCCTTCAAAGGGAGGACGTACTCCTACAGCAGCCTCCAGAGACCTAGAGGTGCCGGATATATTGACAAACATGCTGCGATAGGCGTCTGTCTCAGAGGAACATCGTACCTTGATGGGCATGGTGGTCGAAAAGGTCCTGTCCGTGAAAAGCGGATTGAATGAGGGTTGTGGGCCTGCTAAGAGGCTTCGAGGTTTGTGCCATAATATGTTCGATTGTGTTTTATTCAAGAATACATCTGTGTATAGATAGTAGCCCCTGAGACTCTGATTGGCTTCCCGAGGGAGGCGATCAGAGGATCAAAAGATATGCCCAGGAAGTAATATGATTAATTGGAACACAGACTGTGACCTCCCCGGAAATTGTCCTGACTATAGAGATTGCGGATTTGCAACACAAGATTGATGAGGCAGATACTAATATCGCGCTTATCAACAGGTGTCTTGACGAGTTGCAAGGTACGTATTCGGAGCAATCCTTACATATACATGTTTGTAATATAAGTGTGACGCTAAAAGTTGCATACTGTAATATGCATGGCTGCAGATGGTGCCGCCGCCGTTGAGATTCTTCGGGCAGAGCTAGCCCGGGCCAAGGAGCAGGCACGGTTTAGTGATGCAGCTACCGAAAAGGCATCGGCCGAGTTAAAGGCCGAACAAGATGCTCGGCACCAAGACGAGGAGAAAATATCCTCGATGGCGCTTGATACGTCTCCGTCGTATCTACTTCTCCAAACACTTTTGCCCTTGTTTTGTACTCTAACTTGCATGATTTGAATGGAACTAACTCGGACTGATGCTGTTTTCAGCAGAATTGCTATGGTGTTATTTATATGCAGAAACAAAAGTTCTCGGAATGACCTGAAACTTCAGGAACATCTATTCCGAAATAATAAAAAATCCTTGCAAAAGATGAAGACCAGGGGGCCCACCACCTGCCCACGAGGGTGGCGGCGTGCATGCCCCCCTAGGGCGTGCCCCCCTACCTCGTGGGCCTCCTGGAGCTCCGCCGACCTCAACTCCAACTCTATATATTTGCTTTCAAGGAGAAAAAAATCAGAGAGAAGGATTCATCACGTTTTATGATACGGAGCCGCCGCCAAGCCCTAAAACCTCTCGGGAGGGCTGATCTAGAGTCCGTCCGGGGCTCCGGAGAGGGGAATCCGTCGCCATCGTCATCATCAACCATCCTCCATCACCAATTTCATAATGCTCACCGTGAGTAATTCCATCGTAGGCTTGCTGGACGGTGATGGGTTGGATGAGATCTATCATGTAATCAAGTTAGTTTTGTTAGGGTTTGATCCCTAGTATCCACTATGTTCTGAGATCGATGTTGCTATGACTTTGCTATGCTTAATGCTTATCACTAGGGCCCGAGTGCCATGATTTCAGATCTGAACCTATTATATTTTCATCAATATATGAGATTTCTTGATCCTATCTTGCAAGTCTATAGTCACCTATTATGTGTTACGATTCGTTAACCCTGAAGTGACAATAATCGGGATACTTACCGGTGATGACCATAGTTTGAGCACCCAAACATAGCAACAAAATACATGGAAGGGATCAACTCATAATGCTTGACAAAAGATGAACACTGAGCTATGGCTAATTCATCCATTAACAGGTTCAAACAAGCATGGCAAAAGAGCAAAAGATAACAGATTTCAGACTTAGTGAAATTAACAGCAAGTCAGGAATTATCATCTGGAAGCAATGTTTAGAGCATAATAACTACATGCTACAGGAACATATCATGGCAAAGCAAGGCATGGCATGAAGCTACTCAAAGCATATAACAAAAGTCCCTTACTGACCATGAGCCAAAAGGGATCAGAAAATACAATTGCAAGCATGTGAACATAGCAAAAACATAAACAGATTCAGACTTTAGTGAAAAACTGGAGCATGGCAAAACAGTTATCAAGTAGGCATGTTTATGAGCTCAATGCACTCATTACAAAGCATGGCATGACAAACTAACCATACAGCCAGCAAATAGACATGGCATAGAAGCTATACATGGCAAGAACAAGAACATAGCATGCACGAATCAACAACAATAAGCTCGGCAAAATCGCTAAACATGTTAACAATCTGCCAGGAACATTTTATAGCAAAAGTAGAGCTCGATTGCCTCAAGCTAGGTTGCTCCATAAATGCAAACAAAGACATGGATGGATAGAGCACCACAATATTAACAAAACATCCTTACTGATCATCCTCAAAAGAGGCACAGATCACTAGGAAACAACATGAACATATGGCATAAAAACAAATATAGAACAAGGACTTAGTGAAATTCTAAGTCCCTGAAATCAGCATCATTGAGTAAGCTACTTTGCATGCTTGTGCTTTTCACCACAAAGATCACAAAAATACATGGCATACACCCCTGTAAAGATGGCGTGGCATTCTTCAAAACACATGTAGAGTTCAGGATCATAGCATGCAAACAATAATCATGGCAAAAATGACAAAAGGCCATTTGCTGAAACAGATCTGACATAATCATCACACAGACCTCTTCCAACAGCATTTCGGGCATCAAGATGAGCTCAAATGAAAATGATGCAATGAGATGAAATGATGTACTCGTCGAGACGAACATTTTTGATATGCTACACGCACGAATCAGAGCCACGATGACGAAGTTATGATGTGATGAAGTGTGCATAAAAACATAGCAGATATGGGGACTTAGACATATTTGACCTCATGGAAAAAGTCAACCATGGACGAGGAGAAGCGGGACAGCGCGGATCCGGTTCGGGGACGAAGCGTTTGGATGGGGGAGTGGGTGGATCTGATCCCACTCCCCGGATTCGGCCGGAGTTGCCTCCGGTTAACTCGAGTCCGGCGCGGCAAGCGAGGTCCGGCGAGGCGGCGGGCTCACGGTCGCTGGCGAGCGTTGGTGGCGGCGGGGCGACACCGTGGCACGAAGGGCGATGCGAGGCGAGGCACAAGGCGGCGATGGGCGGCGCGGGGTGCTCCGGCAAGGCGGCGACGCTCGGATCCATGGCGGCGGCGGTGCAACTCCGGCGGCGAGGTGCCCTGCGGCGACGCGGTGGCGGCGGAGAGGAGAGCCTGGGCGGTGTGGCCTCCTGGCCGCAGCGGGCAAGCGGCGGCTGCGCGCAGGCCTGCACGGGCCCGCGATGGGCTCCGCGGGCCGCGCGATGGAGTAGGGTGGCGCGACACATGGCGGCGCGCGAGTGGAGGAGGGAGGCAGAGGTGCTGAGGTGGCGGCTCCCGATTGGCCGGAGTGATGTGGCGGCAGGGTGGACATGTCCGTCCGACGCGGGAGGAAGTGTCCGGCGGCGCGGGGAGGAGTTTTACGGTTTCATCTATGCGAATTTCGGAGGGGATCACATATTTATAGGTAGAGGAAGCTAGGAGAGTTCAAATGAGGTGCGGTTTTTGGCCACGCGATCGTGACCGAACGACCAAGATGATGGGAGAGGTTTAGGTGGGGTTTGGGCCACTTTGGAGGGGTGTTGGGCTGCAACACATACGAGGCCTTTTCGGTCCCTCGGTTAACCGTTGGAGTATCAAACGAAGTCCAAATGGCACGAAACTTGACAGGCGGTCTACCGGTAGTAAACCAAGGCCGCATGACAAGTCTCGGTCCTATCCGAAAACGTTTAACACCCGCACACAAAAAGAGGTAGAAAGGGACAACGGGTGACATAGGAGCGCCGGAATGCAAAACGGACAACGGGGAAAATGCTCCGATGCTTGGGACGAACATGTATGCAAATGAAATGCACATGATGACACGATATGCAATGCATGACACGCAAGCAATGACAAGGCAACAACAGCGAATAACTGGAGGACACGTGGCACATCGGTCTCGGGGCGTTACAACACTCCACCACTACGAGAGGATCTCTCCCCGAGATCTAGAATGGCACCGGAGGGAAAACAGAAGAGAAAGAGAAGAGGTAAAACTAAGTTGCTTCTTTGACAAACGAGTGAGACCAAAGAACCTTGAAAAGGTTAAGCCATTTCGGGAAAAGAATACAACGGAGATGAATGAAGTTGAAAGCGCTCCGTTAAGAAAGAGGAATAAGAAAGAACCGATCCGGGTAGCACTCCGGTTGAAAAGAAAAGGAATTGAATTAGAACTTGATAAGATGAGAAGATACTTGATGAAAACACAACACCCTGCCTCCGGAACTAATGAATGAATGGAACAAGGGGTAAGAAAGATCTCAGACAGCACTCCGGCTGAAAAGAGGTGCGAGGCTTGATAAGGCGAAAAGAACTTGAGCAAGAGGTGACAACACCCCGGTTAAAAGGATAAGCATGAAAAGTTCATGATCTTCACAACTTGAGATGAAGAGAGAAATGAGAAACATCACAAAGCCTCCGTAAGAAGAAAGAATATAGATCATTGAAATGAAAGGATGGAGAAGAAAAGGTCAACTAGTGCCACAAGAGAGTTTGAGAAGGCATCCTTAGGAGAAGGGTCGAACGAAGTTGTTGGAAAACCAACAACGAAAGGAGTAAGCTTGTAGTGGGCTTATGGAGAACATCTCAAAATTATGAGGTGACAACTTGCCACTCACGGAAAAGATTTGATTGGATTTATATGACAAGGAGGCGAGAAAATATTTCACCGGGAGGATAGATGAAGAACTTGGATCATATATTATCACCATTCATAGCAACAATCCTTAGGGAAAGCTTTAGGTGAAATATAACCCAAGATAACTCCAATGAAGAGATTGATGGATTTAAAATATCTCGTTCTTGACAACATGCGAATCATGAAGCACGAAGGGAAAATATCAAAAATGACATAACACCACCTCAAAAGATATGTGTGAAAGAATTGCACTCCGGATTGCAAGATGAAGAAAACTTGAGCTCCTTAGAAAAGAATGTTGATGAACACTTCGAGAAGAAATTAAATCCTTGATGAACCATCATGTAGAACCTTCATGAAGAACTCCGGTAAACAAAAGAATGATCAAACGGAAGGAAAGAGAAGTTGAAAACACAAGGTGAATCCTTGTACCGATTTAAATGAATCTCCGTGGTGAAATAATTGAAAAAGGTTGGAACTCCGGAAAAAGAGAAGATGAGACTATTGAAATCAGGAATTTGATGAGCCTCCGGAATAGGGAATTGAGTTCACACGATGAATCAAGAATAAGAATTACATTATGCTTATCCTTCACCAATTAAATTGATGACAATCAATGGATTTGACATATTACTTATTCTCGTAGAAAAGATTAAGAGAGATATAACATAAACTTGAGAATGTCTTCCACGAACCACCGGTAAGATGAAACAACGAATGAATTAATATGATAACCATGGAAGAGAATCTTGAACGAACCACCGTAAGAATTGGAAATGAACGAAGTAAAGATAAAGGAACACCGGGAAGAATTAGAGAACGAATCAGGATACTTGAGGGAATTTGATACATGAGAATGAAGGGATCATGACTGATTAGAGATCACTTGAATGATGCACCGGTAAGATTGGAGAATGATAACTGAAAGCTGAGAATGAAATAAACATGAATTGATGGACTCCGGATAATCAAACTGAGAAGACTCTTGAATTACTCCGGATAGGTGAAAAGAATTACCACAATCAAAAATAATTATGAGAGGATGGCAACAAGCTAGAATCATGAATCTTGAAGAGAATGGAGCAAGATGAAGGAGAAACTCTTCTTCGGTCTTCAAAATCCGAGAATGACGACGAGAAACACCACCATGAATTGTTGAGACACTCCGGAATAAAGAAGAATATAAGGGCTGAATCAACCATGAAAAGAATTTGAAGATCTTGGAGAAACCCTCTGACTGATGATGAATCATTTTTATGTCAAACTTTGAGATGAATTTGAAAATAACTCCGAAAAGAATTAGAAGAGTCAGGTAAGATCCTGGGAAAAGACCTGTGGGTTAGGGCCCACTGAAAAGATACACCGTTGAACGATTTAAAAGGAAGATTGCGCCGGTTGAATTAAAAGGCTTGAATGAGATAACATCCTCGAAAGAGCTTGAACGAAAGCAGAGTGGAAGCACGAATCATCGAGATATCTTGAGCACTCCAGAACAAATGATTAGCGAGAAATGGATGATTGAGAGGTGCACCGACAAGAGAAAGTATTGAAACAAGGAAGAGATATGATTGACAAGGCTTGACTAGAATCCACCGGAGAAGAAAAAGAACAAAGAATGATGAACTTGAGGCTCCGTTAGTATCTTCATGAGAATCACCGGATAAGAACATTGAAGGAAAAGAATGGAGAGACTTCACATCAATAAGATGGATACTCGATTAAGAAATCTTAGTCCTTGAAGAAAAAGGGTGGGTGGGCGGGAAAAACAAAGGCAACTTGGAGACGGATGAAACAAACACCGTTAAAAAGACTTGAGTTGATCTTGCGGATGTTGAAAATGGATGGATCCACTTGAAGAGAAATACGCCGGTTGAGAAGGATTGACATGACAATCTCGATGATCAAGAAGGATTAGTATCCACATAGGAACATGAGAACACCGCTTAGGAAAAAGGTATGGGATCACACTTGACTTCGAAGCAACTCGAATACCACAACTCAAAAGCAAAACAAAGGATTGGCTTGCAGAATAAGCCAGAACAAACATATGATAGAGATTTCATCCGAAGTCTTCGTGGTGGGGCCTACACGGGCTCGATCATACAACACCATCATGTACAAGGCAGTGCACATGACATATGAAGTGTCCCTGAGTCGGCATAGCCAAGGACTCTTTAAGACACAATGAGACCACTGTAAAACCAACCGTGGATAGGCGGACCACTAGACGTCGAACCCCAATTTCATGTCATACATCTGTCGGAAAGATATCCTAAGAGCTACTTGAATTCCCACTTATAAACTCCTGAAACTCGGTTATGCAATCAGGTGTTGGGGATACAGGGGAAGCATAATATCTCACCCAAAACTAACAAATCCTACATCCAGCTGTATCCATCCTTCAACACATAACCAAGAAACCTTCGGAAATCATTTACCTCAACCTTCGAAAAGCATCCGTTATATGATTTATGGCAATACTCCCGAACTCCCGCCCCAGTACTGGGTGGCGTCGAGGTTATCTCACCAGCAACTGCATAAAAGAGATTTTCGATGTCGGCGAGCTCAGGTATTCCAGAATTGCAAGGATAAAATTGTGACGACAACACCTCGGAGCTCAACTCCCCGGGACACTGCCACAACCGCTAAATGTCAGGAGGCACCAAGAACAATGTTCTCATCACAAAACCATCGGAACGATTCCAAGATACCGGCGTGATCCTAAATTTTTTTAGTGAAATTTGAGAAGAGAAGAGTCAAAACTCTACGTCAGGATGCCTTACCAGAGCGACGAAGGGACTGAGGAGTAAAAAGAATCCTACTCTCCGATATATATAATCCTGTAAGACTCAAAACATTTTTCTAGACTCAACAACGCCAGTGATTCGATCAAGCAGGGGGCTCCTAAGTCGGGGAAGGCTCTGATTACCAACTTGTAACACCCTCGATGCGGCTATATCTCCCACGTGTCGAAGCACGACTTAGAGGCATAACCGCATTGAAAGCAATGTCGCAAGTGAGGTAATCTTCACACAACCCATGTAATACATAAGGGAAAGGCTTACATAGTTGGCTTACAATCGCCACTTCACACAATTACATGAATAAAGCATTACATCATCCAGATACAAACAAGGTCCGACTACGGAACCAAAAATAAAGATGACTACCCCAAATGCTACACAGATCCCCGATTGACCCCAACTGGGCTCCACTACTGATCAACTGGAAACGGAAACAACATAACGAACACGATCTTCATTGAGCTCCTCCTTGAGCTCGGTTGCGTCATCTGCACGGTTCAATGGCACCTGCAAGCTGGTTTTGGAAGTATCTGTGAGTCACGGGGACTCAGCAATCTCACACCCTCGCGATCAAGACTATTTAAGCTTATAGGTAGGGTAAAAGGTATGAAGTGGAGCTGCAGCAAGCGACTAGCATATTAGGTGGCTAACATACGCAAATGAGAGCGAGAAGAGAAGGCAAAAGCACAGTCGAACAAACTATGATCAAGAAGTGATCCTAGAACAACCTACGCCAAACATAACTCCAACACCGTGTTCACTTCCCGGACCCCGCCGAGAAGAGACCGTCACGGTAACACACGCGGTTGATGTATTTTAATTAAGATCAACTTTAGGTTTTCTACAACCGGACATTAACAAATTCCCATCTGCCCATAACCGCGGGCACGGCTTTTGAAAGTTCAAATCCTTGCAGGGGTGTCCCAACTTAGCCCATCACAAGCTCTCACAGTCAACGAAGGATATTCCTTCTCCCAAGACAATCCGATCAGACTCGGCATCCCGGTTACAAGACATCCTCGACAATGGTAAAACAAGTCCAGCAACACCGCCTGAATGTGCTGACAAATCCCGATAGGAGCTGCACATAACTCGTTCTCAGGGCACACTCAGATTGTCCAAACTTCCGGTAGGCCAGCCCAGAGTTGCCCCTGGTGGCCACCGGCGTCTCACAAGGTGGACCAACACTCAGAGGAGCACTGGCCCGGGGGGAGGGTTTAAATAAAGATGACCCTTGAGTCCGCGGAACCCAAGGGAAAAAGAGGCTAGGTGGCGAATGGTAAAACCAATGTTGGGCATTGCTGGAGGAGTTTTATTCAAGGCAAACTGTCAAGGGGTTCCCATTATAACCCAACCGTGTAAGGAACGCAAAATCCGAGAACATAACACCGATATGACGGAAACTAGGGCGGCAAGAGTGGAACAAAACACCAGGCATAAGGCCGAGCCTTCCACCCTTTACCAAGTATATAGATGCGTTAATTAAATAAGAGATATTGTGATATCCCAACAAAATATCCATGTTCCAACATGGAACAAACTCCAATCTTCACCTGCAACTAACAACGCTATAAGAGGGGCCGAGCAAAGCGGTAACATAGCCAAACAATGGTTTGCTAGGACAAGGTGGGTTAGAGGTTTGGCTTAACAATATGGGAGGCATGATAAGCAAGTGGTAGGTATCGTAGCATAGGCATAGCAAAAGAGCGAGCAACTAGCAAGCAAAGATAGAAGTGATTTCGAGCGTATGGTCATCTTTCCTGAAATCCTGCAAGGAAGAAGTCCATGAAGAAGACAAATGGACGTAGTCGAACAGTTCCTCACAAATGCGATGTTATCGGAACCAACCCGAAGAAGCAACACCGGAAAGAAGCACACAACATAGTAAACAAACAACACATCAACATGACATGATATGCGGGATGCGGTATGTGATGCATATGCATGATTTGGAAAGGAATGATTGAACCTGGCCTCCACTTGGAAAACCAATAGTGCCACTAGATAGAGGAGATGATTTCGGTTGAAATCGATATAAAGATCGCCAGAATCGGATGCACGGTTTGGAAATGGCAAGCAAAACAAATATGGCACCGGTCTGCGATAATCAGCAAGTAGCCTTCTAAATGCATCAAGAACAACATGCTACTGCACCCAAACATAGAAACAAAATACATGGCAGGGATCCACTCATAATGATTGACAGAAGATGAACACTGAGCTACGGCTAATTCATCCATTAACAGGTTCAAACAAGCATGGCAAAAGAGCAAAAGATAACAGATTTCAGACTTAGTGAAATTAACAGCAAGTCATGAATTATCATCAGGAAGCAATGTTTAGAGCATGATAACTACCTGCTCCAGGAACATATCATGGCAAAGAAAGGCATGGCATGAAGATACTCAAAGCATATAACAAAAGTACCTTACTGACCATGAGTCAAAAGGGATCAGAAAATACAATTGCAAGCATGTGAACATAGCAAAAACATAAACAGATTCAGACTTGGTGAAAAACTGGAGCATGGCAAAACAGTTATCAAGTAGGCATGTTTACGAGCTCGATGCACTCATTACAAAGCATGGAATGACAAACTAACCATACACCCAGCAAATAGACATGGCATAGAAGCTATACATGGCAAGAACAACAACATAGGATGCACGGATCAACAACAATAAGCTCGGCAAAATCGCTAAACATGTTAACAATCTGCCAGGAACATTTTATAGCAAAAGTAGAGCTCGATTTCCTCAAGCTAGGGTGCTCCATAAATGCAAACAAAGACATGTATGGATAGAGCACCATAATATTAACAAAACATCCTTACTGATCATCCTCAAAAAAGGCACGGATCACTAGGAACCAACATGAACATATGGCATAAAAACAAATACAGGACAAGGACTTAGTGAAATTCTAAGTCCCTGAAATCAGCATCATTGAGTAAGCTACTTTGCATGCTTGTGATAGTCACCAGAAAGATCAAAAAAATACATGGCATAAACCCCTGCAAAGATGGCATGGCATTCTTCAAAACACATGTAGAGCTCAGGATCATAGCATGCACACAATAATCATGGCAAAAATGACAAAAGGCCATTTGCTGAAACAGATCTGACATAATCATCACATAGCCCTCTTCCAACAGCATTTCAGGCGCCAATATGAGCTCAAATGAAAATGATGCAATGAGATGAAATGATGTACTCGTCGATACGAACATTTTGATATGCTACACGCACGAATCAGAGCCACGATGACGAAGTTATGATGTGATGAAGTGTGCATAAAAACATAGCAGATCTGGGGACTTACATATTTCACCTCGCGGAAAAAGTCAACCATGGACGAGGAGAAGCGGGACGGCACGGATCCGGTTTGGGGACGAAGCGTTTGGATGGGGGAGTGGGTGGATCTGATCCCACTCCCCGGATCCGGCCGGAGTTGCCTCCGGTGAACTCGAGTCCGGCGCGGCAAGCGAGGTCCGGCGAGGCGGCGGGCTCCCGGTCGCCGGCGAGCGTCGATGGCGGCGGGGCGACGCCGCGGCATGAAGGGCGAGGCGGGGCGAGGCACAAGGCGGCGATGGGCGGCGCGGGGTGCTCCGGCAAGGCGGCGACGCTCGGATCCATGGCGGCGGCGGCGCAACTCCGGCGGCGAGGTGCCCTGCGGCGGCCAGGTGGCGGCGGAGAGGAGAGCCGGGCGGCGCGGCGTCCAGGCCGCAGCGGGCGAGCGGCGGCGGCGCGCGGGCCTGCGCGGGCCCGCGATGGGCTCCGCGGGCCGCATGGTGGAGTAGGGTGGCGGCGACACATGGCGGCGCGCGAGTGGAGGAGGGAGGCGGCGGTGCTGAGGTGGCGGCTCCCGATTGGCCGGAGTGATGTGGCGGCGGGGTGGACATGTCCGGCCGGCGCGGGAGGAAGTTTCCGACGGCGCGGGGAGGAGTTTTAGGGTTTCATCTGCGCGAATTTCGGAGGGGGTCACATATTTATAGGTAGAGGGAGCTAGGAGAGTTCAAATGAGGTGCGGTTTTCGGCCACGCGATCGTGATCGAACGACCGAGATGATGGGAGAGGTTTAGGTGGGTTTTGGGCCACTTTGGAGGGGTGTTGGGCTGCAACACACATGAGGCCTTTTTGGTCCCTTGGTTAACCGTTGGAGTATCAAACGAAGTCCAAATGGCACGAAACTTGACAGGCGGTCTACCGGTAGTAAACCAAGGCCGCATGACAAGTATCGGTCCAATCTGAAAACGTTTAACACCTGCACACGAAAAGAGGTAGAAAGGGACACCGGGTGACATAGGAGCGCCGGAATGCAAAACGGACAACGGGGAAAATGCTCGTATGCATGGGACAAACATGTATGCAAATGAAATGCACATGATGACATGATATGCAATGCATGACACGCAAGCAATGACAAGGCAACAACAGTGAATAACTGGAGGACACCTGGCACATCGGTCTTGGGGCGTTACAATAGTCACCTATTATGTGTTATGATCCGTTAACCCCGAAGTGACAATAATCGGAATACTTACCGGTGATGACCATAGTTTGAGGAGTTCATGTATTACTATGCGCTAATGCTTTGTTCCGGCACTCTATTAAAAGGAGGCCTTAATATCCCTTAGTTTCCAATAGGACCCCACTACCACGGGAGGATAGGACAAAAGATGTCATGCAAGTTCTTTTCCATAAGCATGTATGACTATATTCGGAATACATGCCTACATTACATTGATGAATTGGAGCTAGTTCTGTGTCACCCTAGGTTATGACTGTTACATGATGAAGTACATCCGGCATATTTCTCTATCACCGATCCATTGCCTACGAGCTTGCCATATATTGTTCTTCGCTTATTTACTTTTCCGTTGCTATTGCTATCATCACTACAAAATACCAAAAACACTACTTTTGCTACTGTTACCTTTCGCTACCGTTACCACTACTATCATATTACTTTGCTACTAAATACTTTGCTGCAGATATTAAGTTTCCAGGTGTGGTTGAATAGACAACTCAGCTGCTAATACTTGAGAATATTCTTTGGCTCCCCTTGTGTCGAATCAATAAATTTGGGTTGAATACTCTACCCTCGAAAACTGTTGCGATCCCCTATACTTGTGGGTTATCAAGACTATTTTCTGGCGTCGTTGCCGGGGAGCATAGCTCTATTCTTTGAGTCACTTGGGATTTATATCTACTTATCCTTATGAAGAACTTGAGAGATCCAAAAACCAAGATTTATCCCTCAACTACGAGGGGAGGTAAGGAACTGCTATCGAGCTCTGCACTTGATTCACCTTCTGTTTTGAGTAAGCTTGCGACACCTAAACCTGCTTCTGCTATTCGTTCTGATATGTCGCATGTTATTGATGATGCCAGTTCTGCTATGCATGATACTTATAATGAAACTACTTCTATGCTTGATACTACTGTGCCACTTGGTGAATTTCTTGATGAACAACTTGCTAGGGTTAGAGAGAATGAAAATATTGAATCTGATAATATTGATGAAAGTGATGATGAAGACTTGCCCGTTATTCCTAAGGGTTATGTTTTTGATAAAGAAGCTTCTTTAGCTATTTTAGCTTACAAAGATAGTTATGAACTTAAGAGCTAAATGGAATAAGCAATGTCTAAATGCTAGGATGAAACCTGATCCTGCTTTTTCTACTTCACCTATCTTTGTCACTAATAAGGATTATGAATTCTCTATTGATCCTGATATAATTACTTTGGTTGAATCTGATCCTTTTCATGGCTATGCATCTGAAATTGTTGTGGCACATCTTACTAAATTAAATAATATAGCCACCCTGTTCACTAATGATGAGAGAACTCGCTACTTTTATATCCTTAAAATATTTCCGTTCTCATTAAAGGGTGATGCTAAGATATGGTTTAATTCTCTAGATCTTGGTTGTGTGCGTAGTCCCCGAGATATGATTTATTACTTCTCTGCTAAATATTTCCCTCCTCATAAGAAACAAGATGCTTTAAGGGATATATATAATTTTGTGCAAATTGAAGAAGAGAGTCTCCCACAAGCTTGGGGGAGGCTTCTCCAATTACTTAATGCTTTGCCTGATCATCCTATTAAGAAAAATGAAATACTTGATATCTTTTATAATGGACTAACCGATGCTTCCAGAGATTACCTGGATAGTTGTGTTGGTCCTGTTTTCAGTGAAAGAACACTGGATGAAGCTGAAATTCTATTAAATAATATGTTGACAAATGAAAATAATTGGACACTTCCTGAACCAACTCCCGAGCCTATTCCTAAACCAACTCCGAAGAATAGGGGTGTTCTATTTCTCAGTCCTGAAGATATGCAAGAGGCAAATAAATCTATGAAAGAAAAAGGTATTAAAGCTGAAGATGTTAAGAATTTACCTCCTATTGAAGAAATACACGGTCTTAATTTACCGCCTGCTGAAGAAACATATGACCTTAATCCATCTCCTATTGAAGAAACTCATGGTCTTGATAACCCGACACAAGTAGTAAAGGTAAATTCTCTCTATAGATATGATAAAGCTGAAATTCCATTTACTAAGTTTGCTAGCCCATGCTTAGATGAGTTTGATAAATTTATGGTTAATCAAGAAGATTTTAATGCTTATTTTGGTAGACAATTGGAATACAATTCAAATATGCTTGAACACTTGGGTGATTATATGGCTAATGTCAAAGGTGAACTTAATCTTATTAGCAAACATGCTTCTATGGTTACCACTCAAGTAGAACAAGTACTTAAAGCTCAAAATGATTTGCTTAATGAATTGAATCGTAAGAATAATGATTATGATGTTAGAGTGGCTACTAGAGCTGGTAGAATGACTCAGGAACCTTTGTATCCTGAAGGCCACCCTAAGAGAATTGAGCAAGATTCTCAGAGAAATAATATAGATGCACCTAGTCCTTCTAAAAGGAAGAAAAAGAAAAATGATAGGACTTTGCATGCTTCTAGTGAACCTATTACTGAAACACCTGAGAATCCAAATGATATTTCTATTTCTGATGCTGAAACACAATCTGGTAATGAACCTGAAACTAGTGATAATGTTAATGATAATGTTCATGATGATGCTCAACCTAGCAATGATAATGATATAGAAATTGAACCTGCTGTTGATCTTGATAACCCACAATCAAAGAATCAATGTTATGATAAGAAAGACTTTGTTGCTAGGAAACATGGTAAAGAAAGAGAACCATGGGTTCAGAAACCCATGCCTTTTCCTCCCAAACCATCCAAGAAAAAGGATAATGAGGATTTTGAGCGCTTTCCTGAAATGATTAGACCTATATTTTTGCGTATGCGGTTAACTAATAAGCTCAAAATGAATCCTTATGCTAAGTACATGAAAGAAATTGTCACTAATAAAAGAAAGATACCGGAAGCTGAAATTTCCACCATGCTTGCTAATTATACTTTTAAGGGTGGAATACGAAAGAAACTTGGAGATCCAGGAGTACCCGCTATACCATGCTCCATTAAAAGAAACTATGTTAAAACTGCTTTATGTGATCTTGGAGTCGGTGTTAGTGTTATGCCTCTCTCTTTATATCATAGACTTGATTTGAATAAGTTGACACCTACTGAAATATCTTTGCAAATGGCTGATAAATCAACTGCTATACTTGTCGGTATTTGTGAGGATGTGCCTGTTGTGGTTGCAAACATTACTATTTTAACAAACTTTGTTATTCTTGATATTCCCGAGGACGATAGTATGTCTATTATTCTTGGAAGACCTTTTTTGAACACTGCAGGGGCTGTTATTGATTGCACCAAAGGCAATGTCACTTTTCATGTTAATGGTAATGAGCATATGGTACACTTTCCGAGGAAACAACCTCAAGTCCACAGTATCAATTCTTTTGGAAAAATTCCATTGATTATTTTTGGAGGTTTTGAATTTCCTCTTCCTACTGTTAAGAAGAAATATGATATTCTTATTGTTGGGGATGTGCATATCCCCATTGAGGTAACATAGTGTTATTCGAATTTTCTCCGGTTCCATGTTATTCGGAATGAGTTCGTTAACAAGACTTGATCAACCTTGTTAGTGGATTCCTTTTGATGATCATGAGATGGATGAAACTAGAAGGCACAACCTTCTATACCTCACTTTTACTTTCTGTTATTTATATTAAATAAAATAAAAATAGTATTTTCTGTCTGTCATCTGATTTATCCGTGCAATATAAAAATACCCCGAAAATAAAAGTTCTCCAAATGCCTTGAAATTTAAATATGATTTTTTCTAGAATATTTGAGAATATTTGGCACTGAGAACACAGCAGGAGGAGCTGGCACCTGGCCACGAGGGTCAGGGGCGCGCCCTACACCCCTGGGCGCGCCCCCCTGCCTCGTGGGCCCATGGTGCCCCCCTCCACTTATTCCTGCACCCACACACTTCTTCTTCCTCCCACAAACACGAATATCCAGCTCAAGCACGAGTTCTAGCTCATTTTGCTATGATTTTCGATCTCCTTGCTCAAAGCACCTCTCACAAAACTGCTTGGGGAGATTGTTCCTAGGTATGTGACTCATCCATTGGTCCAATTAGTTTTGTTCTAGTGCTTTATTCATTGCAATTTTTTGCTGCTTAGGTGACCCTGTTCTTGAGCTTGCATGTCAAATTTATATGGTCAAAAGTAGTTTTGATACATGATATAGGCTCTAGGCACCTGTAGGAGTAGTTGCTATCAATATTATTGAGTTTGGCTTACTTTTATTTTGAAGTTACTAAAAAATTTCAGAATTTTTCAGAGGAAGAAATATGCTTAGGAAAATGTACCAAGGTGGTTCTTCAAGGAAGCAAGGGCCCAGGCTTGCAATGCGTGATGCTGATGAAGAGCCACCAAGAGACGCTCCAGTGCGTCCTTGTGAATGGCCTTCGGAAAACTTTATGGATCGAGCGGGAATTAAGGAAGAATTTAACGCATATTTGCGTAACGCTGATCTTGTGAGCTTTGAGGAAGAAAAGTGCCGCCAGTACCACTATCTCACCAGTACCTTTGTGAGGAGGTTTGAATTTTCATCTTCATGTAATTCTCCAACTATCCTGTTTGATCTCTATGAAAAATCTTATACTATGGACTTAGAGGATTTTACCAATACTTGCAAGCTTCCACAATGGGGTAGTTCTAGTGAACCCCGCAAATATGAATTTAGAGATTTTCTTGCTAGCATAACTATGGGGGAATCTAGAGATATAATACAAGCTACCATAGGGAGCATTCACTTTGCTGCTATACATTATTTTGCTCTCTTCATAGGTAGGTGCATAAATGGTAAAGATGAAGCATGTCATATGTGTGTCCCTGACCTTAGTATTCTTAGGAGTGCTGTGTTAGGAGATAAATCTTATAATTTGGGAGCCATTGTTGCACGTAGGTTGCATCTTAATAGATTTAATGGACATTTCTTTGGTGGAATTTATGCAACCCGCTTAGCTGATTTTCTCTGTGTGACCATACG
The DNA here is from genome assembly GCF_056163025.1 of Triticum urartu. NCBI lineage: Eukaryota > Viridiplantae > Streptophyta > Magnoliopsida > Poales > Poaceae > Triticum > Triticum urartu. The sequence goes on from NC_141875.1 coordinate 208,879,612, forward strand.
CGAGGATGATATTGAATTTCCTCCCGCTTACCTAGATTTTAGTGCTATGGTTCACCACCAATTTGTTGAGAGGAGTGAATCACCTCTCCAGTATCGACTAATCTTTGACAGACGGCGTGCTGTCCGTATTACTCTCCCTCCTCCCGCCTTCTTTGATTATCAGGCAAAAGGAAGATATGTTATCACCAGAGAGGAGGCAGATGAGTACGAGAGGAGGGCGGAGGCCGCTCGCCGCCACGCTACAGCTTAGGAGGCGATAGCCGCTGCATCTTAGTACGACCCCAACTATTATTATGGATATCCGCCAGGCCAGCCGTGGCCATAGACTAACTTAGGCCAAAAGCCTAAGCTTGGGGGAGTACGTATTTCTCACCGAAATTATATTCATGTTCACACACTCATTGCTAGATGTCGGTGCTCATACTTTTTCATTGTATCATCCATGCTAGTTTATTTTTCTTTTTATGCTTTCTTCTTGTGTGTTTAATAAACCTTAAGAAAAACAAAAAAATAGCTGTAGCTTTTAATTAGTTAATTTCCATGCTTGTAGTAGTAGTTAAAAAGAAAACCCAAAAATATTTCATGTTCTTCTTTTGCTTGTTGGGAGCTTTCCCGTTTAAATAGTTTTATTTCTTTTCTTTTCTTTGGGGGTCGATAGGAGAAGACCATGATTAAATTGTTGAAGTGGCTCTTATATGCATAATTGTTGATCTGACGAAAGAGCCCATATCGCCTTGTCTTCTCCTGTTTATTGAATGCTTGCAGATTCCAGCTTAGTCCAATGCACGTGCACTATTATTATTATCCACATCGTTCGGTCGTGCAAGTGAAAGGCAATTATGACGATATATGATGGACTGACTGAGGTGAGAAAAGCTGGTATGAAATCGACCTCTTTTGTTTTTGTAAATATGATTAGTTCATCATTCCTGATTCAGCCTATTATGAATAAACATGTTTGCAATGACAACTAGAGATCATAGTTTCTTGTGCCATGCTTGATTAGCTAGGAGCTTATAATGGTTTACCTTGCATGCCAACATGCTATTAAAATGGTTGTGATGTGGTATGATAGGGTGGTATCCTCCTCTGAATGATTTAAGTGACTTGACTTGCCACATGTTCACGCATGTAGTTGAAACAAAATCAACATAGCCTTCACGATATTTATGTTCATGGTGGATTATATCCTACTCATGCTTGCATTCGGTGTTGATTAAATTTAATGCATGTTCATGACTGTTGTCGCTCTCTAGCTGGTCGCTTCCCAGTCTTTTGCTAGCCTTCACCTGCACTAAGCGGGAATACTGCTTGTGCATCCAACTCCATAAACCCCAAAGTTATTCCATATGAGTACACCATACCTACCTATATACGGTATCTACCTGCCGTTCCAAGTAAATTTGTATGTGCCAAACTCTAAACCTTCAAATAAATATCCTGTTTTGTATGCTCGAATAGCTCATATATCAACTAGGGTTGTCCGTATCTTCCATGTTAGGCGGGTTATTCTCAAGAGGAGTGGACTCCGCTCCTCACTCACGAGAAAGTGGCTGGTCACCGGGATGCCCAGTCCCATGCTTTATGCAAATCAAATCAAAATAATTGCAAACAAAACTCCCCCTGGGAATCTTCTTAGTTGGAGGCACTCGTTGTTTCGAGCAAGCCATGGATTGATGCTTGTTGGTGGAGGGGGAGTATAAACTTTACCATTCTGTTTGGGAACCGCCCATAATGTGTGTAGCATGGAAGATATTGCTATCTCTTGGTTGTTATGTTGACAATGAAAGTATACCGCTCAAAATATTATTCATGTCTATTTCAAAACTGAGCTCTGGCACCTCTACAAATCCCTGCTTCCCTCTGCGAAGGGCCTATTTATTTACTTTCATGTTGAGGCATCATCTTCTTATTAAAAATCACCAGTTGGAGAGCACCGCTGTCATTTGCATTCATTATTGTTCGTTTACATTGAGTATGACTTGACTGGATCTCTTTTACCATGAATTACAATGTCTAGTCAGTCCTTGATCTTTAAAGGTTCTCTGCATTTATGTTTTGCGGTCTCAGAAAGGGCTAGCGAGATACCATCTTGTTATATCATATTATGATTGTTTTGAGAAAGTGTTATCATCCGAGATTTATTATTATTGCTCTCTAGTTGATTAGGACATTGATATGAGTAAACATGAGACATATGCGTTATTGTGAATATGGTTAGTTCATAATCTTTGCTGAAAACTTGAATGTTGGCTTTACATATTTACAACAAGAGCAAACAGAGTTTGTAAAAGTTTTTCTTTATGACTTTCAGTTTATCAACTGAATTTCTTGAGGACAAGCAAAGGTTTAAGCTTGGGGGAGTCGATACGTCTCCGTCGTATCTACTTTTCCAAACACTTTTGCCCTTGTTTTGGACTCTAACTTGCATGATTTGAATGGAACTTACCCGGACAGACGCTGTTTTCAGTAGAATTGCTATGGTGTTATTTATGTGCAGACACAAAAGTTCTCGGAATGACCTGAAACTTCACAGAACATCTATTCGGAAATAATAAAAAATCGTTGCAAAAGATGAAGACCAGGGGGCCCACCACCTGTCCACGAGGGTGGGGGGCGCGCCTGCCCCCCTAGGGCGCGCCCCCTACCTCATGGGCCCCCTAGAGCTCCACCGACCTCAAATCCAACTCTATATATTTGCTTTTGGGGAGAAAAAAATTAGAGAGAAGGATTCATCGCGTTTTACGATACGGAGCCGCCGCCAAGCCCTAAAACCTCTCGGGAGGGCTGGTCTGGAGTCCGTTTGGGGCTCCGGAGAGGGGAATCTGTTGCCATCGTCATCATCAACCATCCTCAATCACCAATTTCATGATGCTCACCGCCGTGCGTGAGTAATTCCATCGTAGGCTTGCTAGATGGTGATGGGTTGGATGAGATCTATCATGTAATCGAGTTAGTTTTGTTAGGGTTTAATCCCTAGTATCCACTATGTTCTGAGATTGATGTTGCTATGACTTTGCTATGCTTAATGCTTGTCACTACGGCCCATGTGCCATGAGTTTAGATCTGAACCTATTATGTTTTCATCAATATATGAGAGTTCTTGATCCTATCTTGCAAGTCTATAGTCACCTATTATGTGTTATGATCCGTCAACCCCGAAGTGTCAATAATCGGGATACTTACCGGTGATGACCATAGTTTGAGGAGTTCATGTATTACTATGCGCTAATGCTTTGTTTCGGTACTCTATTAAAAGGAGGCCTTAATATCCCTTAGTTTCCAATAGGACCCCGCTGCCACGGGAGGGTAGGATAAAAGATGTCATGCAAGTTCTTTTCCATAAGCATGTATGACTATATTCGGAATACATGCCTACATTACATTGATGAATTGGAGCTAGTTCTGTGTCACCCTAGGTTATGACTGTTACATGATGAAGTACATCCGGCATATTTCTCTATCACCGATCCATTGCCTACGAGCTTGCCATATATTGTTCTTCGCTTATTTACTTTTCCGTTGCTATTGCTATCATCACTACAAAATACCAAAAACACTACTTTTGCTACTGTTACCTTTCGCTACCGTTACCACTACTATCATATTACTTTGCTACTAAATACTTTGCTGCAGATATTAAGTTTCCAGGTGTGGTTGAATAGACAACTCAGCTGCTAATACTTGAGAATATTCTTTGGCTCCCCTTGTGTCGAATCAATAAATTTGGGTTGAATACTCTACCCTCGAAAACTGTTGCGATCCCCTATACTTGTGGGTTATCAGCGCTCGAACTGAAAAATGCTACCAGCCGCTGTGAATTCCTGGAGAAGGAGAATAAAGCCAAAGCGGCTGATCTTGACAAGGCCTTGCGAGAGGCGAAAGAAGCGCGTTCCGAATCTAGTGTGGCCCGTGAGGAGATCCGGCAAGCTGGGGAGATTGCAGCCGGTAAGCCCTTTTTATTACAGACTAAGTTCGGTGATCCGAATTATGCTCAGCTTAACCAAGTGTGGAGTTCTCCGGACGTGATTGGACCTGCCGAAGAGTCCATCCAATGTGGCGTAGTTTTACCAAGCGCAATAGTGATATGCAACGGAGAAGCTTTTCTGGTCACAGTTCGGCGTATCAAAACGCCCTCTATTGCTGAATGAACAGATGTCCCAATGGGCCGAGCTTCACAGGATGTCCGGCGCTGCCATGAAGAACGTCATACTTCAGCTGTGGCCGACTGAGCTGATTCTGAATAGCTATTTTGGCTTGGTGCGGCGGCTTGCTGATGCGGTGCCACGTATCGACGCCGTGAAGTGTTCGGCGTGCATTGAAGGTGCATGGATGGCCTTTGCCCGAGTCAAGACATACCGGGGGAAGATGAAGGCCGTCGATGTTGCAGCGTAGGGTCCACCCAAGGGCAAGGACCATCACACACTAGAGCATTACTTTGAGGACGTCTTAGAGGCTTCCCGCTTGATAGAGGGTCAATGTTCGAAAGGCATAATATTCGAGTGAACTCTTTACGAATTGTAAAAGACGATTGTTATAATCAGTCTATATTTTGATTTTGCCTAAAGGCGTTTGTTCCTCTTGTGCGGCCGTTTTTATATGAACTGAAAGTTTTCCAGCCGTTGGCTTCAGCCCCCTCATAGGAAGTACGGGGGTGTTCGAAAAAGCATCTGATCACTCTTGACCCAACGTCTTGGTCCGTGAAGGAGGTGTCAATGTGGTGAACTAGGCAACCAGACTATAGGGCATTAACACTTTGACTTAGCCATAGGAGTTTTATGGTGGGTCTATGACATAGCCCCTGGTATGTATGCGGCTTATTCATACGATGTGTTTACATATTTGACCGCAAAGAGGTCCTTTGTATGACACGGAGGGAATCGTGAAAGATTCCGATAAGTCATCGAGTGGTTGACCAGCTCTCGCCGCATCATGACAGTCAATTTTCGGCTTTCTCTACTGAGGTGCTTAACCAGGTGAACCGGAAGCACAATCGCAGTAGTTCTCCCTTTACTACCGTAGAAGATAGAGTGGAACGTAGGATAGCAAGCACAGGAGCTGGGCAACCCAACTATTGACCCAAGACATGATTCAGAGCTGATGCATATAAGGCCAAACTCGCGACGCCGAAGTACGCTATAGAGCTGTTCGGACTTTGTCGGAAACTCGTTTGCTCCCATACCGAGCCCCTGGCAAGTTATGCCAAGGTGTACGTTTGAGACAACCGTAGGGGCAAAACTTGGTACTTTTAGAAAAGAATGGATTATTTTTACTGGGATCTGAGTGATGTGCCAATCATGTATATAAATAACTAAGCCGCAACCCCGGCTATTTGATATGCCAGGGGTCGAAGGCGGAGGAGAAAGGCACTTTACATGCTCGAAATAGAGAGTGTGGTCTACAAAAAGTTATTTTGGACCTCCTGTCGCACGTCTGCGTCGCCTGTCCTCGGTGAAGGGACTCCTTGACAGAAATAGCCCTAGGGTGAGTGTACGAACCCGAACTCCGATAGAGTCCGAGGCCATTCGTTGAGCCACCTATGGAGGGAAACAAGAAAAAGGAAGAAGAGAAAATAGTTAGAAAAAAGGTTATGAGAGTACTTCCAGGTCCGTCTGTATTGCGCTTCCGCCGGTGCCCAGGGTATTTTAAGTGCATAGTTATGTATGCACAGTACAGATTTTCCAGGTATATGCGGCGGACTGCGGAAGCCGAACTACTAGTCATGTATGGGATTTGAACGGTCATGTTGAATGGAGACCGGTGGCTTAATGGCCGACGAGGTATGCGGTGTAATGCCCCCGATGTATAGTTCGGCTGATATACCCGTCGTGTGATCCTCTGCACGGAGAGAGCGCTCCATGCGTTCCCCTATAGGGGACTGTGCCATGTGTACCATGTTCACTTTCTTTAGTTTGAGGGGAAACTACTTCTAATCCCTGGTGTTTGGTAGGCGAGTTTTGTCGCCGTCGCCGTCGCCGGGCGGCTTCTTCCCCTTGTATTCGGCGTTTAACTTGCCAGCCTGTTTGAAGACCCAACAACTTCTGTTGGTGTGGTTAGCTGGTTTATTGGTGTGGCCATGAATCTGGCAGGGCCTATCCAATAACTTATCCAAGTTGGATAGTCCGTCTCTGTTTGCCTTTAATGGCTTCTTCCGTTGAACGGGTTTGGGGCTGCTGAATCTGGCGTTGACCGCTGTGTCATGTGCTCCCTCATTACTATTGCCACGTTTGTGCTTATTGTGTGGTGGTTTCCCGTTGCCGTCTCGAAGTTTAGAAGTGCCCGGGTCACTCGCGCTGTTGCTTCTACGAGCGAGCCAGCTGTCTTCACCCGCGCAAAAGCGGGTCATCAGAGTGGTAAGGGCTGACATGGATTTTGGTTTTTCCTGACCGAGGTGGTGAGCGAGCCACTCATCCCGGAAACTGTGTTTAAAGGCCGCTAGGGCTTCCGCGTCCGGACAGTCTACGATTTGGTTCTTTTTAACTAAGAACCTCGTCCAGAGCATCCTGGCTGACTCTCTGGGCTGCTAGACGATGTGACTTAAGTCATCGGCGTCTGGTGGCTGGATGTATGTACCTTGGAAGTTGTCGCGGAAGGCGTCTTCCAGATCTTCCTAGCTGCCGATAGAGCTTTCAGGCAGACTGTTTAACCAGTACCTTGCTGGTCCTTTGAGTTTTAGTGGGAGGTATTTGATGGCATGAAGGTCGTCTCCTTGAGCCATATGAATATGGAGAAGAAAATCCTCGATCCATACTGCGGGATCAGTTGTTCCATCATATGATTCGATATTCATGGGTTTAAACCCTGCTGGGAATTCATGCTCCATTACTTTGTCAGTGAAGCAGAGTGGGTGTGCAGCGCCTCTATATTGGGCCACGTCGCAACGTAGCTTAGATGGATTCCGTCTACGGTTTTCGGCCCGAGCGTGACTAGACTTGTCCCGTCCGAATAAGTAGCCGACGCTGCGTGTCGAGGCACGTCCTCACGATCCGTAGATCGATCTGGTATGTCCTGCTCTACTGTCCAGGTTCTGCCGAGGGTCGTATGTATGACCCCGAGTTGTTTTATCTCTATTTTTTCTTTGGGGTGAGGCGGGCTGCTGTTCGGCTTGAGCTGCCGCTTTATCCTGACTGCATGGTGGTCGGTTAGCCGCATTGTCCCGACCACGTGGTACAGGCTCCGGCGCTTCCTTATCGAACTGAGGTAGCAATCTGCGCTGCGGGTAACCCTTGGTTGTGCGCCTGGGGCCGTATTCTTCGGCCACTAGGATATCTATCCATCTATCGTTGAGCAGGTCTTGGTCAGCTTGAAGCTGCTGCTGTTTCTTTTTCAGGCTCCTTGCAGTGGCTAATAGCCGACGTTTAAAGCACTCCTGCTCGAGAGGTTCCTCAGGCACGATGAAATCCTCATCGCCGAGGCTCTCCTCATCCTCAGAGAGAGGAAGATAATTACTGTCCTCCGAGCCTTCGTGTATGGCCTGTTCATGCGGGCTATCGTGCTCGTCTTCCAGTTCATCCTGTTCGGATGTTGCCCCAACAGGGGCTTCATTGTCTTCGGCATCGTCCGGGGTGTTGTTTTCTCCGGTGCCGGTATTACTGTCTTTTGCACGACGTGACTTAGAGCGGCGCCGCTGGCGCCGGCGTCTGGGCTATGTCTCAGGAGGTTCATCCTGAACTGGATCTTCTTTGTCATCGTCGTTAGTTTCTTTAGGTGCATCCACTGTGTATACGTCGTATGAAGAAGTAAACGTCCCGTGTCCGGCGAGTGGCGGGTTTTGGCCCTGCTCTTCTTCGGCATCATCATCTATACGTCGAAGTCTTCGGAGCCATAATCGAGCATGCAGGTTAAGTCCTCGATAGTGGCTATGGAGTGGGTGGTGGGTGGGAAGCAAGATTCTCCATTATCAGCCCCTAGTTCGAACCGAACATAGTTCGACTATGAGTCCCCCGCCAAGGACAGGTTTTTCAATGAGTTTAGCATGCCGCGCAAAGTCGAGTGCTGGAAGATGTCTGTGGCGCCGAATTCGAAGATCGATAAATGATCAAGTTCAGCGTCCGCGGGCTCACATGGTTTGGAACTTATGGTCGAAGACGAGTCCAGAGTTCCGGTGGCACATGTATCATGTGAGATCAAGTCTATGTGCGGCTCCAATGCCGTGGAATCTGTGGCCTCCATGGCGGGGTTGAGCTTCCCATCCTTGGATGGCGCAGTCTGCTCCGGATCTAAGGCCAGAGCGGTTATGGGAGTTGTCTCCTGGATGCAGTCCGATGACAGATTTAGGTCATGTCCCTCGGGGTGGCCTGGAGTGGTAGACCGATCTCGAATCCGGCGAAGATATAGTCCCCATGGATGTCCGCAACGTAGTTCAAGCTCCCAAATCTGACCTGATGGCCAGGGGCGTAGCTTTCGATCTGCTCCAGGTGGCCAAGCGAGTTGGTCCACAGAGCGAAGCCGCCGAACACGAAGATCTGTCCGGGGAGGAAGACTCCCCCTTGGGCAGCACCATTGTAGATGGTTGAAGGAGCCATCGAACCTATTGATGACAGCACAGTGGAACTCTCAATGAAAGCACCAATGTCAGTGTCAAAACCGGTGGATCTCGGGTAGGGGGTCCAGAACTGTGCATCTAAGGTCGATGGTAACAGGAGACAGGGGACACAATGTTTTACCCAGGTTCGGGCCCTCTCTATGGAGGTAATACCCTACGTCTTGCTTGATTGATCTAGATGAATATGAGTATTACAAGAGTTGATCTACCACGAGATCGTTATGGCTAAACCCTGGAGGCCTAGCTTGTATGGTTATGATAATGAGCCTCCTTCGGACTAAGTCCTCCAGTTTATATAGGCACTGCTACCTCCTGAGCACTGCGTTGGATTTCCCCGAAGAGGAGAGGATGATGCAGCAAAGTAGCGTAAGTATTTTCCTCAGTTTTTGAGAACCAAGGTATCAATCCAGTAGGAGGCTACGCACGAGTCCCTCGTACCTACACAAAAACAATAGCTCAATGCAACCAACGCGCTTAGGGGTTGTCAATCCCTTCACGGTCACTTACGAAAGTGAGATCTGATAGAGATGATAAATAATATTTTTGGTATTTTTGGTATAGAGATGCAAAGTATAAAGTAAAAGCAACGTAAAAGCAAAGCAATAATAAAGTGATGGAGATTTATATGATGAGAAAGAGACCCGGGGGCCATAGGTTTCACTAGTGGCTTCTCTCAAGAGCATAAGTATTCTACGGTGGGTGAACAAATTACTGTTGAGCAATTGACAGAATTGAGCATAGTTATGAGAATATCTTGGTATGATCATGTATATAGGCATCACGTCCGAGACAAGTAGACCGAAACGATTCTGCATCTACTACTATTACTCCACTCATCGACCGCTATCCAGCATGCATCTAGAGTATTAAGTTAAAAATAGAGTAACGCCTTAAGCAAGATGACATGATGTAGAGGGATAGTTTCATGCAATATGATAAAAACCCCATCTTGTTATCCTCGATGGCACGATACAATACGTGCCTTGCTGCCCCTTCTGTCACTGGGAAAGGACACCGCAAGATCGAACCCAAAGCTAAGCACTTCTCCCATGGCAAGAACAACCAATCTAGTAGGCCAAACCAAACTGATAATTCGAAGAGACTTGCAAAGATAACCAATCATACATAAAAGAATTCAGAGAAGATTCAAATATTATTCATAGATAGACTTGATCATAAACCCACAATTCATCGGTCTCAACAAACACACCGCAAAAAGAAGATTACATCGAATAGATCTCCATGAGAGAGGGGGAGAAAATTGTATTGATATCCAAAAAGAGAGAAGAAGCCATCTAGCTACTAGCTATGGACCCGTAGGTCTGAAGTAAACTACTCACACTTCATCAGAGAGGCTTGGATGATGATGTAGAAGCTCTCCATGATCGGTGCCCCCTCCGCCGGAGCTCCGGAACATGCCCCAAGATGGGATCTTGTGGATACAGAAAGTTGCGGCGGTGGAATTAGGTTTTTGGCTCCGTATCTGATTGTTTTGGGGTGCGTGGATATATATAGGAGGAAGAAGTACGTCGATGGAGCTTCGAGGGGCCCACGAGGCAGGGGGGCGCGCCCTAGGGGGGCGCCCTCCACCCTCATGACCGCCTCGTGGCTTTCTTGACGGAGGGTCCAAGTCTCCTGGATCTTATCTGATGAGAAAATCACATTTCCGAAGGTTTCATTCCGTTTGGATTCCGTTTGATATTCCTTTTCTTCGAAACCCTAGAACAGGCAAAAAACAGCAATTCTAGGTTGGGCCTCTGGTTAATAGGTTAGTCCCAAAAATAATATAAAAGTGGATAATAAAGCCCAATAATGTCCAAAACAGTAGATAATATAGCATGGAGCAATCAAAAATTATAGATACGTTGGAGACGTATCAAGCACCCCCAAGCTTAATTCTTGCTCGTCCTCGAGTAGGTAAATGATAAAAACAGAATTTTTGATGCGGAGTGCTACTTGGCATAATTTCAATGTAAATCTTCTAAATTGTTGTATGAATATTCTGATTCAAAAGATTCAAGACAAAAGTTCATGTTGACATAAAAATAATAATACTTCAAGCATACTAACAAAGCAATTATGTCTTCTCAAAATAACATGGCCAAAGAAAGCTATCCCTACAAAATCATATAGTCTGGCTATGCTCTATCTTCACCACACCAAGTATTTAAATCATGCACAACCCCGATGACAAGCCAAGCAATTGTTTCATACTTTTGACATTTTCAACACTTTTTCGATCTTCACGCAATACATGAGCGTGAGCCATGGATATAGCACTATATGTGGAATAGAATGGTGGTTGTGGAGAAGACAAAAAGGGAGAAGGTAGTCTCACATCAACTAGGCGTATCAACGGGCTATGGAGATGCCCATTATCGGTGTCAAAACCGGCGGATCTCGGGTAGGGGGTCCCGAACTGTGCGTCTAAGGCGGATGGTAACAGGAGGCAGGGGACACGGTGTTTTACCCAGGTTCGGGCCCTCTTGATGGAGGTAAAACCCTACGTCCTGCTTGATTATTATTGATAATGTGAGTAGTACAAGAGTTGATCTACCACGAGATCAGAGAGGCTAAACCCTATAAGCTAGCCCATGGTATGATTGTATGTTGTCCTACGGACTAAAACCCTCTGGTTTATATAGACACCGGAGGAGGCCAGGGTTACACAAGGTCGGTTACAAAGGAGGAGGTATGCATATCCGTATTGCCTAGCTTGCCTTGCACGCCAAGTAGAGTCCCATCCGGACACAGGACAAAGTATTCAATCTCATATCTTCACAGTCCAACAGTCCAGCCAAAGGATATAATCCGGCTGTCCGGAGACCCCCTAATTCAGGACTCCCTCAGTAGCCCCTAAACCAGGCTTCAATGACGATGAGTCCGGTGTGCAATGTTGTCTCCGGCATTGCAAGCCGGGTTCCTCCTCCGAATACACCACGGAAGAGTTTGAATACAAGGATAGTGTCCGACCTTGCAAAATAAGTTCCACATAGTACCGTAGAGAGAATAATATTTCCAAAAATCTAATCTGCTGACACGTTTTGGCAACACGACATCACGCCATGGCCCGGTAACTATTTGAACCATTTTTCTTAAACTAGTCCCGCACATAACGCGAGGCGGTTTCTTGACACGTCTTGTCAAAGCAGAGATCGTGTTCCCCTTATCACGGGATTCTCATCAATACCAACGCGGGTAACCCAACCGTGCATGTTGGTATGACTCCTAGATCTTAGGTAAGTCTCGAACAACCACGAGGAGGACGCCTGATATTCATCCCCTTTATGAAGGGACAAGGCTTTTTTTTCCTCCCGTGCTCAATAGAATCCTTCCCCCGCCTCGAGTTCTAACACCCAAAGCCCAGGTCAGGTGCTTCGGACCTTCAATCATGTCTGGATCCAGCCTTCAAGGCCGGTGGATGCCTTCCTCCGTCACGGAGGAAGTCATCAAGCAGTTGAGGGAGGCCAGATATCTGACCGCCGAAATTTCGTATAGGCTGCCCGCCCGAGGGCAGGTCATCCCTACTCCCGGACCCAACGAGAGCGTTGTGTTCATCTCTCACTTCCTCCGAGGGCTAGGCCTCACTCTGGATCCCTTTGTTAGGGTTCTTATGTTCTATTACGGGCTGGATTTTCTTGATCTGGCCCCGGATTCCCTTCTTCACATCTCGTCATTTATTGTCGTTTGTGAGGCCTTCCTCCGCATTACCCCTCACTACGGCCTGTGTCTCAAGACCTTCGATGTGAAGCCGAAGATGGTCGAGGGGCAGTACGCAGCGTGCGGAGGTGCTCTAATAAGCAAAATTGCTGACGCTCCATGGCCAAAGAGTTCCTTTCCAGAGGTGTCCGGATTGTGGCAACAGGAGTGGTTTTACGTCACAGCTCCCCGAAGTGCCAAGTGGGTAGCTGCACCCACCTTTCGCTAGGGCCCTCCACCACAACTGATGTCATGGATCAGCAGGGGGCTGAGCTGGGGTCCAGCCAAGGACGTGCCAATACTGCAGAGCCGTATCCGAGATCTCTTCGAGGGAGATTTCAGTCTGGTTATGGTAATGCAAGTTATGCTGGTTCGTCGAGTCCAGCCTTGCAAACGCCGGCCCCTCCGCATGTGGGAATTCAACCCGGAAGGACCGCGCACTATTCAGAATTTCCTCGGCATGACGCACAAGGAGATGTGCAAATCGTTCTTCGGACCCCAAATAGAGTGTCCGGGCACTACCGAGGACGTGGGCCTGAGCTGCAACTGCCCCGCTGCCCAAGTAAGTAATCTCATGGCCGAACACACTGTCCTTTTATTTATCATGACATCATTCTAAAGAATCGCTCTTTGACCAGGACTGGATAACAAAGGCGAAGATGATCCGATGTTCGGCCCCCCTTCCTGAAGGCTTGGATAATCTGGTGCTGGAAAAGATGATCGAGCCAGCACCTTGTCTGGTGCCCTCAAAGGAAGATGAAGGGGGGAATAAAGAGGGTGAAAGCGGGCCTCCATCGCTACCTATTCCAATCGAGGGAATGAGCGCCTCCGCGAGGGAGGATAACCAAGGGGAAGAATCTGACATTCTCTCTCCCCGGGGAAGGAAGAGGACTACCTCTGAAGATCCGGAAACCAAGGTTTCCAAACGGGAGAAGAAATATCCGCCAGAGGGTCCTGCCTCGGAGGGTATTCTTGCTGCACAATATCCGCGCGGGGGTCAGCCCTCTACCGAGCTGTAAGTAATCAAAAAATACTTAATAGTGAAGATATCCTACTTTACTTCTGGGGAAAATAGCCGAAGCATTTATCTTGCAGTTCGGATCTTAGACCTTCTCAGCAGAGCTCGTCTTCAGGGGATCTTCTTCCAGAGATGATGGAGAGCGAAACGCCTCCCCCTGCTACACCGCCTCACGAGGCAGGCGACCCCGAGGTGTCATCGCAGAGGGTTTCTCCTGATCCGGCAAGGCCAGAAGGTAATCATATGGCCACCCGAAGTCCCTAGTATCCGGCTCTTGAAGAGAGCAATCAAAAGAGTCCGGCACCGTCTGGTATGCGGTCGGACGTACTGAGGGATCTGCTAGAGCGAGCGACTATCTCAGAAGAGCACCGTACGTTGATGGGTACGGTGATTGAAAGGATTTCGTCCGCCGAAAGCGGGTTGCATGAATCCTTTATGAGTCTACTAACGGGTTTTGAGGCATGTGAAATGATGTACATTTTTGACAGTACCGCACATGTTTAGGTGTGCCTTGTGTAGATAGTAGCCCCTGAGACTCTGGTTGTCGTCGAAAACGGCGGCAAACAGGGGATCATAGTCCCAGGTAATAACCAGACCGCCTGTATGCGCAGGTGGTTGAAGCTCCGGTGGCTAGCCGGACTGACGGGTTTGCCGAACTAAAGCAGCAACTGGATGCGGCAGATGCCGACATCGTGCTTGTTAACAAGCGGCTTGACGAGGCATAGGGTAGGTGATTTTTCTGGTGAATGTCACATAGTAAGAGCAGCATGATGCCAGTATCTTTAATATGTTGTGACTGCAGATGGAGCTGCCACCGTGGAGACCCTTCGGGCGGAGCTTGCCCGAGCCAAGGAGCAAGCAAGGAATAGTAATGCGGCCGCTTTAAAGGCGGCCGAAGAGTTAAGGGTCGAACAGGCCGCACATTACGGGAGCAAAGAAAAAATTGCCAAGATGGCCGTGGAGTTAAAAGATGCTGCTGACCGTTACCGGCTTCTTGAAGAAGAAAACTGGGTGAAGGTGACGGACCTAGAGAAGGCCCGGGTGGCTGCCAAGGAAGCCCGCTCCAAAATTAGGGCGACGAAGGAGGAGCTGAATCAAGCTGCGGATATCGTTTCTGGGAAGCCCTTCTTGTTGCGGACTAAGTTCGGAGATCCGAAATATTCTTCTCTGGACCAGCTATGGAGTTCTGCTGATGAGTACATAGATTTGGCTGCAAGTGCTGCGGATGCGACCGAGTACTTCAAGGATAAGAAAGGTCCTGAAGTGGAGAAGCTGTTCTGGTCATAGTTTCACGCTCCAGTCCGTCCGCTATTGCTGAATGAGCGATTGACCGGTTGGGCCGAGCTCCATGGATTATCTGGACTGGCCATGAGGTCCATTGTGGATCATTTGTGGCCAGGAGGTCCAAGGCCGAATAGCTACTTTAGTTTAGTGCAACAATTGCTTGGCGCTGTGCCATGCATCGATGCTGTAAAGAGGTCGGCGTGCATAGAAGGCTCGCGGATGGCCCTTGCCCGTGTCAAAACATACTGGGCAGAGATGGATGCCACCACTGTTGCGGCACAGGGTTCGGCCATAGGCCGAGTGGCTGCCGAGCACTACTTTGAAGAAGTTCTTGAAGGCGCTCGTTCGATAGAGGCTCAGTGCTCAAAGAATATTATGTTTGAGTGACATGTATTCCCATTGTAAAAACAATGTTTAATTGAGTTTATCAAGGCTGTATTTATACTTTTGCCCGAAAGTACTACGATGCCTCCTGTGCGGCCGTTTATGTATATATGTATATAACCTGAAATATGGCAGTCGTCGGCTTCAGCCCCCAGGCATAAAATGCGGGGGTGTTCGCAGAAGACGCATGTTCACACTTGATCCAACGTCTTGGTCCATTAAGGAGGTGATAGCGCAGCGAACTAGGCAATCGGACTATAATGCTTTAACACTTTCACTTAGCCAGAGGAGTTTGACAGTGGGGCTACTATATAGCCTCTGGTGGCTCCGCACTCATCCGAATTCGAGGTGCGTACATGCCTGGCCGGGAAACGGCCTTTCGTTAAGGTGGAGGAATCCCGAAGATTCCGCTAGGTCATCGAGGGGTTGACCAGTCTCACGCTATATCATGACAGTCAGTTTTCGGCTTTCTCTACTGAGGTGCTCGTCCGGATGAACCAGGGCACAATCGCAGTAGTTCTCCTGGTGCCGCCTTAGCCAATATAGAGGAACGTAAGGCAGAAAAACACAGGAGCCGGGCAAACCCAACATTTGACCAAAGACATGATTCAGAGCTGATGCATATAAGGCCAAACTCGCGACGCCGAACACTCCCTAAGGTATTCGGTCTTTATGGTGGAAACCGGGCTTAAGCAGTGCCCTTTGTAATAAGCCCCTGGTGTCCAGGTACGTACAATATTCTGACGTGGCCACATGCCAATACGTTAGCATCCTTCTCAATTGTACTGAGAATCCGGGGGATGTGTATCAACAAGAGACAGTAAAAAAGGTTTATGAAGGGTCTTAATCTAAAAAGAATCCTTGGAACGGGTCCCTGCTGCATGTCTGCGCCTGTGTCTCCGTTGTGCCGTATCCTAGACGGGTGTAGCACGATGGTCATCTGTAAAAGAGAGGAACTTAGTTGAAAAGTTGTCGTGCAAAAATGTAGGTTATACTAAAGAAACCATGTACAGTTCAAGATGAGGAAAGTTGAGCCTAATTGCCACTTGTTTGCGCGCGTTGAGCCCCTTGTATTGTAATAGGGGTATAGCCATCAAACATGTATCAATTACATATAGCTGCACCGGGATCGTCTAACCATGTCCGTGGTCTTAACGACCTGTCAGATGCTTTAGTTGGTGAGGCCGTTTAGTGTGCGGCTGCCAAGGCAGCCGCGCGGTCTTCCGTGCGCAAGGAGCGCTCAATATTTCCATTTACTATAATGATACCGCGTGGACCGGGTATCTCAAGCATGAGGGAAGCGTAATGCAGTATTGCGTTAAAGCGTGCGAAAGCTTCGCGTCCGAATAGTGCTTGATAGCCACTTTGGAACGGAGCGATGTGGAATGTTAAATTTTCGCTGCGGAAGTTATGGGGAAAGCCGAACATAACCTCTAGTAGCAGGGAGCCCGTGCAATGGGCCTCTGGGCCTGGCATTACTCCTTTAAAGGTAGTATTTCTATGGCTAATTTTTGTTGGGTCTATCCCCATTTTGCGGATTGTGTCCTGATATATCAGGTTTAGACTGCTGCCGCCGTCCATCAGGACTCGTGTGAAGTGGTATCCGTCAATTATTGGGTCTAATACCAAGGCAGCCCATCCTGCACGCCGGATACTTGCCGAGTAATCCCGATGGTCGAAGGTGATCGGTTGGGACGACCAGTGGCAGAACTCCGCGGTGATAGGCCCTGGGGCATGTGTCTCTAGGAGTGCCGCTTTGTTTCTCCCCTTTGTCACGTGTAACACGTTTACTGTTTTGACTTCTGGTGGGAATTTCTTCTGTTCCCCAGTGCTTTGCTTGCGAGGCTCGTCCTCGTCTTCGCTTGGTGTATCCTACCCCTTATGTTCGGCGTTGAGCTTGCCGGACTGCTTGAAGACCCAACATTCTCTATGGGTATGATTTGCAGGTTTATCGGGGGTGCTATGGATCCGACATATTTGGTCCAAAATCTTGTTTAGGCTGGATAGTTCGTCTCTGTTGCCTTTGGAGGGCAGCTTTTGCTGACCTGGCCGAGAGCTTCTGAATCTGATGTTTGCCGCCGTGCTCTTCGGGCCATCTTCTTTATTCCGGTGCTTGTTTTTGCTGTGTCTTGATTTCTCGTTTCCGTCCTAGACTTCGGATGTACTTGCGTCGCTGGTGCTGCATCGGGCTAACCAGCTGTCCTCGCCCGCGCAAAAGCGGGTCATGAGGCTTGTTAATGCTGCCATTGTTCTCGGCTTTTCTTGGCCTAGGTGTCTGGCAAGCCATTCGTCTTGAATGCTGTGCTAGAAAGCTGCTAAGGCTTGGCGTCTGGACAGTCGACTATTTGGTTCTTTTTAGTGAGGAACCTGTTCCAAAGCTTTCGGGCTGTTGAGTTATATGACTTAAATCGTCTGCATCCGGTGGTCGGACATAGGTCCCTTGAAAATTTGCCTGAAAGGCGTCTTTGAGCTCTTCCCAGCTTCCAATGGAGTTTTTAGGGAGGCTTTTAAGCCAGTGCCGAGCTGGCCCTTTGAGCTTGAGGGGTAAGTACTTGATGGCGTGGAGATCGTCTCCTCGAGACATATGGATATGGAGGATGTAGTCCTCCATCCAGACCCCAGGGTCTGTCGTTCTATCGTACGCCTCCATGTTTACGGGTTTGAATCCCTCTGGAAATTCATGGTCCAGCACCTTATCGGTGAAACATAGGGGGTGTGCGGCACCCCTGTATTTGGGTGTACCGTGGTGTTCGGATGTTTGTTGTGTTGCATTGCATGCTGGAGCGCGCTTGCGTGGCCCGTATATGGATCTGGTTGCGTCGTCCTTTTGATGCGAGCCCTCGCGTGGATCACGTACTGGCTTGTGTGCCGCGTCGTTTCCCGCTCTATGTTGGCCACGAGGTCATCTATCCGACCGGATGGCCGTTTTGTTTTTTAATTGCGGGGCGTCTAAGGCGTCCTCATCGAATTCAGGTAGCAACTTTTGCTTCGGGTAGCTCTTGGTGTGGCGATTACCGTCGTACTTCGCTGCAGTGTTGAGTACTTCACTCCATCTGATTTTGAGTGTGTCTTGTGCAGCCCTGAGCCTTTGCTTCTGCCTTTTCAGACTCCTCGCGGTGGCAACAAGCCTTTGATGGGCATTCTGTTGCTCCGGGCGCTTGTCCGGTGTGATGTCGTCCGGACTGTTATCTTCGATGGAGTCGGGTTGTTTGGTTTGATTCTCCGTGTTGCCGCAGTCGGGCGGTGGTTCACCCTGCTCTAACGCTGGGTCTATATGATCGCTGTTTCTCCCGAGGCGGGATTTGGAGTGGCTCTTACGCCGCCGCTTTGTCTGCTTCTTGAGGGAACAACCCTTCGCTGCGTCCTTCCGTTCCTCGTCGTCGTTTTCTTTGGGTGTGTCCACCATGTATACGTCATATGATGAAGTGGGCGTCCAGTGCCCTGTGGGAAGTGGTTCCTGTTCATCTCCTGCATCATCATCCATACCGTCGATGTCTTCGGAGTCGAAGTTGAGCATGTCGGTCAAATCATCGACAGTGGCTACTAAGTGGGTGGTGGGTGGGCGGCGAATTTCTTCGTCGTCCGCATCCCAATCCTGCCGAACATAGTTCGGCCAGGACTCTCCTGACAGGGAGAGAGACCTTAATGAGCTCAGTATGTTGCCGAAGGGCGAGTGCTGAAAGATATCCGCGGAGGTGAACTCCATGATCGGCGCCCAGTCGGATCCGATAGTCTCGGGCGCAGGCAGTTCGGAGTCCGTGGCCGGGGAAGAATCCGGCAGTTTGATGTCACGACTCTCGTGAAGGGTAAGGTCGATATTCGGCTCGATCGCCGATGAAAATGCGGCCTCCGTGGCGGGGTCTATCCACCCATCCCTGGATGGTGCAATTGGCTCCGAATTGAGGGTCGGAGCGGTCGCCGATGCCATCTCCCGAACACTATCCGATGGTAGAGCTAAATCATGCTCATCGTTGCTGTGCGGCGCACTCGGCAAGGGCTCGAATCCGTCGAAGATCAAGTCTCCGTGGATGTCGGCTGTGTAGTTTAAGTTTCCAAATCTGACCTGATAGCCAGGGGCGTAGCTCTCGATCTGCTCCAGATGGCCAAGCGAGTTGGCCCGCAGTGCGGAGCCGCCAAATGCAAAGATCTGTCCGGGGAGAAAAATCTCACCCTGGACTGCATCGCTATCGATGATCGAAGGAGCCATCAAGCCTAATGATGACGACACAGAGGAACTCTCAATGAAAGCACCAATGTCGGTGTCAAAACCGGCGGATCTCGGGTAGGGGGTCCCGAACTGTGCGTCTAAGGCGGATGGTAACAGGAGACAGGGGACACGATGTTTTACCCCGGTGGCCCTCTTGATGGAGCTAAAACCCTACGTCCTGCTTGATTATTCTTGATAATATGAGTAGCACAAGAGTTGATCTACCACGAGATTAGAGAGGCTAAACCCTAGAAGCTAGCCTATGGTATGATTGTATGTTGTCCTACGGACTAAAACCCTCCGGTTTATATAGACACTAGAGGAGGCTAGGGTTACACAAGGTCAGTTACAAAGGAGGAGGTATGCATATCCGTATTGCCTAGCTTGCCTTCCACGCCAAGTAGAGTCCCATCCGGACATGGCACGAAGTCTTCAATCTCGTATCTTCATAGTCCAACAGTCCGGCCAAAGGATATAATCCGGCTGTCCGGAGACCCCCTAATCCAGGACTCCCTCACGCATCAATAGATATCAATGTGAGTGAGTAGGGATTGCCATGCAACGGATGCACTAGAGCTATAAGTATATGAAAGCTCAACAAAAGAAACTAAGTGGGTGTGCATCCAACTCGCTTGCTCACGAAGACCTAGGGCATTTTGAGGAAGCCCATCATTGGAATATACAAGCCAAGTTCTATAATGAAAAATTCCCACTAGTATATGAAAGTGACAGAATGAGAGACTCTCTATCATTAATATCATGGTGCTACTTTGAAGCACAAGTGTGGTAAAAGGATAGTAACACTGTCCCTTCTCTCTTTTTCTCTCATTTTTTTGGGCCTTCTCTTTTTTTATGGCCTCTTTTTTTTCGTCCGGAGTCTCATCCCGACTTGTGGGGGAATCATAGTCTCCATCATCCTTTCCTCACTTGGGACAATGCTCTAAAAATGATGATCATCACACTTTTTATTTTTCTTACAACTCAACAATTACAACTCAATACATAGAACAAAATATGACTCTATATGAATGCCTCCGGCGGTGTACCGGGATATGCAATGAATCAAGAGTGACATGTATGAAAGAATTATGAACGGTGGCTTTGCCACAAATATGATGTCAACTACATGATCATGCTAGCAATATGACAATGATGGAGCGTGTCATAATGAACGGAACGGTGGAAAGTTGCATGGCAATATATCTCGGAATGGCTATGGAAATGCCATGATAGGTAGGTATGGTGGCTGTTTTGTGGAAGGTATTTGGTGGGTGTATGATACTGGTGAAAAGTGCGCGGTATTAGAGAGGCTAGCAATGGTGGAAGGGAGGAAAGTGCGTATAATCCATGGACTCAACATTAGTCATAAAGAACTCATGTACTTATTGCAAAAATCTAGAAGTTATCAAAGCAAAGTATTACGCGCATGCTCCTAGGGGGATAGATTGGTAGTAAAAGACCATCGCTCGTCCCCGACCACCACTCATAAGGAAGACAATCAATATATAAATCATGCTCCGACTTCATCACATAACGGTTCACCATACGTGCATGCTACGGGAATCACAGACTTTAACACAAGCATTTCTCAAATTCACAACTACTCAACTAGCATGACTCTAATATCACCATCCTCATATCTCAAAACAATTATCAAGCATCAATTTTTTTTCTTAGTATTCAACGTACTCAAAAGAAAGTTTTACAAATCTTGAATACCAAGCATATTATTATTAAGAAAATTACCATGATATTAAGACTCTCAAAATAATCTAAGTGAAGCATGAGAGATCAATAGTTTCTATAAAACAAATCCACCACCGTGCTCTAAACGATATAAGTGAGGCACTAGAGCAAAATTATATAACTCAAAAGATATAAGTGAAGCACGTAGAGTATTCTATCAAATTCCAAATTATGTATGGCTCTCTCAAAAGGTGTGTACAGCAAGGATGATAGTGGTAGACTAACAAGCAAAGACTCAAATCATAAAAGACGCTCCAAGCAAAACACATATCATGTGGTGAATAAAAATATAGCTCCAAGTAAAGTTACCGATAGAAATAGACGAAAGAGGGGATGCCTTCCGGGGCATCCCCAAGCTTTGGCTTTTAGGTGTCCTTAGATTATCTTGGGGGTGCCATGGGCATCCCCAAGCTTAGTCTCTTGCCACTCCTTGTTCCATAATCCATCAAATCTTTACCCAAAACTTGAAAACTTCACAACACAAAACTTAAAGTAGAAAATCTCGTGAGCTCCGTTAGCGAAAGAAAACAAAATACCACTTCAAGGTACTGTAATGAACTCATTCTTTATTTATATGGGTGTTATAACTACTGTATTCCAACTTCTCTATGGATTATAAACTATTTTATTAGCCATAGATTCATCAAAATAAGCAAACAACACACGAAAAACAGAATCTGTCAAAAACAGAATAGTCTGTAGTAATCTGTAGCTAGTGTAAGATATGGAACCCCAAAAATTCTAAAATAAATTGCTGGACGTGAGGAATTTATCTATTAATCATCTGCAAAAATAATTAACTAAATAGCACTTCCCAAATAAAAATGACAGCAGTTCTCGTGAGCGCTAAAGTTTCTGTTTTTTACAGCAAGTTCAACAAGACTTTCCCCAAGTCTTCCCAACGGTTCTACTTGGCACAAACACTAATTGAACACAAAAAAACACAACCAAAACAGAAGCTAAATAAATTATTTATTACTAAACAGGAGAAAAAAGCAAGGAATAAAAATAAAATTGGGTTGGCTCCCAACAAGCGCTATCGTTTAACGCCCCTAGCTAGGCATAACAAGCAAGAATAGATCTCGGTATTGCCATCTTTGGTAGGAAATCCATAAGTGGCTCTCATGATAGATTCATATGGTAATTTTATTTTCTTTCTAGGGAAATGTTCCATGCCCTTTTTTAATGGAAATTAGAATCTAATATTCCCTTCCTTCATATCAATAATTGCACCAACCGTTCTAAGGAAAGGTCTACCGAGAATAATAGGGCAAGAAGGATTGCAATCTATATCAAGAACGATAAAATCTATAGTCACATAATTCCTATTTGCAACAATAAGAACATCATTAATTCTTCCCATAGGTTTCTTAATAGTGGAATCCGCAAGATGCAAGTTTAGAGAGCAACCATCAAAATCACAGAAATCTAGCAAATCACACAAAGTTTTGGGAATAGTAGAGACACTAGCTCCCAAATCACACAAAGAATAAAACTCATGACCTTTAATTTTAATTTTAATAGTTGGTTCCCACTCATCATAAAGTTTTCTAGGGATAGAAACTTCCAATTCAATTTTTTCTTCATAAGATTGCATCAAGGCATCAACGATATGTTTAGTAAACGCTTTATTTTGACTATAAGCGTGAGGAGAATTTAGCACGGATTGCAACAAGGAAATACAATCAATCAAAGAGAAATTTTCACAGTTAAATTCCTTGAAATCCAATATAGTGGGTTTAGCAACATCTAGGGTTTTAATTTCTTCAATCCCACTTTTATCAAATTTAGCATCAAGATCAACAAATTCCGAATTCTTAGAACGCCTTCTAGGTAAAGGTGGATCATATTCAGTACCATCATTACCAAGATTCATATTGCAAAATAAAGATTTAATAGGGGACACATCAATAACTTTTAGATCTTCATCATTATTTTCATAGGAACTAGAAGAACACGCTTTAATAAAGGCATCTTTGTTAGCACGCATCCTAGCGGTTCTTTCTTTGCACTCATCAATGGAAATTCTCATGGCTTTAAGAGACTCATTGATATCATGCTGAGGTGGAATAGATCTAAGTTTCAAAGAATCAACATCAAGAGCAATTCTATCAACATTCCTAGCCAAATCATCAATCTTAAGCAATTTTTCTTCAATCATAGCATTAAAATTCTTTTGTGAAGAAATAAATTCTTTAATATTAGATTCAAAATCAGAGGGTATCTTATTATAATTTCCATAAGCATTGTTGTAGGAATTACCATAATTATTAGAGGGATTACTCGGATAAGGCCTAGGGTTGAAATTTCCTCTATACGCATTGTTACCAAAATTGTTCCTACCAACAAAATTCACATCCATAGATTCATTATTATTCTCAATTAAAGTAGACAAGGGCACATCATTAGGATCAGAAGAAACACTCTTATTAGCAAATAATTTCATAAGTTCATCCATCTTTCCACTCAAAACATTGATTTCTTCTATCGCATGCACCTTTTTAGTAGATCTTTTAGTATGCCATTGAGAATAATTAACCATAATATTATCTAGGAGTTTAGTAGCTTCTCCTAAAGTGATTTCCATAAAAGTGCCTCCCGCGGCCGAATCTAAAAGATTTCTAGAAGAAAAATTCAATCCGGCATAAAAAATTTGTATAATCATCCACAAATTCAAACCATGAGTAGGGTAATTACGTATCATTAATTTCATTCTCTCCCAAGCTTGTGCAACATGTTCATGATCAAGTTGCTTAAAATTCATAATATCGTTTCTAAGAGAGATGATCTTAGCGGTAGGAAAATACTTAGAGATAAAAGCATCTTTGCACTTGTTCCATGAATCAATACTATTTTTAGGCAAAGACGAAAACCAAGCTTTAGCATGATCTCTAAGCGAAAAAGGAAATAGCTTAAATTTAACGATATCATTATCGACATCTTTCTTCTTTTGCATGTCACACAAATCAACGAAGCTATTAAGATGGGTAGCGGCATCTTCACTAGGAAGGCCGGAGAACGGATCTTTCATGACAAGATTCAACAAAGCAGTATTAATTTCACAAGATTCAGCATCGGTAAGAGGAGAAATTGGAGTGCTAAGGAAATCATTATTGTTGGTATTGGTGAAGTAACACAATTTAGTATTATCTTGAGCCATCACGACAAACAAGCAAACTAACACACAAGCAAAAGAGGCAAAGAGAGAGGGAGGATAGAGAGAGAGGGCGAATAAAACGGCAAGGGTGAATTGGGGGGAGGAAAACGAGAGGCAAATGGCAAATAATGGAATGCGGGAGATAGGGATTGTGATGGGTACTTGGTATGTTGACTTTTGCGCAGACTCCCCGGCAACGGCGCGAGAAATTCTTCTTGCTACCTCTTGAGCACTGCGTTGGATTTCCCCGAAGAGCAAAGGATGATGCAGCAAAGTAGCGTAAGTATTTCCCTCAGTTTTTGAGAACCAGGGTATCAATCCAGTAGGAGGCTACGCACGAGTCCCTCGTACCTACACAAAAACAATAGATCAACGCGACCAACGCGCTTAGGGGTTGTCAATCCCTTCACGGTCACTTAGGAAAGTGAGATTTGATAGAGATGATAAATAATTTTTTTGGTATTTTTGGTATAGAGATGCAAAGTATAAAGTAAAAGCAAAGCAATAATAAAGTGATGGAGATTGATATGATGAGAAAGAGACCCGGGGGCCATAGGTTTCACTAGTGGCTTCTCTCAAGAGCATAAGTATTCTACGGTGGGTGAACAAATTACTGTTGAGCAATTGACAGAATTGAGCATAGTTATGAGAATATCTAGGTATGATCATGTATATAGGCATCACGTCCGAGACAAGTAGACTGAAACGATTATGCATCTACTACTATTACTCCACTCATCGACCGCTATCCAGCATGCATCTAGAGTATTAAGTTAAAAACAGAATAACGCCTTAAGCAAGATGACATGATGTAGAGGGATAGTTTCATGCAATATGATAAAAACCCCATCTTGTTATCCTTGATGGCAACGATACAATACGTGCCTTGCTTCCCCTTCTGTCACTGGGAAAGGACACCGCAAGATCGAACCCAAAGATAAGCACTTCTCCCATGGCAAGAACAACCAATCTAGTAGGCCAAACCAAACTGATAATTCGAAGAGACTTGCAAAGACAACCAATCATACATAAAAGAATTCAGAGAAGATTCAAATATTATTCATAGATAGACTTGATCATAAACCCACAATTCATCGGTCTCAACAAACACACCGCAAAAAGAAGATTACATCGAATAGATCTCCACGAGAGAGGGGGAGAACATTGTATTGAGATCCAAAAAGAGAGAAGAAGCCATCTAGCTACTAGCTATGGACCCGTAGGTCTGAAGTAAACTACTCACACTTCATCGGAGAGGCTTGGATGATGATGTAGAAGCCCTCCGTGATCGATGCCCCCTCCGGCAGAGCTCCAGAACAGGCCCCAAGATGGGATCTCGTGGATACAGAAAGTTTCAGCGGTGGGATTAGGTTTTTGGCTCCGTATCTGATCGTTTGGGGTATGTGGATATATATAGGAGGAAGAAGTACGTCGGTGGAGCTTCGAGGGGCCCACGGGGCAGGGGGCGCTCCCTAGGGGGGTGCACCCTCCACCCTCGTGACCGCCTCGTGCCTTTCTTGACGGAGGGTCCAAGTCTCCTGGATCTTATCTGATGAGAAAATCGCGTTTCTGAATGTTTCATTCCGTTTGGACTCCGTTTGATATTCCTTTTCTTCGAAACCCTAAAACAGGCAAAAAACAACAATTCTGGGCTGGGCCTTCAGTTGATAGGTTAGTCCCAAAAATAATATATAAGTGGATAATAAAGCCCAATAATGTCCAAAACAGTAGATAATATAGCATGGAGCAATCAAAAATTATAGATACATTGGAGACGTATCAGACACTGGGAGGATCTAGGGTTACACAAGGTCGGTTACAAAGAAAGGAATCTACATATTTGGTCACCAAGCTTGCCTTCCACGTCAAGGAGAGTCCCATCCGGACACGGGTGCAGTCTTCCGTCTTCGTATCTTCATAGCCCATCAGTCTGGCCCATGGCTAACAGGCCGGACGCCCGAGGACCCCTTATTATTGTATTCGTAAGTTAGCCACCATACAATGCTTAGTTGCTTGCTGCAACCTCACCACTTATCCATTCCGTACCCATTAAGCTTTGCTAGTCTTGATACCCATGGTAATGGGATTGCTGAGTGCTCAGATTATTACAACAATAGTTGCAGGTACAGGTAATGTGATGCTATGATGTGAGAGCGTTGCTTGATTGATTTTGGAGTTCTTCTTCGACCAAGGGATAGGTTCCGGGTCGGGGAGCCTGGGATTAGCAGGGTGGATGTCATTCTTCTTTTTCGTTTGATTTCATCCGTAATCGGATCCTTCTCTTCTATATGATGGTCGCTACGTATTGATGAATTGTTGTATTCATGTTGTAGTTTGTGGCGAGTGTAAGCCTTTATCTTGTATTCTCATCTATTTAGTACATGGTATGTTGTAATGATATCCACCTTGCTATGCGCTTGATATGCGGTTGTGCCCAAATCATGAATTCATCACGTGATTGGGATAGAATCGCATCTTGGGCACTACAAACATCATCTTCGAGGCACAGCTGAAGAACGGCGGCGCGTTGGATCTTCCCAGTGGCACGCTCCATGTACTCGGCGTCGAGATCGATGACCTTCATCTCCACCTTTTGGAGGGAGTTGGATACATTGTTGATCCACTTCTGAACAACCCTTGGGTGGTCGGTGACTGTGGCAACTATGCTCAACGAGCCTTCGACGAGGACATGTTGGACGCTAAAAACCTGCATCTCGATCTCTTTCTCCATTTGGAACCGCTGGACCGGAGGGCTATGGTTTGGAGAATAAGGATTAGATGGCTAGTCTAACTAAAGAAGATGATTATTTAAAGGGGCTTCAGAATTACTCTAGGAGGATGTGAAGAGGTTAAAACAGTGTGAATGTAGTGTGGTTAGGATGCAAATGAACATGAAGGAGTAGTGAAGAAGCCAAGGAAAATCGGTTCCCGATGAAGAAGTAAATGGGAGAAGTGGCCTACAGGCAGTTGATTAGACGGCTAGGTACACTAAACGAAAAGGCTATGTGGGTAGACTGAGGAGTGGTACATGTCCCTATACATGCCCATCCTTCTAGCGCTACATGTGGCACTGGCTAGTTGAGGTCACTCTTTCCAATCACTGTGGCGAGACATTTTATGATTCCTTTTTATTTCTGCACCCCTCCTGATAGGTGGGACCTATGAAAACGGATAAAAAATGTGTCGTAGCTGGTTCAGATGGATATTGGCGTGTGCATGGGAGACACAACATTCTCTAGTTAAGGAATATGAGGTTATCCTCAAAAAAGAAAAGGCCTTCTTCGCGCTTCCGCAGGCACGAGAATTTGGTTCTGCTCGCAATATGGATGATTCCTGGAGGATGAAGTGAACCCAGAGGCATGCTAGCATGGGAGACCTATTTTCGCTATACAGTACTACTCATGTTCCTACTACTCCTACTACTAGTAGTAGTACAACTGTGGTACATTTGATGGTCAAAATATATTCACCCGGTCCTCACAGTGAACTGACAAGACCCTGCGCCCGAGGTGACACCAGTCCAGGAGGCGTGTTCATGTTACCAAAGTTAGCCTCACCTTGTGCACTGTGCAGTCACCGCCACTGTATAGCATGCCTCGCCTCGTCTCCCTCTCCCCTAGGACCACTCCAATTCCATCTCCATCTCGCCGGAGATCCTAAGGTCACTCTTCATCATCTCACTGTGGTACGCTCGCCTCGCTCGCCTCCCCCAGTACCACTATTCCCTCGCTAGCCACTCCAGCACTGAGAGCCTTCTCCCCCGTAAATCAAGCCCCCCAAAACCCCACCTTCCAAACTCCACCATGGCCGAACACGAACCGCGCATCATCCATATGAGCTGCGATTGGAGCAATCTCCCAAGTGACATCCTCGACCTCAAGCCCCCTCAAAACCCCACCTTCCAAACTCCACCATGGCCGAACACGAACCGCGCATCATCCATATGAGCTGCGATTGGAGCAATCTCCCAAGTGACATCCTCTCGCCCCTCCCACGCCATGGAGGCCATGGACCAGAGGGGAAACCCTTCTCCCATCTAGGGAGGAGGTCAAGGAAGAAGAAGAAGGAGGGGGGCTCTCTCCCCCTCGCTTCCGGTGGCACCGGAGTGCCACCGGGGGCCATCATCATCACCGCAATCTTCACCAACAATTTCACCGCCATCATCACCAACTCTTACCCCCTCTATGCAGCGGTGTAACCTCTCTTTTACACGATGTAATCTCTACTTAAACATGGTGCTCAACGCTATATATTATTTCCCAATGATGTATGACTATCCTATGATGTTTGAGTAGATCCGTTTTGTCCTATGGGTAATTTGATGATCGTGATTGGTTTGAGTTGCATGTTTTATTATTGGTGTTGCCCTATGGTGCTCTCCGTGTCATGCAAGCGTGAGGGATTCCTGATGTATGGTTTGCAATATGTTCATGATTTGCTTATGGTGGGTGGCGTGAGTGACAGAAGCATAGACCCGAGTAAGTAGGTTGCTTGCGTATGGGATAAAGAGGACTTGATGCTTTAATGCTATGGTTGGGTTTTACCTTAATGATCTTTAGTAGTTGCGGATGCTTGCTAGAGTTCCAATCATAAGTGCATATGATCCAAGTAGAGAAAGTATGTTAGCTTATGCATCTCCCTCATATAAAATTGCAATAATGATTACCGGTCTAGTTATCGATTGCCTAGGGACGAATAAATTTCTCGTAACAAAAAGCTCTTTACTAAAACTAACTTACTTGTGTCTTTATCTAAACAGCCCCTACTTTTTATTTACATGCTATTTATTATCTTGCAAACCTATCCAAAAACACCTACAAAGTACTTCTAGTTTCATACTTGTTCTAGGTAAAGCGAACGTCAAGCGTGCGTAGAGTTGTATCGGTGGTCGATAGAACTTGAGGGAATATTTGTTCTGCCTTTAGCTCCTCGTTGGGTTCGACACTCTGACTTATCAAAAAATGTTGCGATCCCCTATACTTGTGGGTTATCAAGACCTTTTTCTGGCGCCGTTGCCGGGGAGCAATAGTGTGGGGTGAATATTCTCGTGTGTGCTTGTTTGGTTTATCACTAAGTAATTTTTATTTGCTGTTCTTAGTTGTTTTCTATCTTTATTATGGGTAGGAAACGCAAAATAACAAAAAAATTAGTTGTACCTACTTAACCAATGGTTGAAGAACCACTCAAAATCTATCACACTCCTAAAGCTTATTACTTGGATCATCTTCGATCCCTATGTGCTCGTGCTAAAACCCCAACTAGCTTAGTTGAGGGCAAATCTTTAGATGAGCATGCTTGTTATGTGCAACACCGTATATCTGAAAAAAGGGAAACTTTTACTTGGTCAAATTCATCGTTTGCAAGGCTATGCTTGGAATATATGTGAAATATATGATTTTACTTGTTGTTCTGAAAACCCTAAGAAACACCTTCCCTATCAATGTGAGTTTAGTGATAATGGAACCGTCTCTTCTTATGCTAAGGGTGTTTATAATTACTATGATGTTCAACAAATTGAAGAATTTGTTGCTTTTAAGGATGCTTATGAAATTGCTTCTTTGATTGAAAAGTATGATGCTACTCTTTACAAATCTGAAAATTTTGCCATACTTAAATATTGCTATGACAATTATGCTTCTAATGCCTATGTTGAACCATATATTTGAGGATTACTCCGCTATCCAAGAAGACACTAATATTTTGCAGGAGTCTATGGAAGAAGAAATTGATGAAACTATGAGCTCATTGGATGAAAAAGATGATGAGGAGAGCGAAGAGCAAAAGGAGGAAGAGCGGATTAGCTACCCGTGCCCACCTTCTAATGAGAGTAACTCTTCAACTCATACATTGTTTAATTTCCCTTCGTGCTTACCGAAGGATGATTGCTATGACGATTGTTATGATCCTGTTGATTCTCTTGAAATATCCCTTTTTGATCATGCTTGCTATGCTTGTGGCCATGATGCCAATATTAATTATTCTCATGGATATGAACTTGCTATAGTTCCTTATGTTAAACATGAAATTATTGCTATTGCACCCATGCACGATAATCCTATTATCCTTTTGAATTCTCCAAACAACACTATATCGGAGAAGTTTGTGCTTATTAAGGATTATATTGATGGGTTACCTTTTACTACTACACATGATGATTTTGATGAGTATAATATGCATGTGCTTTCTGCTCCTACTTGCAATTATTATGAGAGAGGAACTATATCTCCACCTCCCTATGTTTCCAATACGATAAAATTGCAAGAAACTGTTTATACTATGCATTGGCCTTTACTATGTGTGCATGAATTGTTCTTTTATAACATGCCAATGCATAGGAAGAGAGTTAGACTTCGTCATTACATGATATATGTTGCTTTGTGCTCACTACTAAATTACAAATCATTGCTAATTAAAATTGGCTTTGATATACCTTGGGATCCGGGTTGATTCGCTACTTGAGCACTATATGTCTAGCTTAATGGCTTTAAAGAAAGCGCTGCCAGGGAGACAAACCGGAAGTTTTAGAGAGCCATTTATTTCTGTTGTGTGCTTTTATAAAGTTTAAAAATAAAAATAATTTGCCAAGGTTTGCCTTTAGGATGTTTTAGATGCTTGTTGGTTTGTGCGGTGCAGGACAGAAACCTTGGCTGTAGTGCGCGATTTTACATTTTTTACTGGAACGTCAAATGGTTATGATTCTTTTTGAAATGTATTTCTATACAAATGGTCTATTTTTCCTAATTTTGGTATAATTTTTGGAGTACCATAGTTATGGTGAATGTTCAGATTATTACAGACTG
This sequence comes from Triticum urartu, assembly GCF_056163025.1. NCBI lineage: Eukaryota > Viridiplantae > Streptophyta > Magnoliopsida > Poales > Poaceae > Triticum > Triticum urartu. The sequence goes on from NC_141875.1 coordinate 208,910,452, forward strand.
TTCTGTTTTAGACAGATTCCGTTTTTGACGCATAGTTTGCTTGTTTTGATGAAACTGTCGATTTATATCAGTGGATTAAGCCATGGAAAAGTTATATTACAGTAGCTACAATGCCAAAACAAAATATGAATTGGTTTGCAACAGTACTTAGAGTAGTGATTTGCTTTATTATACTAACGGATCTTACCGAGTTTTCTGTTGAAGTTTTGTGTGGATGAAGTGTTCGATGATCGAGAAGGTCTCGATGTGAGAAGAAGGAAGAGAGGCAAGAGCTCAAGCTTGTGGATGCCTGAGGCACCCCAAGGAAATATTCAAGGATACTCAAGCGTCTAAGATTGGGGATGCCCCGGAAGGCATCCCCTCTTTCTTCAACAAGTATCGGTATGTTTTCGGATTCGTTTCATTCATGTGATATGTGCAATCTTGGAGCGTCTTTTGCACTTAGTTTTCATTTTTCTTTTATGCACCATGCTGGTATGAGATAGTCCTTGGTTGATTTATGCACTTCACTTATATCTTTTGAGTACGGCTTTATAGAATGCTTCATGTGCTTCACTTATATCATTTGAAGTTTGGATTGCCTGTTTCTCTTTACATAGGAAACCGCCATTTGTAGAATGCTCTTTTTCTTCACTTATATTTGTTAGAGCACGGGCATATCTTTTGTAGAAAGAATTAAACTCTCTTGCTTCACTTATATCTATTTAGAGAGATGACAGGAACTGGTCATTCACATGGTTAGTCATAAAATCCTACATAAAACTTGTAGATCACTCAATATCATATGTTTGATTCCTTACAATAGTTTTGCAATATAAAGATGGTGATATTAGAGTCATGCTAGTGGGTAGTTGTGGATTAGTAGAAATACTTGTGTTGAGGTTTGTGATTCCCGTAGAATGCATGTATGGTGAACCGTTATGTGATGAAGTCGGAGCATGATTTATTTATTGATTGTCTTCCTTATGAGTGGCGGTCGGGGACGAGCGATGGTCTTTTCCTACCAATCTATCCCCCTAGGAGCATGCGCGTAGTACTTTGTTTCGATAGCTAATAGACTTTTGAAATAAGTATGTGAGTTCTTTATGACTAATGTTGAGTCCATGGATTATACGCACTATCACCCTTCCACCATTGCTAGCCTCTCTAGTACCACGCAACTTTCGCCGGTACCATAAACCCACCATATACCTTCCTTAAAACAGCCACCATACCTACCTATTATGGCATTTCCATAGCCATTCCGAGATATATTGCCATGCAACTTCCATCATCATCATATACATAACTTGAGCATTCATTGTCATATTGCTTGGCATGATTGCAAGATAGCTAGCATGATGTTTTCATGGCTTGTCCGTTTTTTTTGATGTCATTGCTACACTAGATCATTGCACATCCCGATACACCGCCGGAGGCATTCATATAGAGTCATATCTTTGTTCTAGTATCGAGTTGTAATATTGAGTTGTAAGTAAATAAAAGTGTGATGATCATCATTATTAGAGCATTGCCCTAGTGAGGAAAGGATGATGGAGACTATGATTCCCCCACAAGTCGGGATGAGACTCTGGACTTTAAAAATAAATAAAAGAGGCCAAAGAAGCCCCCAAAAAAAGAGGCCAAAGAAGCCCACCAAAAAAACAAAAAAATGAGAGAAAAAGAGAGAAGGGGCGATGTTACTATCCTTTTACCACACTTGTGCTTCAGAGTAGCACCATGTTCTTCATATAGAGAGTCTCTTGAGTTATCACTTTCATATACTAGTGGGAATTTTCATTATAGAACTTGGCTTGTATATTCCGATGATGGGCTTCCTCAAATTCCCGAGGTCTTCATGAGCATGCAAGTTGGATGCACACCCACTTAGTGTTCAGTCTGAGCTTTCATACACTTATAGCTCTTAGTGTATCCGTTGCATGGCAATCCCTACTCACTCACATTGATATCTATTGATGGGCATCTCCATAGCCTGTTGATACGCCTAGTTGATGTGAGACTATCTTCTCCTTTTTTGTCTTCTCCACAACCACCATTCTATTCCACCTATAGTGCTATGTCCATGGATCATGCTCGTGTATTGCTTGAAAGTTGAAAAGGTTTGAGAATGTCAAAAGTATGAAACAACTGCTTGGCTTGTCATCGGGGTTGTGCATGATGTGAATATTTTGTGTGGTGAAGATGGAGCATAGCCAGACTATATGATTTTGTAGGGATAACTTTATTTGGCCATGTTATTTTGAAAAGACATGATTGCTTTATTAGTAGGCTTGAATTATTATTGTTTTTATGTCAAATGATAGACTATTGCTTTGAATCACTCGTATCTTAATATTCATGCCATGATTAGATATGTGATCAAGATTATGCTAGGTAGCATTCCACATCAAAAATTATCTTTTTATCATTTACCTACTCGAGGACGAGCAGGAATTAAGCTTGGGGATGCTGATACGTCTCCATCGTATCTATAATTTTTGATTGTTCCATGCCAATATTCTACAACTTTCATATACATTTGGCAACTTTTTATACTATTTTTGGGGACTAACATATTGATCCATTGCTCAGTTCCAGTTCCTGTTTGTTGCATGTTTTTTGTTTCATAGAAAATCCATATCAAACGGAGTCCAAACAGGATAAAAACGGACTGAGATTATTTTTGGAATATATGGAAAATAAGGGAAGAAAAATCCACGCGAGACAGTTCCCGAGGGGGCACGAGGCAGGGGGGCGCGCCCCACCCCCCTGGGCGCGCCTCTGACCCTCATGGCCACCCCATAAGGCGGTTGATGCCCTTCTTTATCCGCAAGAAAGCTAATATCCGGATATAGATCGTGTTAAACTTTCAGCCCAATCGGAGTTACAGATCTCCGGGAATATAAGAAACGGTGAAAGGGCAGAATCTGAGAACGCAGAAATAGAGAGAGATAGAGAGACAGATCCAATCTCGGATGGGCTCTCGCCCCTCCCATGCCATGGAGGCCATGGATCAGAGGGGAAACCCTTCTCCCATCTAGGGAGGAGGTCAAGGAAGAAGAAGAAGGAGGGGGGCTCTCTCCCCCTCGCTTCCGGTGGCACCGAAGTGCCACCAGGGGCCATCATCATCACCGCAATCTTCACCAACAACTTCACCGCCATCATCACCAACTCTTCCCCCCTCTATGCAGCGGTGTAACCTCTCTTTTACCCACTGTAATCTCTACCTAAACATGGTGCTCAACGCTATATATTATTTCCCAATGATGTATGGCTATCCTATGATGTTTGAGTAGATCCGTTCTGTCCTATGGGTTATTTGATGATCGTGATTGATTTGAGTTGCATGTTTTATTATTGGTGCTGTCCTATGGTGCTCTCCATGTCGCGCAAGCATGCGGGATTCCCGATGTAGTGTTTGCAATATGTTCACGATTTTCTTATGGTGGGTGGCGTGAGTGACAGAAGCACAGACCCGAGTAAGTAGGTTGTTTGCGTATGGGATAAAGAGGACTTGTTGCTTTAATGCTATGGTTGGGTTTTACCTTAATGATCTTTAGTAGTTGCGGATGCTTGATAGAGTTCCAATCATAAGTGCATATGATCCAAGTAGAGAAAGTATGTTAGCTTATGCCTCTCCCTCATATAAAATTGCAATAATGATTACCGGTCTAGTTATCGATTGCCTAGGGACAAATAACTTTCTCATAATAGAAAGCTCTTTACTAAAACTAATTAGTTGTGTCTTTATCTAAACAGCCCCTACTTTTTATTTACATGCTCTTTATTATCTTGCAAACCTATCCAAAAACACCTACAAAGTACTTCTAGTTTCATACTTGTTCTAGGTAAAGCGAACGTCAAGCGTGCGTAGAGTTGTATCAGTGATTGATAGAACTTGAGGGAACATTTGGTCTGCCTTTAGCTCCTCGTTGGGTTCGACACTCTTACTTATCGAAAACTGTTGCGATCCCCTATACTTGTGGGTTATCAGTTCTCTCTTTTGTTATGCATATTCCTTGTTATTTGGTCATCCTCGTCTATGTCACTCTTACTATGTAATAGTTGCCTCTATTTAGAATGTCATTCTCGTCTGGATCACGAGAGTCTGAGCGTTGTAGATGGGTCTGTTTTGGTGGTGTAGCAAGACTTATTATGAACTATCATGTCTTGTTGTTTATGTCAGTAGTAGTCACTAGTCAGTGTTTGAATGTTGTATATATCGTTGTTTCGAACTGTTTATTGTCTCAAACTACTAGTGGGCTAAATGAGGCATCACCATTCTCCAGTGTTTAGAGTATATCTCCTTTTTTCAAGTTACTAGCAAGATGCCCGTGCGTTGCACGGAACATCAAGATCTTGTGGGAGAAAAGGATGAACGAGGGAAGGCCTCATCTACAAATCTGGAGAGGAGTGCAAGTAAATTGTCATAGTTTCCTTCCTATCCGTTAGATATAGATCAAACGGCCTATATTGCAAGATGGCAGGCACACCATCGTCACCAACTCTGCTTTTTATAGAAGTATAGATATAGATAGATATAGATATAGATATAGATATAGATATAGATAGATAGATAATTTGAGCTCAGTGTCTTTTCGATGATGTACACTTGTATGGGCCAGTGAGGTGTTGTTGAATATGGGCCGAGTAGTAATGCAATGCCAAACAGGTCAATTATGACTCTCAGGCCGGGCTCTCAAAAGATCCTCAAAAAAAGGTCAGGCTCTCAAAAAAGAAAGAATTGGGACTCTTGCGTGCCGACATGTGGGCGCCACCGGTGTTTTCATGCGCTTGCGTGCCGAGAGCATATTGGCGCGTGTTAGAAATTCATGCTACCTTTTAGTCCCCAATCTCCCGCCCCTCCCCCACCTCTGGAATCTCGATTCCTACTCCAGTTCCCCCAAATCCCCCTCCTATACTCCCTGTACTCAAGCGCACTATCATGTCGCCAATCGACATAGATCTCTGAGTCGGAGATCCCGAGGTCCATCCTGCCTTCGGGCGCTGCATGCTGTCGCTCAACAGTGGCATGGCGGCGCTTGACGACCAGTTTGCTGGCAAAGTGCTGATGGTAACCATCAATGGCGACCGGCCTCCCGTATCGTCGGACGACCTTGTCAAAGCTTATGGCATTGCTCATGGCATCCAAATAAGTGACTTGCTCGTCGAAGTCTGTCTGCCACCAGTTGATTTCTTTGTCAGGTTCCGGACAACTTTCGACTGTAGTCATGTGTTCGAATCTTCCCGGTGTTTGTTCTGCGATGGCGCGCTGGTGAGCTTTGATCGGTGGCACCCAGGATGGGGCTCGGTGCCCTCTGAGCTTGAGTTTTTAACAAAAATCTTACCTTCCACGGCATGCCTCAACGTGCTTGGAATAGCGAGTCCATGAATGAGCTTATCAACGACCTTGGTGGTGAGCTCGTAAGTATGTTTGTTCCTCTAGACTGCTGGGCTCTGACAGTTATGGCATGGATGAAGAAGTCGTCCACTATACCGAAGGTGATAGGTGTTGAGATACCGGTGCAGGAACCGGGGTTGTACTATTCGTCGCCACCAAGGCCTCCACGGACCACGTCAGGGATGTACTTGTATCGAGTGTTCGCGCATGTCGAAGAAGTGGTCAATCCATTAATCAAAGTCCTGCCGCCGCCGCTGGTGCCCAGGTCCGTCGACAATGTCCATTACAGGAGTCAACGCCAGACTTTCTCCGTGTTGTTTGGAACGATGGATGGCACAGGGCCTACTCCATCGCGCGGCGGAGGCCACTGCTTCTTTGGGAGAAGAGGCAGGGCTAGCTGCCTGGATGTGCTCTAATTTGAGGTAACAACTGAATCTTGTCAGATACTAGTTAAATCCGAGCTATGGGTGTGAAGCACTAACATGCCAGTACATTTGATTGTGACCTGTTCTATTTTTTTACCTGAACTTTTTTTAGAAAGGGTTGTACATCAACTTAATGTTCTAGCAGAACTTATATATTGTGTTGTCTGTCTGTTTTCTTTGCACAACATTCAAGATATTTCCCCGTCATTGATAAAGACGATGAACCATTATGTATGAGTTCGTTGGTTTCAACATAGCCCTACCCGTAGCGATCCACTACTTCCACCCTGATTGTGTCGCATGCGTGAAATATTTCTATGCAAGTTCAGTGTGCTATGATATTCTATATCATTGTGTCAACTATATAAGTTTTTACTGAGCATCATCAGTTCATATGGCTTAAAGATATATTTACGAGCATCGACCGATGGGTCTCTCTATCTCTCTATCTCTCTCACACACACACACACAAACACACACACACAAGTGGGACCTGTTGAATTATTTCTTTGCTCATGACAGCTTTTAATTAGGTTCCACTGTACTCTAACTTTTTTATTAAGTTAATAATTGAGCTCAGTGACTTCAAAATGTTGTACAGAAGCCTTGTTTGGGCTTTTCCGGCATCGCTGAATGTGGGCCGAGTAGCCATGTAAGGTTGTGATGTACTACACATGCCTTTTTTCAACATCAGCAATGCAACTGGGCCGATAGTTGTACGCAATATCCGGGTCAACTTGTTATTCTCTGCCCCACTGGGCTGCAAATCTTTTCTAGGAGGGATGCATTAGGCTTAACAAGAAAATGGGCTTTAAGAAATAATAAATGACATGTAATTATAAAACTGGGCAGTAATTATAAAAAATGCACCAAACATGTAATTAGTATAAAAAATATATTATTTTTGGAATTTGAAAATTTTAATTTCATTACTTGTTGCACGCGCAATAATTCGTTGGATTTTGACCTAATACAAATTTATTTTGAAATTAGATTTAATCTGACTAGAAATTTTGGGATAAAAAT